>NC_090380.1:114140941-114452607 GCF_036365525.1 Heterodontus francisci
CAATACTTTATACAGATTTCACACTTATCGCTAATCTCTTCTATTAGCCTAGTATACTCGTCATCAACCACACTGCATCCTTTAGCAGGGTTTTTAATTTTTGACAAGTAAGGTTTAAGACAATTTGCTTTTTTCCTCTGATTCTTATTGCCTGATGCCATCATTACTTCTCTAACTCTAATGAAAAACATGCTCCATGCCAAGTTTCATTTGTGCCTTGATAAAAAGCAAGAAATGCTGGAAATATTCGGCTGGTCTTCCAGCATCTGCAGTATTTTGATTTTATTCATTTGTGCCTTTTTCATAGAAGCTTTACTCAACAGAACGGTATCTCACTAGAGATTACATCAATACCTAGAAAATAGCTTACTCCAGCTAGTTTACATGGAATTACAACTCTCTTCAGTGACCTCAATGTGTTGTCGTCACCAAACCTAAAGCAAGTCATACTTTTACGTTCCTTATCTTGCACCGATCCTCACTACTGAGTGAATCTAGATCACATTTTAACCAATCTGTTCCACATACTGTCAAAATGCCAGCACTGTCTAGCACAGATGAACGATTCCACAACTCACACATTCATCGCAGGACGAAAACTCTTTGTGACCAGTATGATTTGTTTGGATATATCATTATTTTCCTCTTCTGCCTCAGAATTCTCTGTGTCATGTGTCATTTTGAGGACCCTGCCTCTCCACTTGGGGCAGTTCTTTGAGTCAAACCTGAAGAATCTATTAACTGTTCCTTGGGAACTCCTGGGATTCATTCACCCATTATTGCTGTTCCAATTCTGTCTTCTGCTATAATAGCCAGATCTGCTAAAGGTGCTTTCATCCACATTCTGCCTGTCTGTAACCCTACCATTGTATCACACAAGTAACTGGACCATTTTGAAATCCAGCAATCATTGAGTCCTCTATCTTTTGTGTCACTGCAGAATGTCCCATTTGTTCCACCAAGGCTGCAGGAAATGATTGTTCCTACAGGAATTTTTTCAAGGCAGCAGACACGTGATCCAACACGGGGAGCTGAATTTTGAGCCCCTGGCAGGGCTCCCAGCGCCAAAATAAAAAAGCGGGGAGAATCTGGCCTCAGTCAGCTGGAGCCCCCTAGGAGCAATTCTACAGCACCGAGCCAATTAACAGCCTGGCACCAGGATCCCCTTCCCTTTCAAGATGGGGATCCCGCCTCCAAGAGCTGCCGACCAATCACAGGGCCGGCAGCTCAGCCGGATCAGCGGTGCCACTTGGAGTGGTGGCCACTGCCGGTACTGCAAGAGGCCATGGACTCAGGCTCAGCACTGGAGCCCGGATCCAAGGTAAGTGAGGCGGGGTCACCGGTGCCGAACCGGCAGGTCCCAGCAAGGTGGGGTGGGAGGGTGGGTGTTTAGTGCAGGGGGGGAGGGTGGTTCTTGGAGATGCTGGTTTTCCTGGAGGGGGGCCCTCCGTGGGCCACAGATTGCTCACAGAGGACCCTCCCCCCTCCAAGCCTGCAGTGGGGTTGCTTCTTTTTACTGGCCGACTTTCTCGTGTGGCAGAGGTCACCCCCCCACCCCCCCACTCCCGCCTCTGGTTAAATCCCAGTGGCGGCAGGAAGAGACCTTTTAAGTGGCTGTTAATAGGCTACATAAGGGCCTCAATTGGCCTCTGGGTGGGAAGGCCATCTTCGACTTATCCTGTCCCCGACAAAACTGTGTTGCAACAGGGAGGCAACAGGCCCTCCAACCCCCACCTCCAGTCACAATTATATGGTTCCCACCCCACCCCAGCCTCCAAGCCTGTCTCGGGGTCCCATAAAATTCAACCTGCAGTCTGTCTGAGAACCAATCACCAGTTAGAACCAGAAGCCTGCCCATATGCGATGCATTAGCACGAGCCAGCAATTTAAACACTAGCACTGAACAAGGGATCTCTAAATTGAATTTTATCAATCTTTTACACAGTCTGTTAAAGTCCATGATATATTTCTCCATTGAACTACCATCTGTTTTCTGAAATCTATCAAAGTCTGACCATGTGTCAGAAGCATTTCATAGATCATCTGTCTTGTAAATTTTGTCCAAGAACTCTAATGGAAGATCCAAACCTTCATCACTCTCCAATTGACAGCTATCCAGCTCACAAAATACTTTGACTGGGATTTCAGGCTGCTGAAATAGGCAGCAATGGAGATGGGGGGAGATGTAAAATTGTGTGTGATGGCATCAGCTCAGCCCCTCCCGATAGCATCGCGCTGTGCCCAACAGGAAGTCATGTGGGGAAACCGCCCGCATTTTTGAAAGTAGCAATTGACAGACGTTTAATCTTGTTAATGAGGCAATTGAACACAATTTAACGGGCCCCTCTGGATTTAACAGTGAGCGCATGGGGGAACACAGGACATCTGAGCCTCGTCAGCTTTTAAAGGTGGCAACACGTTGCTGCACTTGGCAACTGTGCAGTAGGCTCTTTTCTTTAGTTGGTTGTAAGGAATAGGCAGCTATTTCTTTGGGGTTGAGGCCTCCTTGATGAGATCATGCTACTTGGAGGGGGCACACTAGAGAGGGACCGGAGAGGCGAGGGGGTGGAGGTGCAGGTCGGGCAGCATTGGAGCAGCTATTACCAGGGTGTGCCAGTCAGATTGGCAGTGCCCAAGTGCCAGGGGCATCGTTCATTCCAGAGGAGGGTACTCCAGCGAGGAGCAGAACCTGGGAGGTGGGGGTGTGGGGTAGTTGCGGGCACTCAGATAGGCAGAGCAGAAACCTACTGGTTATCTATAGGGGTAGCCTCCTGATAGGGAAGCAGCAGAAGGCCACATACTGGACAGCCACCCCACTTGCCGGCCGTTAATTGGCTGGCCAGCGCAAGATTCTAATGGGAACGGGAGTCGGAGTGGGAAGGCCTTCACCACCCGCTTCCAGTTCTACTTTCCCTGTCCCGTTGGGTCCCATGAAAAATCCTGGCCTTTATTTCTAATTCTACTTCTTGTAGGAAACGAAAACATCGAGGCCATAACTTGTTTTCTTTTTGGTGGAGATGCAACCTGTGTCCGCATATCTACTTTTTTCTTACACTGGTCATATGGTTCGGACTCTGAGAAGGATGTGGAAGCTTTGGAAAGGGTGCAGAGGAGATTTACTAGGATGTTGCCTGGTATGGAGGGAAGGTCTTACGAGGAAAGGCTGAGGGTCCTGAGGTTGTTTTCATTGGAGAGAAGGAGGAGGAGAGGTGACTTAATAGAGACATATAAGATAATCAGAGGGTTAGATAGGGTGGATAGTGAGAGTCTTTTTCCTCGGATGGTGATGGCAAACACGAGGGGACATAGCTTTAAGTTGAGGGGTGATAGATATAGGACAGATGTCAGAGGTAGTTTCTTTACTCAGAGAGTAGTAGGGGCGTGGAACGCCCTGCCTGCAGCAGTAGTAGACTCGCCAATTTTAAGGGCATTTAAGTGGTCATTGGATAGACATATGGATGAAAATGGAATAGTGTAGGTCAGATGGTTTCACAGGTCGGTGCAACATCGAGGGCCGAAGGGCCTGTACTGCGCTGTAATGTTCTAATTCTAATTCTAAAAAAACATTGGAGGGCAATCGTGCCGACAATTTACACGTGTTATCTACAGTTCTCCACAATGGCTACTTGTAATTTTCTGTCGGAATTTTTTTCTCAGCTTCCAATCTTCACCTTTAGGCAACCATTCTCTGCTACCATGTTCTATTCCGGAAAGCCAGCTGGTGAAGGATAATACTGGAGCCCATCTTTACTCAGTCTTACATTTATTTACAGAGTGAAACATTACAAGCATATATCTCCTAACTCAACCACACACATTTTCAATAACTATCTCTTGAAATGTAATCAAGTGAAACCCCAATTAATGCCCTCCACTTGCATATAATTAAACACAATTGATATATAATTAATAGCACATCCTTGATTTTCTTCATTCTACCATTAGTGACCATACGTTCAGTTACCTGGCCCTAAACTTTGGAATTCCCTCTCTGCCTCATTCTCTCTTCCTTTGAGATGCTCCTTAAAACCTACTCTTTCACCAAACTTTTAGTCATCTATTATAATATTTTCCCATGTGACAGTGTCAACGTTTATCTGATTATGCTCCCATGAAGTCCTTTGGGGTGTTTTACTATTTTAATGCTAATTGTTGAAAACTATATTTTCTTTATTTTTGTGTTTTCTGCAGAATAAATACGTTTTTTGGTTTACAGTTGTACCCATCTCACTAGAGTGTCTTTTAAGTTCATCTTACGTAAAGACAGAACGACACAAGTGATGACCCATGGCTCCATATTCAGCAAGCCAATGGGAAAGAAAATTGAGCAGGGTGTAAAATGGGGGGTGGGGAGTTGATTTTCTATCAGGAATTTTGTGTTACTGCCAAAGACCAATTTCACCTCCCCATATGTTCTTTGTTACCACCCACTGTCGTACACTAACATTGAACTAGGTATTTGGACAATATAGGTATGCTCTGGATCATAGGGGACATGTGGTCCACTTCTGGGAGTTACTACTGAAGCTGAGAGAATATTTAATGCACAATCCAGCAAATTGTAGCATACATTCTGCAAATACATAATGAGTGGATCTTAAAGAGGAAGATAATTTAATATTAAAGGGCCTGATTAAAAACTTACATTTACTTTCAGATGCTGACGTTTGTACATTCCTAACATTTTCTGCCCTTACTGCTGATGTGTCCATATTTATTGCACTCTTTTAGAAAGTAAATTTAAAATGCCCTTCACTCTTTATATCTTCAAAACCTTGGGAGAGAATATCCATGAGGTTGTCTCCCAATCTCCTGCTGTTATGGTGTCAGAAGGTCAATGAACACTCTGGGGAAACACCACAAGTGATTAGTTTTGGGTGTCAGCTGGGGTTCAGTGTATCGCACTGTGACCTCTAAATCAGGAAAGTTGTGGATTCAAATCCTGATCTAGGCTGGTGCTCGTACTGACATAGTACTACACCACTGGCAGTGATATCTTTCTGATAAAACATTAATACCAGTTGGGCATCAAAGATCCAACGGCCACTATTTTGCCAAAGAGCAGGGGAATTCTCCCAGTGTCCTGGCCAATATTTATTTCTCAACCAACATTATCAGCACAAATTATCTGATCATTATTGCATTCCTTTTTGTGGGATCTTGCAATGTGCAAATTGGCTGCTATATTTCCTAAGTTTACACCTATGATCACACTTCAAAAGTGCTTCATTAGCTGTAAAGCACTTTGGGTTGTCATGAGGTTGCAAACGGCACTACATAAATACAAGTTCTTACTTTCTTTAATTTAATTTATTTAATTTCTCCAGAATTCATGCCAAAGTTACAGATTGGGATAGGCTCAGCTGAGCTTCCAAGTGTCTCTTCATACATAAGGCTTCTTTTACCAAGAAGGGTGTACTAGAGAGAGAGTAACACTAAAAGGGAAGTGAGAAGGGAGTTGGGGGAACTGAAGGCACAGGAAGCAAGATTTTCAGGAATGCTCTTGAAGGGGGAGAGAGACAGGTAACAATGCTGAAGGATATGGAAAGAGTTGTAGATCGAGCTACCTTTAGTAGTCATGATGCTTCTTTGTTTCTTAAGCAGGTGGCATCGCCAGTAGCTCAGATGCAACAAGTAACCGGGACAGTTTCAGGATGGATGAGGAGGTATCCTACACAGGCCCATTCTGTGGTCGAGCAAAGGTTCATACGGACTTCACTCCGAGCCCCTACGATACCGACTCCCTCAAGCTCAAGGTAAGATAAAGCTGATTTGTCTGGGTTTGGGCATCGGTGGCTCAATGGGCAGCACTCTGACCTCTGAGTCAGAAGGTTGTGGGTTCAAGCTCCACTCCAGAGACCAAGTCCAGGAAGTCACTCCCAGTGCAGTACTGAGGGAGTGCAACACTGTTGAATGTGCGGCCTTTTGGATGAGACATTAAACCAAGGCCCTGTCTGCCCTCTCAGATGGATGTAAACAGATCCCAAGGCACTATTTTGAAAAAGATCCAGGAAGTTCTTCCCAGTTTCCTAACCAATATTTATTCCTCAATAAATGTCACTAAAAAATAAAGTTAATAGGGGGAATTTTATGCTCTCCCCCATGGCGGGTTTGGAGGCTGGGAGAGCATGCAATTGGGCAGGTTGGCAGCCATCTTCCTGCCTCCACCGAATTTAAACTGGGGCGGGAAGACCCGCGAACAGCCTTCCCACCCCACCGGTAATTGAGGCCCTTACGTGGGCAATTAAATGCCCAATTAAGAACCTCATCCCAGCATGGCAGGAATTAGCCCTGCGGCAGGTGGGCCTGTTGCCGCATGGGGAACATACCAAGAAATCCTGTGTGGGCTGCTTGCCAGCTCCGGGATGGAGTGGGGGGGTGGGGGGGGCGGGGTGGTTCATCATTAAAAAGAACCCAGCGCCTGATCGGGGCACCTGGCAACGAGGAAAGGGGTAGGGGGGCCCGCTGAGGGCCACACCCCTGCTCTTGCTGCCGAACCCATACACACCCTCACCCACGACCCCTACCCCGTGAGACCTCTCCCGCCATGACCTATCTGTGACTTGGGTCCAGCACTGTTCCTGAGTCTCAGGTGGGTTCTCCACCAGCAGCAGCCGCTGCCTCCGTGGTGGCGCTGCTCGGTTATAGATCTGTCTCTGATTGGCTGATAGCTCTCAGAGGGTGGGACTTTAGTTGCCAGGGTCCTTGATCCCGTGGAAGGCGCTCCGCTGTCCAGTTAAGTTTCTAATTGGCACTTGATTGGGCGGGCTTCACACAGAAGGGGCGACGCGTGATTCTTGCTGGCGCTTTTGCGGGACGTCACGACCACAATTACCAGAATAAAATACTGGCCGATGTTTCAGGTCAATGACCTTTAGTCATAACTGAAAGGTGATCGACTTGAAACATTAACTGTTTCTCCCTCCACAGGCACTGCCTGTCCTGCTGTGTATTTCCAGATTTCCAGCATCTGCAGTATTTTACTTCAGGAAAGGAAACAGCTTGTCTGGTCAGTTATCTCATTGCTCTTTGTGGGATCTTGCTGTGCGCAAATTGGCCGCTGTGTTCACCTACATTACAGCATTGACTATACTTCATTAACTGTGAAGCACTTTGGGATGCCCTGAGGTTGTGTAAAGTGCTGTATCAATGCAAATCTTTCTATCTATGAAGGTCTGGGCTCTGAATTTGGTGGGGTTTGCACCAATCACATGCTGTATATTTGGTGAGAGGTCCTTGCATCCCCTGGAGGGAAACTGACTGAAAACCACCATTTACGTCACTTTTCCTGGCATTCCGACAACCTCCCAGTTTGCTGACAATGACATCACCCACAGAAATCTTTGACTGTACACAATTGTAAAACAGTCTTGCTCCCTAGAACACAATAAAGACTTGCATTTTTATAGCGCCTTTCACAACCTGAAGATGCCTCAACACACTTTACAGCCAATGAAGTACTTTTGAAATGTAGTCACTGTTCCAATGTCGGAAATGCAGCAGCCAGTTTGCGCACAGCAAGATCCCACACACAGCAATGTGATAAACGACCAGATTATCTGGGTTTTTTTTAGTGATGTTAATTTAGGGATAAATATTGGCCATGACACCAGAGATAACTCCTCTGCTCTTCTTCAGAATAGTGCCATGGGATCTTTGACATCCATTTGAGAGGGCAGGCGGGGCCTTGGTTTGACATCTCATCTGAAAAATGACACCTCTGACAGAGCAGCACTCTTTCAGTATTGCCATGGAGTATCAGCCTAGATTTTAGTGTTCAAAGCCTCTGGCAGGGGAACTTGAGAGCGCAACAAGAGTGCTACCCACTGAACCACAGCTGACACTCACACGGGCTGAGAAATTCCTCAGAGCTGACTGCTCAGAAAACAGCCCAGGAAATAGCCAATTTGTTTTTATTGTGTTGTCAAGAGCAGCAGGAGTGTTAAATGCAAAAACTCGGGGCCGTTGCCCGCCCGTCTTGGCCCTTTCACTCTTCCCCAGTGTCTCCCCCACCCCTGCCATGTCCTCACCCAGGCTCGACGCAGGAACCAGCTGAATCCCTGCATCTCCCACAACTGGTGAGCTGCATAGAGAGAAAGGGAGGGGAGGGGAAGTGTCTTTTTGCCGAGCATCACCTGCCTTCTACCCACTACCCGCCTCGAGTTAAAGCTGGCCCATCTTTGTGTTTTTGGCTCAGTTCTGTCAGGCCTTTTGAGTTCAAAGGGAAAAGGTTAATTTACACCGACCTTAAACCTCGCTTTCAGAAAGGTGACATCATCGATATAATTAACAAGCCAACGATGGGCACCTGGACAGGAATGCTGAACGACAAGGTGGGAAACTTCAAGTTCATATACGTGGACATCCTGCCCAATGAAGAAGCTATGCCCAAGAAACTAAGGACACACAGGAAGAGCAAGCAGCCAGCTCCTGATTCCTTGCAGGAGCTGTTGGAAAGAATCCAATTGCAGGTCAGTACAGTCCGCACTCTTTGTTTCCTCCCGACCTTGTCCTCTCCTGACCATGCTGATTCTTGCACGGGAACCCAAAAGCAGCTTACCCTTCATCCATTCTTCAATTGTATGTCTAGTATTGAGTGATGGGAGCCCTTTTTAATCATGTTGGGAGTGGGGTGTGGTGGGGTGCGCATTGGCTTATGTTAACACATATGCACTTTCTGGTATGGCTCACTAAATCAAGATTGGAAGGCCCCTCCCACCATTTCCCAGTTCCCAAGGCACTGAAGGCAAATAACATGGAATTACTGTCTGAAATTGAGCTCCTTTTAGTAGGTAGTTACACTCGCACTTTGGTTATCTTACTGGACTAGTACCACTCCCGGCTTAGACTAATAATCCAGAAAGTATGAGTCCCAATTCCACCATAACTGTTTGAAGCAAGTTTTTAAAATCTGGAAGTTAAAAAGCTGGTATCAGTAAAATTGGTCATGAAGCTTTTGGATTATCATTCAGACCCAACTGGTTCACAGATGACCTTTCGGGAAGGAAACATGCTGCCCTTAACTGGTCTGGCCCTATATGTGACTCCAACTTAGTTGAACTTAAACCTTTAATTAGTCTCCGATGCATTCAGGGCAACAAAGGATGCCAATAAATGCTGGCATTACCAGCGATGTAAATATCCCAAGAAAATATTGTGTAAAAAGTCACAACAGATCATTTTCATTCCTCCTCGCTCAGTCAGAAATCCCTCTTTTTTGTACTATCGGTATGATATCATAGAGTCATTTATGGAACAGAAGGAGGCCATTCGGCTTATCAATTCCATGCCAGATCCCGGGGAGCTACTCGTTGGTCCTGCTCCCCTCCCGTTTCCCCGTATCCCTGCAAGTTGATTTTCTTCAAGTTCTCAACTAGGTTCCTCTTGAAATCATTGATTGTCTCCGCTTCCACCACCCTCGTGGGCAGCGAGTTCCAGCTCATTACCACACACTGCATAAAAAATGTTCTTTCTCAAATTCCCCCATATCTTTTGCCCAAAACCTTCAGTCTGTAACCCCTAATCCTTCTACCATTAGTTAATGGAAACATTTTTTCCTTGTCTAACTTATCTAAGTCTGTCATAATCTTGTACACTTCTTTCAAAACTCCCCTCAATCTCCTTTGTTCTAAGGAGAACAGCCCCAGCTTTTCCAACTAAACCTTGTAACTAAAATGCTCCATCCCTGGAACCATTCTGGTAAATCTCCTCTGCACCCTCTCAAGGACCCTCACATCCTTCCTGAAGTGTGGTGACCAGGACTGGGCACAATACTCTTGTTGGGGACTAACCAGAGCTTTTGAAGGTTCAGCATAACTTCCCTGCTTTTGTACTCCATTCCTCTACTTATGAAGCTCAAGTTCCCAAATTCTTTCCTAACCAGTCTCTCAATCTGCCCTGTTGCCTTCAAAGATCAATGTGCCTGCACCCACAGAATCATAGAATTGTTACAGCACAGAAGGAGGCCATTCGGCCCATCGTGTCTGCACCGACTCTCCATGGGGAGGCGGTGGCGTAATGGTATTGTCACTGGACGAGTAACCCAGAGACCCAGGGTATTGCTCTGGGGACATGGGTCCAAATTCCACCACAGCAGAAGGTGGAATTTGAATTCAATTAATAAATCTGCAATTAAATAACTAGTCTAATGATGGCCATGAAACCATTGTCGATAGTTGTAAAAACCCATCTGATTCACTAATGTCCTTTAGGGAAGGAAATCTGCTGTCCTTACCTGGTCTGGCCTATATGTGACTCCAGATCTACAGCAATGTGGTTAACTCTTACATGCCCTCTGAAATGGCCTAGCAAGCCACTCAGTTGTATCTAACCACTAGCACTTTGGCTGTACCTACCCCACATGGACTGCAGAGGTTCAAGAAGGCAGCTCACCACCACATTCTCAAGGGCAATTAGGGATGGGCAATAAATGTTGGCCTGGCCAGCAATGCCCACATCCCATGAATGAATAAAAAAAAAGAAAAGCAACCATTTACCACGACTCACTGTTTTCTGTCCTTAAACAAAATTTTCATTCAATTGGACACTGACCTCCTATTCCATGAGCCTCAATTTTGGTAACCAGCCTTTTAAGTGGTACTTTATCAAACGCTTTCTTAAAATCCACATAATCAGCATCTGCTGCATTCTGTTCATCAACCTTCTCTGTTACATCATCAAAAAGTTCAATTAGATTATTGATTATTGTTTCTAAAACCTTACTCACCACTTATGTTAAATTAACAGTCCTGTAGTTGCTAGAACTGTCCTTACACCCTTCTTAGATAAGAGTGTCACATTTGCTACTCTCCAATCCTCTGGCACCTTCCCCGTATCCAGAATAGATTGACAGGTTTTGGCAAGCCCTTCTGTTATCTCCACTCCCACTTCCTTTAGCAACCTGGGATGCAAACCATCCAGACCGGGTGCCTTATCTACCCTAAGCATAGCCAGCCTTTTCAGTACATCCTCACTCTCAATTTTTACCTATCCATTGCCTCCACCTGCTTCATTTTTACCGATATTTTGTCAGATTCCTCTTCCTTCGTAAACACTGATATAAAGTACTTATTAAGTATTCTAGCCTTGCCCTGCACCTCTAAGCATATATTGCCCTCTTTGTCCCTAACAGGCCCACCTCTTACTACCCACTTACTATTTACATACCAGTAGAAGATTTTTTGAGTTCCCTTTTATGTTGCCTGCCATTCACTTCTCATATTCTCTCTGTCAGTCTTATTTTCCTCTTCACCTCCTCTCTCATCCTATTGTATTTGACCTGGTTCTCACTGGAAGAATTCACCTGGCATGCATCATACAGCCTCTTTTTTTGTTTCATCATAATCTCTATCTCTCTCATCATCCAAGGAGCCCTGTTTTTGGTTCCCCTGCCTTTCACCCTTGTTGGAATGTATCTAGCCTGTACCTGAAACATCTCTTCCTTAAAGATAACCCATTGTTCCGATATTGTTTTTCCTGTATGTCTTTGTTTCCATTCTACCCTGGCTAGATTCCTTCTCATAGCATTGAAATTAGCCCTCTTCAAATCTAGATATTCTACCTTATTTCATTCTTTGCTTTTCTGCAATACTCGTCTAAACCTTATGATACGAAGATCACTCTTACCCAGGGTCAGCAATGTGTCAGTACTCAAACACCAGAGTCCGTGGTAAAAATGTTGACGTCCATGAGGGACTTGGGGGGAGAGAAAGGGGATCATAGAGTAGGGAAGGGGTAGAGAGAGAGAGGGGGCACAGAGGGGGAGAGCAGGTGAGAGAGAGAGACAGAGGGGGACACAGAGGATAGAGAGAGAGGGGGAGAGAGACAGGGGGACACAAGGGGACAGAAAGAGAGATGGGTACAGAGTGGAAGGGGTAGAGAGAGGGGTACACAGAGAGGGAAGGGAGAGGGGAGCACAGAGGGGGAGAGAGGGACACAGTGGAGGAAGAGAGAGAGAGAGATGGACAGAGGGGAGAGAAAGAGGCGAGAGAGATAGACACAGAGAGGGGTGAGAGAGGAGGACACAGAGGAGAGAGATGGATACAGAGAGGGGCGAGAGAGGGGAGAGAGAGGATGAGGAAAGAGAAGGGGACACAGAGAGGAGCGGGCTGGGCACAGAGAGGGAAGAGATGGGCAC
Source organism: Heterodontus francisci (assembly GCF_036365525.1). NCBI lineage: Eukaryota > Metazoa > Chordata > Chondrichthyes > Heterodontiformes > Heterodontidae > Heterodontus > Heterodontus francisci. The sequence goes on from NC_090380.1 coordinate 114,153,078, forward strand.
AGAGAGGACACAGCAAGGGAGGGTGGGGGGCGGGGGGGACGGGTGGTGGGGAGATGGAGAGAGCAAGATCACTTGTGACAGATGGACATCTATCCAAATTCTCTGCATCACTACATCAAGTGTGTGGGCAGACATTGACTACTGGCGCAAACAAAAGCAATATCGAGTATCTCACTTAATAGGGAGAAATGTGTTTTAAATCGGACTGTGTTTAGATACATTAGGTTGGCTATGCACTTTATATACCAATTAATGGCCCCCATGTCTGTGACTGAGTCAATAATTTTGTCAATTATCCGTGGTGCAACATGTTTTTGCCTATCCCTGCTCTTACCCAAGTGCTCTCTGACAGATACTTGGTCCACTTGGCCCACCTCATTTCCCAGCACCAGATTCAGCAATGTCTCCTTTCTAGTTGGGAGTTAACATACTGATCAAGGAAGTTCTCTTGAACGCATTTCAGAAATTCCTTCCCCTCCTTATCCTTTACTCTAACATTATTCTAACCAATAGTTGGGTAATTAAAGTCCCCCAATACCACCACTTGCACATCTCTGTGATTACCCTGTAGATTTGCTCCTCTATCTTTCTCTCACTATTTAGAGGCTTACAGAATACCCCTAGTAGTTGGTTCTCAACTCTAATCAAATGGATTCTATCTTATCCCTTCAAGGACATCCTTTCTTTCCAACGCTACAATGTCTTCCTTAATCAGCACTGCCACCCCACCTCCCTTTTTCCCTTCTCTATCTTTTCTGAACACTTTATATCCTTGTATGTTAAGCGCCCAGTCCTTGCCATTTTTAAGCCAAGTTTCCGCTATTGCTACGATATCATATTCCCATACTGCTATTTGTGCTTGTCGCTCACCAACCTTATTCACCATCCTCTCTCCACTTGTGCTGTGCTAAATCATAACAGACCAGTATAACTCATCCTCCTTGCCATATTTCAAATATAAGGAGACTTGCAGGTGACAAGCTTTTACAACGGGGATCTATTCACACCGACACCAAAGGATAGATTCAGCACTCACGTCTATCCAGAGAGCTGCTGTGTTTAGAGGAAGCATGGCTTAGAGATAGAACTCAAATACCACAGTGATAGTTCACTGGGCAGTTTCCTTGCTCGGAAAGCGGGATAGCTGAATTAGCTGAATTCACTGAAATGTTTGGCGAGCAGAATGGTACTCGCAACAACAAAAACTTGCATTTATATGGTGCATTAAGGTAAAAAAAAAAGTCCCAAGATGCTTCACAGGAGCAATTATCAGATGAAATTCAATACTAAGCCACATAAGGCAAAATTAGGGCAGATGGCCAAAAACTTGGTCAAAGAGGTAGGTTTTAAGGAGCATCATGTTATAAGTGCTGAACGCTTTGTTGTCTCTCTCTGTGTATAATTGTTCTGATTTCCATGTTGTTGGCCTATGTAGGATCTTTATTCCACATTCCTTCTGAATGGCTACCAGAGTCTGGAGGACCTCAAGGACCTCAAGGAGAGTCACCTCATTGAACTTAACATCACAGATGCAGAACACAGAGCAAAGCTTCTGACTGCTGCTCAGCAGGATTATGATGGTAAGGACGATATTAGTACTTCTGCCTGACCCTGTTACTCTGTCAGTCTCTATACATGAAGGTGCATGAGTCCTTATATCACCTGCCGCAGCTTTGCCATCACTTCCTCTCACATGCACAAGGATATTCCTGTGCCCAAAGATATTTGCCAGATCTATTCTCTCATTCTATTCCCTCGTGTGTTTCTTGTTTTTCAAAATTTCATTTCGTATCTCTAAGTTCCTCAAATCTATCATTTTTGCTCCTGTACTACTTGTTGAGGGCAGCGGGAGTAGGGGGATGCAGCGTTGAGGGAGTGGGAGAAAGGGTGTGGAGGAGACAGACCTGGGGTGGGAAAGGAGTAACTGGAGGCCAGGTAGTTCCACATAGACAAAAGAGGAAAATCAGGGAGTGATTCAGTGTCTGGATTCAGTGGGCTGAATTTTCCTGGACTCTCTGAGAAGGATTTTGAGTAGGGACCTGTCACAATAATAAAGAATATCCTGTTGGGATGGCTTCCTCACACGTTCCTGCCTCCAAGTAATATTGATAAAGGTGTCATCTGTCCAGCACCAGTACCCGCCGGGTAACAATGGGAAGCTAATTTAGATCAATTGTGTCCACCTGGGGGAAGATTCGTGACGCCGCCGGGATCTTCCTGATGGCAGATGAACCCCCCACTGACGCTGGGGTTGGGGGTCATCGACACCTCCTTTAAATCCTGCCCCCCACAAGCTGCGGGTATCGGAGGGTCACACCCGTGACCGCTGGCCATCCTGTGGAGGGGTTCTGGCTCTACACTGATAGCCTGGCAAGCTTGGCCACACTTACTGTTCACAATTTAGGAAGTCTCCAGAACACACCTCCCTCTTGAGGTGCCCGAGTGGTCTCCCGCCAACATCAGGGTTTCAGACTGTCCACAGCTTTGGGCTCTCTGACTGGCCTCCTGGCTGCACAACACGTCCTCCGTCCCTAATTAGATGGGGTTCCCAGAGCAAGCCTGTTAATTGGTCACCTCCAGGAAGATCCCGCAGGCGGGCAAGACTTGGACACCATCAGGGTTGGGACCCACATATGGTCACAACATTGGGAACCTGACGTTGGCTGGAAAATTCAGCCCAGTGTGTGAGTCAGTGGGCAAGATTTCATGCTTTCCTTGGAAGCAGGGGGGAGGTCAAACAAAATGGCAAGGGGTTCCATTCCTGCCATTTTGTCCGGGACAGAGAAAGTCACTGAGGCCCTTCCTGCTCCAAGCCAATTTCAGCCCTTGTGGCCAATTAATGGCTGCTTAAGAGCCTCTTGTCGCCTATTTTGTTGAAAACAGAGGGGCTTGCTGCCGTGGGGAGATGCCGCCAGGTAAAGTCCAGCGGAATATGGGGAGATCCCTCCTTTTGGGGCAATTCAGGGCCTTCATACTGCAGGGCCTCTTGTGCTGTTGGCAGTGGCCGTAGTTCCCAGTGACGCTGCCAGTATGGCAGATCTGCTGGCCTTCCAATTTATTTGGAGGCAGAAGCCCGTCCCTCAAAGGGATAGCATTCCCGAAGGCGGGCAGTTAATTGCCTGCCCACCATGAAAAAGCATCAAGGGTCCGGCAGAGGTCCAAGGTGGTTTCTCCCCAGCCTGTGACCTGCTCCCAAGACCCCCATCACTTGAATAAAATGTTGGCCCAGTATCTGGATTCAGTGTGTGCATCAGTGTCAATGTCTTGAAGTGTAGTTGTTGTAATGTAAGGAAACACAGAACCAATTTATGCACAGCAAGCCCCACAAGTAGCAATATGATAATGACCAAATCCTCTGTTTTTAGTGATGTTGGTTGAAGGGTAACTATTGGCTCAGGATTCTGGTGAGAAGGCCCCAGCTCTTCTTCAAAATAGTGACCACAGGATCTTTTACACCCACCTGAGATCACAGACTGGGCCTCAGTTTGACATCTCATCCAAAAGGAGACACCTCTGACAGTGCAGCACTCCTTCAGTACTGCACTGAGAGTATTAGCCTGGATTTTGTGTTTAGGTCTCTGGAGTAGACTTTGCATTGAACAGGGAAATGTCATGCTTATTCTGGCTTAGCATTCAGACTTAGAAGGTTGTGTGGTCGCTTGACTCCAGAGACTTGTGGTCACAAAGTTCTAAGACTGAAGTGAAAGTGCTACCCTCTCAGCCACAGCTAACCTGACAGTCCCTGTTCAATGCAAAATTGTGGATCACACAGCTTTTGATAACAGACATATTCCAATGGTGAGTCAATTAGCAGTTTTAACTCAAGGAAAGTCTGGTGATTCTGCGAAAATGCTTGATTGATAAGAGACCAGTTATCAGTTTGTGGTGGAACTGTCTTTGTGCTGTACTGTGTAAGGACGTGTCCCTTGTGATCTAATTTCGCCCAGCTAATTAAGTCATGTTTAAAGATTAGTAACATCAACCTTGAACAGTAAAACACCTGAGACTGGGAAGACCAGTTCTTGCCACCATTGTGGTGATTATATTGACATCATGACCTTGATGGAACTAGCTGAGGGGTGATGACACTTTCCACATAAATGAAGCGTCACTGCCTTGCTATGCCTTCTACTTACTGACCCCAGCAAGACTGTCGTGGTGGTGGTGTGGTTCTTATAATCAAATCATGCCTTGGTCTGACCCCCTAATCCTCTGGCACTTTCTTCTCCTTTGAGCCTTGTTCCACCCCCTCACCTCGAGTCATAGAGAGATACAGCACTGAAACAGGCCCTTCGGCCCACCGAGTCTGTGCCGACCATCAACCATCCATTTATCCTAATCCTACGTTAATCCCATATCCCCTACCACCTACCTACACTAGGGGCAATTTACAATGGCCAATTTACCTATCAACCTGCAAGTTCATTTGGCAATGGGAGGAAACCGGAGCACCCGGCGGAAACCCACACAGTCACAGGGAGAACTTGCAAGCTCCACACATGCAGTACCCAGAACTGAACCCGGGTCGCTGGAGCTGTGAGGCTGTGGTGCTAACCATTGCACCACTGTGCCACCCTCACCTCTCAATTAAAATCCTGGTTCTCTGCAGTCCACCCAAGTATGATAAAAATTTCCTCACCGAGATATCTTGACTGTTTTTCTTCCTCAGCCTCTGCACCGGATGACTTCTCATGCTCAGTGATTTCAACCTTCATCTCAACTCATCATGCTCTCCATCCTCTGAGCTCACTGCCCTCTTATCCTCCCTAAATCTCTCCCTCTATATAAACTCCACAACCCATATTCACGACCACCTCGTTGACCTTGCTATCTCACATGGCTTCACTACTCTCATGGTATCAATCACAGAGCAGGCCATCTCTGATTACTTCCTTGTATCTTTCTCCATTCACATCCCTCTTCCACATTCCAACTCTACCTCCTTCTGTGTCTGCTGCTGGAAAAATCTAACCCCCTGGATATGGGTATGTATAGCTGATTTATTTCAGAGCAATGCATATATCACACTTGGGTGAAAAAGTTTTGCCTCATCTCCCCTCTAATTTTTCTACCAATCACTTTAAATCTATGCCCCCTAATCACTGGCCTCTCTGCTAAGGTGAATAGGCCCTTCACCTCCAATCTATCCAGGCCCCTCAAATTTTGTACATTTCAATCAAATTTCCCCTCAGCCTTCTCTGTTCTGAGGAGAACAACCCCAGCCTATCCAATCTTTCCTCATAGCTGCATTTTTCCAGTCCTGGCAACTTCCTTGTAAATCTTCTTTGTATCCTCTTTAGTGCAATTACATCCTTTTTGTAATGAGGTGACCAGAACTGCACACAGTACTCAGGTTGTGGCCTAACCAATGAGTTATACAGTTGCAGCATAACCTATCCTATACCTCGGCTAATTAAGGAAAGTATTCCATATGCCTTTTTAACCATCTTATCTACCTGTCCTGCTACCTTCAGGGATCTGTGGACATTCACTCCAAGGTCCCTCTACAGTTTTCAGTATTTTCCCATTAATCGTGTATTCCTTTGCCTTGTTTGACCTCTCCAAATGCATCACCTCACACTTCTCCAGGTTGAATTCCATTTGCCACTTTTCTGCCCATCTGACCAGACCATCAATATCTTCCTGAAGCTTACAGCTATCCTCCTTGCTATCTAGCACATGGCCAATCTTTGTGTCATCTGCAAACTTCTTGATCATGCCCCCTACATTTAGGTCCAAACCATTAATATGTACCATAAAAAGCAAGGGACCCAGTACTGAGCCCTGCAGAACGCCACTGGAAATAGCCCTCCAGTTGCAAAAAAACACCCGTCAACAATTACCCTTTGCTTCCTGCCACTGAACTAATTTTGTATCCACCTTGCTGCATTTCCCTGGATCGCCTGGGATTTTCTTTTTAACCAGTCTGCCATGTGAGACCTTGTCAAAAGCCTTGCTAAAATTCATGTAGACCACATCAACTACACTACCCTCATCTATCTTCCTTGTTACTTCTTCAAAAAATTCGATCAAGTTGGTCAAACAAGATCTTCCCTTAACAATGCTATGCTGACTATCCTTGATTAATCCGTGCCTTTCTAAGTGACAGCTTATCCTGTCTCTCAGAATAGATTCCAATAATTTGCCCATTACTGAGGTAGACTGACTGGCCTGTAATTATGCGGTCCAGCCCTCACTCCCTTTTTAAATAGAGGTACAACGTTAGCAATTCTCCAGTCCATCGGCTCCACACCTCTATCCAGGGAGGACTGGAAAATGATGGTCAAATCTTCTGCTATTTCCTCTCTTGCTTCTTTGAACAACCTAAGGTACATTTCATCCAGCCCTTTTGATTTAACAACTTTCAAGGATGCTATTCCCATTAACACTTCCTCTCTCCCTATGTTTATCACATCCAATACTTCACACTCCTCCTCCTTAGCTACAATGTCCCCCCCCCCCCCTCCCTTTTTGTGAAGACAGATGCAAAGTATTCATTAAGAACCATACCAACATCTTCCACCCCTACACATAGGTTACCTTTTTGGTCTTTTATGGGCCCTACTCTCTCAGTTATCCTCTTACTCTTAATATAATAAGAGTTCAACGTTCACCTTGATTTTCTTTGCCAATATTCTTTCATGCCCTCTCTTTGCTTTCCTAATTTCCTTTTTGATTTCACCCCTCCACTTTCTATACTCCTCTCGGCTTTCTGTAGTAGATTTTCGTTGTCGGACATAAGCTTTCATTTTCTGCCTATTCTTACCCTGTAAGCTCCTTGACATCCATGGGGCTCCAGATTTGGCCATCTCACCCTGGGTGAGACTCACCCAGTCTCACATGTTTATTCTGAACCCTGTGAATCTCCCCTTTGAATACCTCCCACTGCTCTGACACTGATTTACCTTCAAGTAGCTGTTTCCAGTCCATTTTCACTAAATCACTCCTTCGTTTAATAAAATTGGCCTTGCCCCAATTGAGAACTCTAACACCTGTCCTATCTCTGTCTTTTTCCGTAATTATGTGGAATACCTGGAATGAGCGGGTTGTCTTATGAGGAAAGGTTGGACAGACTGGGCTTGTTTTCACTGGAGTTTAGAAGAGTGAGGGGAGACTTGATTGAAGTATATAAGGTCCTGAACAGTGTTGACAAGGTGGATGTGGAAAGGATGTTTCCTCTTGTGGGTGAGTCCAGAACTCGGGGGCACTGTTTTAAAATTAGGGGTCGCCCTTTTAGGACAGAGATGAGGAGAAATTTTTTCTTGCGGAGGGTTGTACAACTTTGGAACTCTGCCTCAGAAGGTGGTGGAGGTAGATAAATTCTTCTTACGCAAGGGAATCAAAGGTTATCAGGGGTAGATGGGAGTGTGCAATTTGAGACACAAACAAATCAGCTATGGTCTTATTGAATGGTGGAGCAGGCTAGAGGGGCCGAATGGCCTACTTCTGCTCTTAATTCGTATGTTCGTATAATGTTAATGGTTCTCTCTCTTCAAGTTCTGTTCCTCTTTCCTTCAAATTTGCCGTCATCAACCCATCCTCAAAAAAAAAATGCTTGACCTTTGCGAACTACTGTCTCATCTCCAACATCCCTTTCCTCTCCAAAGTCCTTGAACATGTGGTCACCTCCCAAATCCGTTCCCATCTTTCCTGGAACTCCTTGTTTGAATCCCTCCAGTCAGGTTTCCACCCATGCCACAGTACCAAAACGGCTCTTATCAAAGTCACAAATTACTATGACAAAGGTAAACTATCCCTCCTTATCCTCCTTGACCTGTCTGCATCCTTTGACGTGGTTGACCCCACTATCCTCCTTCAACACCCCTCCACGGTCATCCAGCTGAGTGGGACTGCACTTGCCTGGTTCCAATCTTATCTGTTTAATCACAGCCAGAGAATCACCATCAATGGCTTCTCTTCCCACTCGTGTCCCTTGGTCCCTTCCTATTTCTCATCTACATGCTGCCCTCGGTAACCATCCAAAAATAAAGTGTTAGTTTTCACATGTAGATAGACGACACCCAGCTTTACCTCTCCACCTCCTCTCCCGACTCCACCACTGTCTCTAAATTATCAAACTGCTTATCTGGCAGCCAGAACAGGATGAGCAGAAATTTCCTCCAATTAAATATTGGGAGGCTGAAGCTATTGCCTTTGGTTCCATTCCCTAGCTACCAACTCCATCCCTCTCCCTGGCAACTGTCTGAGACTGAACCAGACTGTTTGCAACCTTGGTTCCATATTTAGCCTCGAGGTGAGCTTCTGACCACATATCTGTGCCGTCACTAAGACTGCCTACTTTCACTTTTATAACATCGCTCGAATTCATTCCTGCCTCAACTCAGCTGCTGCTCATCCATGCCTCTGTTACGTCTAGACTTGACTATTCTAACCTACTCCTCGCCAGCCTCTCACATTCTATCTTGGGTAAACTTGAGGTCATCCAAAAATTGAGGGATACTGGAGATAAAGTGGGATTGAGGGATACGGCAAGAGGGTGGGTAGGTGAGTTGAGGGTTACGCGGAGAAGGTGGACAGGTGAAGTTGAGGGATATGTGGAGAAGGTGGGTAGGTGGGATTGAGGGATACAGGAAGAAGGTGGATAGGTGGTGTTGAGGGATATGGGCAGAAGGTGGGTCAGTGGAATTGAGGGATCTAGTTGAAAGGTTGGAGGGGCGGTCAGGGCAAAGAAGTTCGGACAATGCAGTACTATCATCATATGCTGGAGTGGTACTCTAGTATGTGGCCAAGTACAAACACAGGGCTTGGACTCACAACCACCTGATTCCCAGACAAGAGCATTATTAATTTTCTGTTCTTAATTACCAGTGAATAGATCATGATGGATAAAGAGAATAATACTTTTACACTTTTGTCTTATAGTTCTAAGTGAAGAGGAAGTAAACAACGATGTTATAACACAGAGCCAATCCTCCAACCTCAAGTCTGACCAATCACACCTGATAGAATGTCCCAGGGACTCTGGATGTTATGCTACCTCTGAAATCTCAGACAATGGAAAAGAAGACTTGGATGTAGACAACTTGCCAGAAATGGTTGAAGGTGTTTCCCTTGCCAACTGATCATGTTGGGAATAATCAAGTTGTACAGTTTTGAGTCATGCAGTGGGAGCCAGTGGACATTTGAGAGGCTTTTCATTCTCTGTATTAATATCTATGGGTGTACATTGAACACGGTTTCCTTTATTTAATATGAATCTACCAGGGAAAATGATGGGCATGGTTTTGACTTCACCCTGCGATCTCCTGAAAAACACAGAACACTTGTTAAAAAGTTTGGTGAATGGCAAATTATTTCCACTCAATGGGGTGAATTTTGGCACGAGCGTGGGTAACCTGACGTTGATGTCATTGCCAATTAGTAGGTCACCTCCGTGTCTGCTGTCCAATTAGGGACGGCAGGTGGCAAGGAGATGCAGGAGGGCCAATCTCAGTGCCTGAAGTGAAGGATGGCTAGCAGCTCCACTGCGAAGGTTGTATGATGCTGAGCTGAATGGAGAAGGAGATGGCAGCACCATATGGAGGTGTGATACTGATAATGGAACCAGTAGCCAATTCCCTCACACCCAGCGCTATCTGCTGGATCCTTCTGCAGGTGAAATGCTTGGATTTGCAACCTTTGCAGGCAGATGGACTGAGCATCACCAATTTGGTCCTTTAAAGTGAACACTGCATATGCATCTCATGACACTCCAACTTCCCACTGTGTTCTTGCCTCCTGTGAGGAGGCAAGCTGCAGACATGGCAGGGCCCCGTGCTCTACCGACAAAATTAAAATCCCTTCTAAAAATGGCCGCTAATTGGCTCAGTTATTACCTACATTGGCTTCCTATGCTGCCGGGTGGGTAGCGGTCGTTTCCCTGAAGCTGCCTCTGGAAAAATCGCGAGGAGGCGGGAACACATCAGGGAGCCATCCTGTCGCTTTTTTCTCGAAATTTCCCAGCCTACCACCACCAAAGCTGCCTCCAAAGGACAGGGAAATTTCTGCCCAATAAGCCTCTTGTGATTTTTTGCACCCTTATTTAATTTTGTTTATATATTTCAAATGGGAATTGGATAAGTACTCGAAGGAGAAAAATTTGTAGGTCTATGGGGAAAGGGATTGGGACTAGTTGTTTAGCTCGACCAAAGAACCAGCATGGGTACGGTGGGCCTGAGTGGCCTCCTTCCGTGCTGTATTATTCCATGATCAATGTCATCCTGGGAGGCATTCGAACCAAGATCACTTGCCTGCTAGAATGGATGACCCTCCCTAATGTAAAGATCAGCTAAACAAATGGGCTGCGCCAATGCTCAATGCCAGAATGGAGAAATTGAACGAGTTACAAATTGGGAAAGCCAGACTAGCTGATGGAAGCTACACGTTCATCGGATATGCATTTGGAGAGGTTGAGCTCTGTGGGGACGCAAGTGTTGTGCCATTCCGCAGCTCCGACCACCAGCAGAGACCTTCTGCAACACAATGAGTGGCAGGCAGATCTCTGCCATCTTGGTTCTCTCCGCCGTGGCCCGGGATTGAGCTCATGAAATTGGCAACTGCATTTTCCCAATTTCCCAACTGGTTGGGTCACATCTGCATTTCTTTTTCCCAACCAGGGTGTAGACCTGGAAGAGGGAATTGGCAAGGTGAAATGACCATTCAGTGGACTATGTGGAAATGGATGGCTTGGCCTTTGAACATGAGGGTCATGTCATTAAAAGGGGCACTGTTTTTAACAGGAAGATGTTTTGTTAAACCCTTTCCACTTGGTTAAGGTGCTATAACACAAGATGTAAGTTGTTCCAGGGCCCATATTTGCTAGTGATGGGCATTGGGTTGCCAACTTTGGATGTATTCCTGGAGGTTTAATTCCAGGGCACACCACCTCCCACTGCCCTGCCCCCACCATTGGTCATCTGGCACATCCATTCCACCTTCACTGGCCAATTAGAAAGCAAATGGACTCTTCATGACTTGGTTGGCTGTTTCTTGATTGTCAAACAGTCTTTTTTCCCCAATTCCAATATTTTGAGAACTAATCAATGAAACTATGCAAAGAAAATAATAGAAACTCAAAATTTTATTGGTGCTCCTGTGACCTTTCTCTCTGGGTTTTGCTCACAACAGTGTCCTGGAGATTAATCTTTAATAAAGTTGGCAACTTTAGATGGGAAAAACTGTTGAATTTCCTCTGGGTTTTTTCATTCACTTTGGGGTTTCTCCAGGGACAGGACGGACAGGTCATGGGGGATTTCCACCAAAGTTACTGGTGGAAAATCAGAAAAAAAAGCAGAAATTTCACCACCAAGAATATAAATGGGTTTAAGAGACAATTGGCTTGTTCTCTGGAGAGAGAAAGGACTGAGTGAAGGTTAAGGTGAGAAGCTGGGTGATCTTTGTGAAAAAGGAGAGAGTTGGTGGGGTTAACTTCCCCTTCCTGTGCCTGAATAGTTTAAAAATTTTCATGAAAGGAAAATTAAAAGCAGCAAATCTAGCAACAAAATTAGTGATTCACCCCACAGTGCATTGCTACACAGGGAAATACAGAAATGGGAAAGGATCTTGGTACTTGTGTCTGATCCCACGCACACAGATAAATACACAGATACACACACAGCGCAAATACAGATGCACACGAATAGATAACAGCATACATACAGTTCACAGATACACACAAAGCGCATATACAGATGCACACAAATACATAACACAGCGCACATACAGTTGCACACAGAGCCACACAGCGAATATACAGTTACACACAGATACACACACAGAACACATATTGGATGGAATCAGGCCAGGGGAGGTGTCTTTGAAGGCAGTGTGGGGTGGGGAATTTTTGAAAGTTGCATGGCATGTCAGCTTCCTGACAGATTCCCGCCTCCGGGAGTTCCTGCTGGAGGCTGGCTGCCACAGGAACTGCCAGACTACTCCACAGGGGCAGGAAGCCAATTCAGGCAATTAAGGTCCCACTTCGGGGCCAGTTCCAGAACTGCCGGCATCTTCCTGAAGTTGGACGGGCCCCCATATTGAGGCCGGAGCCCGGCAGCTACCTGGAGGTGGCCTTCTCGCAATCCCCCTATCACGGAGCTGCTGGGATGAGAAGGCCACAGCCATGGCAACAAGCAGTCCTGTGGAGAGGCTCCCCGGCACAACGAATGGCCCTGACAGCTGTGGCCATTCCTCATTTTAAAATTTTCGGCATGCTTCAGAGACTGTCTCCATTCTGAGGTGCCCTCGCGCTCCCCTACCTGCTTCAACAATGCCCATCTCTCTCGGTGGGGCTGCTGGCCATTCAGTGCTGTGAGCTCGCTGATTGGGCCTCTCACCTTAGGTGACATCATTGGACAGTGAAAGCAGAAGTGGCCCCTTAATTGACCACCTCCTGTAAGATCACAACGCCATGCATCCAGCTGATACCAGCGGAGTGGTGACCCGCATTTGATCCCAACGCCTGAAAAATACTAAAGCTGGTAAGATTCCGCCTACAGTTACACACACAACATACATACAGAAATACATGCAGGTTAACGTTCCGTCTAACTTTTTTTGGAGTGATTTATTTAAGTGCATGGCTCCTTTAAATTTTTTGCATGTTTACACATGTGCGGTAACTTAAAGGGGCCGACTAGTGCGGCGTACAGCTTAGAGGGAACATTGATGCAGGTGTATGAACATACATATACACACAAATGTACACACACAGATACACGCAAACATATGAACATACATACAAATACACACAAATGTACACACACATACAACCATACACACAAGCAGATACAGACAATTAAACACACAGACATCAACATACACATAATAAACTGCAACCACTGCTCTACTTTTTTTAACTTATTAAATGATAAATGCAAACAAAAACATTCAATTTGTATAACTAGCTAGGTCATGTTTGTGGCCTTTAACCGGGTTGTGGAAAAGGCGCTTTGCTCCCTTCCTCAATCAACATTCAGTTGAGTGATTTGCATCAGTCCGTGTCTTAAGCTTATTTTAGACACTTTATGTGTAAATATTTATTAGATTTTTGTATTTTATCTGTGAATGTAGGTTGTTTTTGAATTTCCTGTATTTTAAGCCCTGGCTTGAATTGTTCCCTCGTTACTGTTGTAGTCTGTATTCGGATCTTTAATGAAATTATATGAAAACATTTTAAATTCTTTAAATGTAGCTCAATGAGTAAATTATAAGATTTATAAAATATTTGTAGAACATTAAATTTGCATATTTGACTAATAAAACTATCAGATAAGAGCAATCAGCTTGCGTTCAGAAACCAAAGTGGTTCTCCACTGCGTCAAACTGATTCAGATTGGCGGTTTGTTCGGAACGGCCTTTATTGCTGGTTCAGAAAGGGAAATAAATCTTTTATTCCTCAGGAAACTAAGAACAGGAGGAGGCCATTCAGCCTCATGAGCCTGTTCCGCCATTCCATTGGATTGGGGCTAATCTGCACCTCTTTGCTGCCTACCCGCCTTGGTTCTGTATCGCTTCATACCCTTTGCCTAACAAAGATTTAACAATCTCTGTTTTGAAATTGTCAATTGTCCTAGCAGTCACAGCTTTTCTTTGGTTGGGAGAGAGTTCCAGATTTCCACTACCCTCACTGTGACGAAGTGCTTCCTGATATCACCTCTAAACAGCCGAGCTCTAATTTTAAGACGATGTCCCCTTGTTCTGGACTCTCCCACCACAGGAAATAGCTTCTCTCTGTCTATCCTATCCTACTTCAGAGAACTATGGATGTTCAGTCGCTGAGTATATTCAAGACGGAGGTCAAACAAGTTTTGGATACGAAGGGATATGGGGGCAGTGCAGGAAGGTGGAGTTGAGGTAGAAGATCAGTCATGATCGTATTTAATGGCAAAACAGTCTCGAAAAGCCAAATGGCCTACTCCAGCTCCTATTTCTTATGTTGTTGTTAACTCCTTTAATCATCTTAAACCTCAATTAATTCACTCCTTTAATCTTCTTAGTTTTTCTGCTATTTTGTTCCTCATCTAGAAAGTGCTGACTTGTGCTAGGCCATAAAACCAACTGCGTCAGCTGGCCTCTAACACCTGCCCATACTTCATGCATGTTGCCAGACTATTTGACCCTGGAAGGTATCACACTCAAGTCCCATCCTGTTTTGCTGTGGAATTCCTGGCCTTACATTGTTGGGACGACAAGTAATCCAGAGGCCTCAACTAACAATTTAGCAAACAAGACTTTGAATCCCACCATGGTCACTTCAGAATTTGGATTCAGTTAAAAAAGGAAGTAGAAAACTGGTATCAGTAAAAATGACCATGAAGTGTTGGATTGTCGTAAAAACCCAACTGGTTCATTAATGTCCCTTTAGGAAAGGAAACCTGCCATCCTTACCAGTATGGCCTGTGTGTGATGCCAGTCCCACACAAGAACAATTTGTATTTATATAGCACCTTTAATGCAGTAAAACACCTCAAAGCACTTCACAAAAGTGTCATCAAACAAAATTTGACACTGAGGCAGATAAGGCGTTATTAGGGTAGGTGATCAAAAACTTGGTCAAAGAGGTAGATTTTAAGAAGCATCTTAAAGGAGAAAAGAGAGATGGACAGGTGGAGAGGTTTAGGGAGGGAATTCCAGAGCTTAGAGCCTAGGCAGATGAAGGCACGGCCGCCAATGTGTTTAACTCACAACTCTGGAGTGGCCTTGCAAGCTACTCAGTTGTCAGGGCAACTAGACAACAATAAATGGCAGCCTTGTCATTGATACCAATATCTTGAGAATGAATTAATTAGCACTCATTACCAGTTTGGTGAAAACCCTTTCTGGACAGGGTGAGGAATAGAGACCCTATGAATCAGTAAGCTTACTGAAAACCAACAATGAATGGAGTGTGATCCTGGTTTGGGATAGAAGGAAGTGGGTTAGGGTCAGTAGCAGGAGATGGACTCTAATGTAGGATGGGTGGGTGGGTCCTTGTATTGGGATAGAAATGAGGTTTGAGAGTGGGATCTTGGCATGGGATATCGAGAAGAGGAGCCTGTGGTTGGTATAGGGGAGCTGGATCCTGGCTTATTTTTTGATGTTTGTTTCTCCACTGGTTGCTCATTGAAAATCTTAATAACAGGTCCATACATGGTGGAGTAAATGGAGAAAGGTGCTACCATTGTCAGGCAGCCATTGTAAGATTTAATAAATGATGGGCTGATCTGATTGAGGTTTATAATATAATGAAGGGAATAGATTGCCCTTCAGTTAAGAACATATGAAATAGGAGCAGGAATAGGCCATTCGGCCCCTCAAGCATGCCCCGCCATTCAATAAGATCATGGCCGATCTGTCCCAGCCCTCAACTCCCCGATATTTCAAAAATCTATCTACCTCCTCTTTAAATACTTTCAGTGATCTAGCCTCCACAACTCTCTGTGGTAGAGATTTCTAGACATTCACTACCCTCTGAGAGAAGAAATTCCTTTGCATTGCAGTTTTAAATGAGTGTTCCCTTATTCTGTAACTATGTCCCCTAGTTCGAGATTCCCCCACTAGTGGAAACATGATCTCAACATCTACCCTGTCGAGCCCCCTTAGAATCTTGTAAGTTTCAATAAGATCACCCCTCATTCTTCTAAACTCTAATGAATAAAGGCCTAACCTGTTTAGCCATTCTTGATAAGTCAACCCCTTCATCCCAGGAATCAGTCTAGTGAATCTCTTTTGAACTGCCTCCAATGCCAGTATATCCTTTCTTAAATATGGGGACCAAAACTGTACACAGTACTCCAGGTGCAGCCTCACCAACACCCTGTACAATTGTAACAAGATTTCCCTATTTTTAAACTCCAACCCCCTAGCAATAAAGGCTAAAATTCCAATTGCCTTCTTAATTACTCGCTGCACCTGTATGCTAATTTTTTGTGTTCCATGCACAAGAACACCCAGATCCCTCTGTGCTGCACTTTTTTGAAGTCTCTCTCCATTTAAATACTAGTCTGCCTTTTGATTCTTCCTACCAAAGTGCATGACCTCACAATTTCCTACATTAAACTCCATCTGCCAAGTTTTTGCCCACTCATTCAACCTATCTATATCCCCTTGCAGATTCCTTATGTCCTCATCACAACATGCCCTCCCACCTATTTTTGTATCATCAGCAAATTTGGATATATTACACCCTGCCCCCTCTTCCAAATCATTAATATAGATAGTAAATAATTGAAGCCCTAGGACTGTTCCTTGTGGCACTCCACTAGTTCCGTCTTTTCAACCCAAAAAAGACCCATTAATCCCGACTCTCTGTCTTCTGTGAGTTAACCAATCCTCAATCTATGCTAATACATTACCCCCAATACCATGATTGTGCAATAATCTTTTATGTGGCACCTTATCGAATGCCTTCTGGAAATCTAAATACACTACATCTACCGGTTCCCCTTTATCAACTCTGCTTGTTATATCCTCCTCAACGAACTCTAGCAAATTTGTCAAACATAATTTCCCTTTCACAAAACCATGTTGACTCTGTTTGATTGCGTTGGCAGTTGGCAGTTTGTTCCAATTAAATAGATAGCGAAGGATCAGGGGTCACAGTTTTAAGTTACATAAGAAAAGTTGCACCTTTTCCCGAATGGGACAGACACCACCTCTTACACAAGGTAGATAATTCAGGGCCAGAGTGATCTCCTGCATTCGTTTCAATTGCCTAGATGAATCAGAGAGGAATTTCCCAGATTTTTTTTTTATTCCAAATTGACCTGGGTTTTTAATCTGTTTTCTCACCTGTCCCAGGAAATCACATGGTTTCGGGCAGGGTTGGAGAGTATTGCAGTGCACAAGGTATTACAATTGTGTGGAACAGGCTAGGTGGGGAAGAAGGTCTTTTACCTGTCAGCCATGACTTGATTGAATGCATGTAAAGTCCACATACCAGACCACAGCCACCCATTATGAAGGACAGCAGAAATCTTATATATGCCTTTGACCTTTCTGCTGTTGAGTGTTGGCAATAGAATTAGGAAAAACACTCTATGTGGTTCAGTATTGGTTGGAAATGGTTTGCAGCCTCATCCTTATCTGTTATTAGTACCAGGGGAGCCGGTGGCGTTGTGGTAGTATCACTGGCCTAATAATCCAGAGGCCCAGGCTAATGTTCTGCAGACACTCGTTCAAATCCCACTGTGCAGCTGGTGGAATTTAAATTCAGTTGAATTTTTAAAAATCTGGTATTGGAATCTAGTCTCAGTAATACTGCCATGAAACTATGATTGATTGTTGTAAAAACCCATCTGGTTCACTAATGTCCTTTAGGAAAGGAAATCTGCTATCCGTACCTGGTCTGGCCTACATGTGATACCAGACCCACAGCAATGTGGTTGACTCTTAACTGCCCTCTGAAATGGCCTAGCAAGACACTCAGTTGTCAAGGGCAATTAGGATGGGCAATAAATGCTGGCCTTGCCAGCGATGCCCACATCCCATCAAAGAATAAGATAAATACATCCCCACTTCATTCCTCTGAAAATGGATTACCCATCACACTCACTGAGAGTTGCCAACCCTTCCAGAATTGCCCTGGAGTCTCCAGGAACTAAGAACTGATTTCCAGGACACTGCTGTAAACAACTCTACAGAAACATCACAGCAAAAGAATTTTTTTTTCTTTGAACACTTTGTTTATTAGTTATAAAGTTATCAGACATGGCAAAAAAGGCAGAATATGCTGGAAACACTCAGCAGGTCTGGCAGCATCTGTGGAGAGAGAAACAGAGTTAATGTGTCAGGTCAATGACCCTTCATCAGACCTGGGAAAAATGATAAAAATGTAATAGGTTTTAAGTAGGTCAAATGTGGGAAGGTGGAAAAAGAACTAAAGGGAAGGTAATAGGGCGGATGATGGGAGACATGAAACGACAACGGAATTGTTTTTTTATTCGTTCATGGGATGTGGACATCGCTGGCATTTATTGTCCATCCCTAATTGCCCTTGAGAAGGTGGTGGTGAGCCACCTTCTTGAACTGCTGCAGTCCATGTGGTGTAGGTACACCTACAGTGCTGTTAGGAAGGGAGTTCCAGGATTTTGGCCCAGCCACAGTAATGAACAGTGGGGAAGAGCCAAAGGACATTATAATGGGACAAGTAAAGAGACAAATGATGTGACAACAGGAGGTGTGAATGGCAGAATAATGAACAACTGCCGCCAGAAAGCAAAACAGAGACAAAAAGATTCAGACCAAAACATGCAAAGAAAAGGAAACAAAATGGGGGGGATAGATTATGGTCTGAAATTATTGAACTCATTGTTGAGTTCAGAAGGCTGTAAGGTGCCTAATCAAAAGATGAAGCACTGTTCCTCGAGCTTCTGTTGAGCTTCATTGTAACACTGAAGTAGGCTGAGGACAGAGATATCAGTGTGAGATCAAGGTGGAGAATTAAAGTGGCCACAGTAGGGGGAGAATCCTCAGTTTGAACAGATGTGACGGAGATGAAGAAACTGGGGAATGGAATGGAATGGAGACTTTATGTCTTGCTTTTTCCTCAACTGAGGATTTTCCCCCCACTGTGCCACTTTAATTCTCCACCTTGCTCTTATGCTGACATCTCTGTTCTTGGCCTACTACAATGTTCCAATGAAGCTCAATGCAAGCTCAAAGAACAGCATCAATAAAGAGTCCATTCACTCTCTGGTCGTGAGAATAAAGGGCATTGCGAGGGTGGCTGTGTCGGGCGACCAATGGTTGGAGTGCGGGGGTGGAGCGGTTGGAGGCAGGGGATCATGGAATGAAGCCTCCAGGAACATGTCCAACCAGAGTTGGCAACCCTAATCCGACTCCTTGCGGCCTACCAATGATGGATGCTCTTTCCGTCACTTACCCACTGCAACTCTTGACTTAGATTTTCCTGCTTTGCCACCTCCTTCTATTAACTTCAAAAGCTTCTTTCCTTAACATTCTCCTTGGCAGCCATGCCATTGGCCTCCATCCGTGAACCCTGCACCACCCACCCCACCCCAGCCCAATGTTCGTCTCTCCTCTGAAACATTTTCCTTCCCTCATTTTGTAATGTGTTTTCGAAGAGCAGGCACAATGCTAGCAAAGCACAGCCAGGACACCATAGAATTATACAGCACAGAAGGAGGCTATTTGGCCAATCATGCCCATGCCGTCTCATTGAAGGAGCTATCTAATCAGCCCCACACTGCCTGCCCTTTACCCATAGCTACAAATTTTCCTTTTCCAGTATTTATACAATTCTCTATTGAATCTGCTTCCACCGCCCTTTCAGGCAGTGTATTTCAGATCACAACAACTCGCCATGTAAAATAATAGTCCACATCTTCTCTCTCATTCTTTTGCCATCTCTATCTTTGCTTTTGGAAAGTTAAGAGATTTTTAAAAGATATATTCTTTTAAAAAATTTCTTTTGTGGTATGACCAGACGAACTTTGCACTTCGCAAGGTGTTAGTGGTTTCCTTTGACTGCTCACATCCGGCTGCTGTGAGTTCAGAGAACACTCAGTCCCAGTTAAGTAAAATCTAACTGTTTACACTAATTCCAAGTTTACCTAAGCTTGCCACGGGAAAACCTCTCTTTCAACAGCATAATTTCAATGTGTTTTCTTAACACATTTCAAAAAGAGAGAAAGAAAGAAAGAAAGAAAGAAAGAAAGAGAGAAAGAAAGAAAGATCTTATATTCATATTGCAGATTTCACAAGCTCAGGAGATCCGAGTGCAGCAGCCACTTTTGTGCATTGCAGCATTCCACAAATAGAAAAGTGAAAATGACCTGATAATTATTTTTAGTGAAGTTGTTTGCGGGATAAATATTGGCCAGGACACCAGTGAGAGCTTCCCTGCTCTTCTGCAAAATAGTGGCCATAGATCATAACCACTTGAGAGACTGGTTTAATATCTACTCTGAAAGACAGCGCCTCCAACAGTGCAGCACTCCCTAAGCACTGGACTAGGAGTGCCAACCCAGAATATGCAGTTAAATTCTCTGGAGTGAGGCACGAACTCACAACCTTCTGACTCAGGCAAAAGAATGCTACCGATGAAGTCACAGCTACATACTGGGATCTAAGAGGTGAGACCTCATTGGTAACTGTGCCTTCACCCACCTGTGGCCTTACAATCTGAAATTCTCTGCTGAATCCTCTCCAGCTCCCCCACATCCTTTAAGACTTTCCTTAAAACCCATGGCTTTGACTAAGCTTTTAGTCACCCTCTCCAAAAATCTCTAACCTGATGTCCACTTTTGCCTGATAATTCTGCTGAGGAGCACCTCGGGATGCTTTGCTCTGTTGGAGATGCTGCCTAAATGCTACTTTGTTGTCAGCTGGGAGAAGTCCAGTCTTTGAGTCAGCAGGTTGTGGGTTCCAGTCCCACAAGCTTCGTGCACCAAAATCTGGACCAACCGTCCAGCTTCCTTCCTGAGGGTGTGAATCACTGTCGGGGGTTCCCGCGCTTCAAAGTCAAAATTAAACACTTCACCTGCCTGTTGCCACTTGATACCATCCAAAAAAGCTGACAGAGTTTTTCAGGAATCCTAGTCAACATTCCTCTCTCAACCAACACGGACAAAGCTACAGATCACTATTTTGTTCTAACTTTCTACTTTCTGCGGTCTTTTGCCTTTTGCATTTTAATGTTTAATTCACTACCCCTTCTCGACAAGGCACAGCTCCCACTCGGAGGTGTCTTGCTGTTCTCTCTTATGGGATTTTCATTTATCTCTTTCGCCCTGTTACTATAACAACTTGCATTTATACAGCACATAGTAAATCCTCCCAATGTGCTTCACAGGAGCATTACCATACATAATTAGACACCAAATCGCATAAGGAGATATCAGGACAGTTGACCAAAAGCTTGGTCAAGCGGTAGGTTTTAAGGAGCATCTTAAAAGAGGAGAGAGAGATACAGAGTTGGAAAGCTTTTTTAAAATTCATTCATGGGATGTGGGCGTCACTGGCCAGGCCAGCATTTATTGCCCATCCCTAATTGCCCTTGAGAAGGTGGTGGTGAGCTGCCTTCTTGAACCGCTGCAGTCCATGTGGGGTAGGTACACCCACAGTGTACCTTTGTAGCGGTTAGATACAACTGAGTGGCTTGCTAGGCCATTTCAGAGGGCATGGGTCTGGAGTCACATGCAGGCCAGACCAGGTAAGGACAGCAGATTTCCTTCCCTAAAGGATATTAGTGAACTAGATGGGTTTTTACAACAATCGACAATGGTTTCATAGCCATCATTCAACTAGCTTTTTAATTGCAGATTTATTAATTGAATTCAAATTCCACCTTCTGCTGTGGTGGGATTTGAACCCATGTCCCCAGAGCAATACCTTGGGTCTCTGGGTTACTAGTCCAGTGACAATACCACTATGCCACTGCCTCCCCATATCATTTAGGGAGGGAATTCCAGAGCTTAGGGCCTCGGCAACTGATGGCATGGCTACCAATGGTGGAGTAAAGGAAATCGAGGACACACCTTGCAGATATCGCAAAGGGTTGTGGGGCTAGAGGAGGTTACAGAGATAGACAGAGGTGAGACCATGGAGGGATTTGGAAACAAGTATGGCGAAGTTTAAAATTGAGGCATTGCTGGACCAGGAGCCAATGTAGGACAGCAAGCATAGGGGAGAATGGGTGAACTTGACTCGGTGCGAGTTAGTATACAGGCAGCAGAGATTATGGAGTGCGCAAGATGGGAGGCCGGCCTGGACAGCATCGAGTCCACAAGTAACAAGGTTATGGATGTTACTTACTTTAAAACTGTTTGTTTCTAACATCTGTCAGTACTGATAAAATCATTGACCTGAAATGTTAAATGTTTCTCTCTCCAAAAAATGCTGCCTGACCTGTTGAGTGTTTTTTCAGGAATTTGTTTAATTTCTGGCATCTATAATATTTCAGCTCATCGTGTCTGTGCTGGTTCTTTGAAACAGCTATCCAATTAGTCCCACTCGCCTTGCTCTTTTCCTATAGCTCTGCAAATCTTTCCTTTTCAAATCCTATCTAATTCCCTTTTGAAAGTTACTATTGAATCTGTTTCCACTGCCCTTTGACAGTGCATTCCAGATCACAACTCGCTGCCTAAAAAAATGACTTATCATCTCCTCTCCGGATTATTCGCCAATTACCTTAAATTTGTGTCCTCTGGTTACTGATTCTCCGACCTGTGGAAACAAATTCTCCCTGCCCAATCCATCAAAGTCCCTCATAATTTTGCCCATCTCTATTAAATCTCCCCTTAAATTCTCTGCTCTGAGGGGAACAATCCCAGCTTCTCCAGTCTCTCCGCATAACCTTGATACCATTGTAGTAAATCTCCTCTTCACCCTCTCCAAAACCTTGATATCCTTCCTAAAGTATGGTATTCAGAATCTGGACGCAATCTGCGTCTAACCAGTGCTTATTAGGAGTATGACTCGAAGAAAAACAATGATAAGCAGGGCGGTTGTGTACCGCAATGGTTTTTCACCCACACTGCAATGCCACTAATCTGGGGAAAGGCAAAGTCCACGCACACTTCACACTGAAGCAGAACATTCAGTGAGCAGAGGTTGTTCACTTACTCCTCCTTGTGGTTAGTCAGAAAGGTGCACAATCAAAATCTCGTTCTCTTAATTGGAGACTGGTGCAGGGATCGGAAAATGGGGCAGAAAAAATAATTTTGATAAATCTAGACCAAAGCAACGCAGATACTGAGCAAAGCAAGAATCTGTAGGACAGGGACAGTGAGAAATCTATAGGATACAGAGACAGGGAGGAATCTGTATGATACAGAGACAGTCTGGAATATATAGATAAGTGCAAAAAGGTTGGCAGTGGAGTAGTGGTAATGTCACTGAACTAGCAATCTAGAGGTCCAGGCTAATGCCCTGGAGACACAGATTCAAATCCCACTGTGGCAGTTGGTGGAATTTAGATTCAATTAATTAATAAAAATCTGGCATTGAAAGACAGTCTCAGAGATGGTGTCATGAAACTATCGTCGAGTTTTGTTAAAACCCATCTGGTTTGCTAATGTCCTTTAGAGAAGGAAATCTGCCTAATAGACTACATGTGACTCCAGACCCACAGCAGTGTGGTTCACTCTTAACTGCCCTTTGAAATGGCCTAGCAAGCCACTCAGTTATCAAGGGCAATTAGGGATGGGCAACAAATGTTGGCCTTGCCAGTGACGCCCACATGCCATGAAAAGAATAAAAAAAAGTCAGGAATCTATAGGGCACATACACCACCAAGAATCTGTAGGTTACAGAGACGGTCAGTGATGATCCAATCCATACTCTCTCTACAACTCCATCCCCCACCAAGACAGTTTGAGGGCATTCCGCTTCTTCCTTGAACAGAGGCCCAACCAGTCCCCATCCACCACCGCCCTCCTCCACCTGGCTGAACTTGTTCTCACATTGAACAACTTCCCCTTCAACTCTACTCACTTCCTCCAAGTAAAAGGTGTTGCTATGGGCACCTGCATGGGTCCCAGTTTTGCCTGTCTTTTTGTGGGATATGTTGAACATTCCTTGTTCCAGTCCTACTCAAGCCCCCTCCCCCAACTCTTTTTCCGGTATATTGATGACTGTATCGGTGCCGTATCCTGCTCCTGCCCAGAACTCGAAAACTTTATTAACTTTGCTTCTAATTTCCACCCTTCTCTCACCTTCACATAGTCCATCTCCGGAACTTCCCTTCCCTTCCTCGATTTCTCTGTCTCCATCTCTGGGGATAAGCTGTCTACGAATATTCATTATATGCCCACCGACTCCCACAGCTACCTCCACTACACTTCTTCATACCCTGCCTCCTGTAATTCTCCCAGTTTCTCCATCTCTGATGCATCTGCTCTGATGATGCTACCTTCCACGACAGTGCTTCCGATATGTCTTCCGTTTTCCTCAACCGAGGATTCGTCCACACTGTGGTTGACAGGGCCCTCAACTGTGTCGGGCCCATTTCCCGCACCTCTACCCTCACCCCTTCCCCTCCCTCCCAGAACCACGACAGGGTTCCCCTTGTCCTCACTTTCCACCCCATCAGCCTCCATATCCAAAGGATCATCCTCCGCCATTTCCACCACCTCCAGCGCGATGCCACTACCAAACGCATCTTCTCCTTCCTTCCCCTGTCAGCATTCTGAAGGGATCGTTCCCTCCGCGACACCTTGGTCGACGCCTTCACCACCTCGTCCCCTTCCCATGGCATCTTCCCCTGCAATCGCAGGAGGTGTAATACCTGCCCATTTACCTCCTCTATCCTCACTATCCAAGGCCACAAACACTCCTTTCAGGTGAAGCAGAGATTTACTTGTACTTTTTTCAATTCGCTGCTCACAACGTGGTCTCCTCTACATTGGGGAGACAAAACACAGATTGGGTGACCGCTTTGCGGAACACCTCCGCTCAGTCCGTAAGCATGATCCCGAGCTTCCGGTTGCTTGCCATTTCAACACACCCGCCTGATTTCATGCTCACCTCTCTGTCCTGGGATTGCTGCAGTGTTCCAACGAACATCAATGCAAGTTCAAGGAACAGCATCTCATTTACCGATTAGGCACACTACAGCCTGCCGGACTGAACATTGAGTTCAATAATTTCGGAGCTTGGTTATGCTTGGTTATTTTTTTATTTTTTATTTGGTTATTTTATTTTAGGTTTTTCAGTTTGTTTAGTTTGTTTCCAGTGTGCTTACCCACTGTTCTGGTTTTTTTAATGTGTTTTTTTATGTTTGTGCTTGGAGTGCTTTGTGCTTTTCAGTCATTAACACCCTCTCTGTACTAATGCATTGTCTTTCAGCACACCATTAACATATTGTTCGCCTTTGTTCCATGACCTTCTGGTCAGCTATTCTGTGACCTTGTCCTATCAACACCTCTTTTGTTATCGCTTGCCCCACCCCTGCTTTACTTGCTTAAAACCTTTTACATTTCTAATATTTGTCAATTCTAAAGAAGGGTCACTGACCTGAAACGTTATCTCTACTTCTCTCTGCACTGATGCTGCCAGACCTGCTGAGTATTTCCAGCATTTCTTGTTTTTATTTCAGTTTTCCAGCATCTGCAGTATTATGCTTTTTTATTATGATCCAATCCATGTTCTTCCACTTACAAAAACAACCAGGACTATCTCCCAGGAGTCTTCATTTCCAGGCATAGGATATCATTCACCTGAGTCAGAACGTTGTGGGTTCAAGTCCCAAACTTGAGCATGTAATCGAGGATGATACTCCAGTCCAGTACTGAGGGAGTGCGGCTCTGTCACAGATCCCATCTTTTGGCCATTAAACCCAGGTTCCATCTTCCCTCTCAGACGGATGTGAAAGATCCCACATTACTATTTTGAAGAAGAGCACGTAAAGCACTGCGCTGGCCAATATTTATCGCTTGGCCAATTATCTGCTCCTTATCGCATTGTTTAGTTTAGTTTAGTTTAGAGATACAGCACTGAAACAGGCCCTTCGGCCCCACCGAGTCTGTGCCGACCATCAACCACCCATTTATACTAATCCTACACTAATCCCATATTCCTACCACATCCCCACCTGTCCCTACATTTCCCTACCACCTACCTATACTAGGGGCAATTTATAATGGCCAATTTACCTACCAACCTGCAAGTCTTTTGGCTTGTGGGAGGAAACCGGAGCACCCGGAGGAAACCCACGCAGACACAGGGAGAACTTGCAAACTCCACACAGGCAGTGCCCAGAATTGAACCCGGGTCGCTGGAGCTGTGAGGCGGCGGTGCTAACCACTGCGCCACTGTGCCGCCCTGTTTGTGAGAGCCGGCTGTATGCAAATTGGCTGCTGTGTTTGCTACATTACAACAGTCACTATACTTTGAAAGTATTTCCTTAGCGGTAAGCACTTTGCAATGGCAAAAAAAGGAATTATTTTTGTACACTAATAGAATCAAGGGATATGGGATAGGGCAGGAAAGTGGAGTGGAGATAGATCAGCCATGATAGTACTGAATTGGAGAGCAGGCTCAAGGGGCTGTATGGCCTATGACTGCTCCTATTTTTTAATGCTCTTACGTTAAGTGGGAATCAGAACCTCTCACTGAGAGTTGGGGGTGGGGGGTGGTGTTGCACAGAATGATCCCAGTGGCCTCAGGCTGTCAGATGAAGCTCAAACCTTCTTCAGGCTCAATGTGAATCACTTTTGCTCCATTTAGCTCAGTTTAAGGTTACCCCTGTCCCACCGTAATAGCTGGGATTTTGGTATGGTGATGGCAAAGACCCTCATTTATATATGATTATAAGTTGAAGCATTGACACTATCCAGGACCAAGCAGTCGGCTAGATTGGCAAATCCACCAGCTTTAAACATGAACTCCGTCCACCACTGGCATGTGCATCACCTGCCTGATGCACAGTAGCAACTCGCCAAGGCTCCTTTGACAGAAACTCGCAAACTCGCAACCACTGCTACCCAGAAGAACAGGGGCATCAGAACATCACCATCTCCAGCCCTCCCCGCCAAAATCCCCCAACAAAGTTACACACACCATCCCCACTTGGAAATATATCGGACATTCCTTCATGGTCACTGTGTCAAAATCCTGAAACTCTCTACCTAATAGCACCATGGGAGCACCTACACCAAACGGGACTGTGGCTGTTCAGGAGGAAGACTCATTTCCACCTTCTCAAAGGGCAACCAAGGACGGGTAATAAATGCCATCCTTGTTAGGGATGCCCATATCCCTCCATGGATTCCCCTCTCCCTATTTCAGTAACCTCCTCAAGGCCCACAACCCCCTAAGATCTCTACGTTCCTCCAATTCTGGCCTTTTAGCTCCGGAATTCCTTTCCGTAACCTCTCTGCCTCTCTACCCTCCTTTTAAGATGCCTCTTTGTCAAACCTGTTGGTCACTGGTCACTGGACCTCATAGCAAATTTAGTAAAAACAGAAAAAGCAGGAAATATTCTGCAGGTCAGGCATATCCATGGAAAAGGAAACAAAGTTAACAATCCAGGTCGATGACCTTTCATCTGAGCACTGACATGGTCACCGACCTGAAACATTGGCCGGAATTTTACGCCACCCCAACGAGCCGGATGGTGGCGGAGGGTGGGGGGGGGGCGTAAAATGTAGCGGGAGGCTTCGGGTTGCTTTCCCAACCCGCTCCTGTCTCCGTCCCCTTTACATTGGGCAGGGGAGGTGGCAAAAAACAGCCTGCCCGCTCCAGGCCAATCAAGGGCTTAAGGGCCACTTAAGAGCCTTTGCCTGCCTCCACGCGGATTTTACGCATGGCAAGTGGGCGTCCTGGAGCCGAGAAAAGACGCCTGTGAAAACCAGGAGGCGGCAATCGTCTCGGGGGGGGCGGGCCCTACTCATCGGGCACATCTACCTCAATCACCCCCAGCGCCCAACACGCCGCCACCCCCCTCCTTCCCCCCAACCAACCACCCTTGCCTCGCCGGGGCCCAACCAATTATCCCCGGCGAGGCAACCAAATCCTACCTGTCTTCCAGGCTCCATGTCTTCGGCTGGGCTGCAGTCCCAGCAGTGGCCACTGGTCCCCGTAGCGCTGCTGGGACTAATGGCTGCCGGCCCGTTGATTGGCCAGTAGCTCAATGAGGCGGGATTTCCTCCCTCAAGCAGGTGGAAGTCCCGCCTCGGAACAATTAAAGCCTGGGGACCCGTAAAATGTGGGTCGGATCCCCAGGCAAGGCGGAAGCAGGTTCGTCACTGACTTTTCAATCAGTGGCCAGCTCCTGTCCATCCAACATGAAATCCCAGCCGTTAACTCTAATTCTCTCTCCACAGTTGCGGCCTCACCGCTGAGTGTTGTCAACATTGCTTATTTGTTTATTTCAGATTTCCACCATCTACAGTATTTTGCTTTTGCGCTAATATTACTTCTGTGGCTCAGTGCCAAAAATGTATTTGACAATGCTCCTATGAAGTGTCTTGGGACATTTTAATATGTTAAAGGCTCTATATAGATGCAAGGTATTGTTGAGGATTTTAAAAAAATAAATAGGGGAGAACCCGGGGATGAAAGTGGGGAGGTCTCAATGGAGATCACAAGTTGGATGGTTACCCTTATGGAGCAAAAGCCCAACAGAAATATGCACAGCCCTCACCTACACCTTATCATGGAATCATAAGATCATAAAATAGCTACAGCACAGGAGGAAGTTATTAAGCCCGTTGTGTTCGTGCCGGTTCTCTGCAAGCGTAACTCACCTAGTCCCACTCCCCTGCCTTTCCCCATAGCCCTGCAAATAATTTCTCTTCAGATAATTATCCAATTTTCTTTTGAAGACCTCAATTGAATCTGCCTCCACCACACTCTTGGGCAGTACGTTCCAGATCCTAACCACTAGCTGCATGAACAAGTTTTTACTCATGTCGTCATTGCTTCTTTTGCCAATCACCTTAAATCGGTATCTTCTGGATCTCGACCCTGCCACTAATGGGAACAGTTTCTCCCTATCTACTCTGTCCAAACCCCTCATGATTTTTAACACCTCTATCAAATCTCATCTTAATCTTCTCATCTCTAAGAGAACAGAAATAATTTTATTTTTTATTTTTTTATTTATTTAGAGATACAGCACTGAAACAGGCCCTTCGGCCCACCGAGTCTGTGCCGACCATCAACCACCCATTTATACTAATCCTACACTAATCCCATATTCCTACCACATCCCCACCTGTCCCTATATTTCCCTACCACCTACCTATACTAGGGGCAATTTTATAATGGCCAATTTGCCTACCAACCTGCAAGTCTTTTGGCTGTGGGAGGAAACCAGAGCACCCGGAGAAAACCCACGCAAACACGGGTTTCTCCACTCTGCCCACACAACTGAAGTTCCTCAACCCTGGAACCATTCTTGTGAATCTTTTCTGCACCCTCTCTAAGGCCTTCACGCCCTTCCTAAAGTGTGGTGCCCAGAACTGGACACAATACTCCAGTTGAGGCCGAACCAATGATTTGTACAGGTTTATTATAACATTCTATACCTCTACTTATAAAGCCCAGGATCCAGAATGCTTTATTAACTGCTTTCTCAACCTGCCCTGCAACCTTCAATGAATAATGCACACATACCCCAGCTCCCTCTGCTCCTGAACCCCCTTTAGAATTATGCACTTCATTTTATATTGCCTCTGCTCATTCTTCCTACCAAAATGTATCATTTCACACTGTTTCTACATTAAATTTCATCTGCCAGCCTGTCTATATCCTCTCGTCACTATTTTCCTCATAATTCACATAAATTAACAGGTGGGCTGAGGCATTCCTTTAGATCCCAAGCAAATACTGGTTTCAGAATTTGGGTGAGATGCTGTGCTCCTCTGCCGACCTGCGGATGTCGCTGTCACTAAGTCAGCGGGATCAGAACAATCAGGAGCGAGGGCTGCTCTTGCCGCCGTGGCATCGTCATCGGCGCGGGGTATGCCGGGGGTTGTAGTCCTCGTCCCTCGCCGGTGTCAGTGGAAGAGATGGGACAGGGAAGGAGGAAGGACTACAGGTCCCATCAGGCCGCGGGGCGCCGTTAGGGACAGTCAGCGCTGTGGGCAGAGTTGATTCCTGGAGCCTCGGCAGCAGCAGGAGGAGGATTACTGAGAACACCGGGGGACAGAGCCTTCAAAAGTGGTGATACCATGGCCGGGGCCATGGCTATCCTGGGTGAGTGTCCGCTCCTTGACCCCTCTTTCCCCGGTTCGGCCTGTGCGGCTGGCGGATCCGGTCCATCCTGTGTCCATAGGGGATCATATGGTGACTGCGCTTATAGGGCATCACAGCATCTCTCCCACTATATACATCTATCATATATCCCTATGCCAGCTACTTATAGGGCATTACAGCATCTCTCCCACTATATACATCTATCATATATCCCTATGCCAGCTACTTATAGGGCATTACAGCATCTCTCCCACTATATACATCTATCATATATCCCTATGCCAGCTACTTATAGGGCATTACAGCATCTCTCCCACTATATACATCTATCATATATCCCTATGCCAGCTACTTATAGGGCATTACAGCATCTCTCCCACTATATACATCTATCATATATCCCTATGCCAGCTACTTATAGGGCATTACAGCATCTCTCCCACTATATACATCTATCATATATCCCTATGCCAGCTACTTATAGGGCATTACAGCATCTCTCCCACTATATACATCTATCATATATCCCTATGCCAGCTACTTATAGGGCATTACAGCATCTCTCCCACTATATACATCTATCATATATCCCTATGCCAGCTACTTATAGGGCATTACAGCATCTCTCCCACTATATACATCTATCATATATCCCTATGCCAGCTACTTATAGGGCATTACAGCATCTCTCCCACTATATACATCTATCATATATCCCTATGCCAGCTACTTATAGGGCATTACAGCATCTCTCCCACTATATACATCTATCATATATCCCTATGCCAGCTACTTATAGGACATTACAGCATCTCTCCCACTATATACATCTATCATATATCCCTATGCCAGCTACTTATAGGGCATTACAGCATCTCTCCCACTATATACATCTATCATATATCCCTATGCCAGCTACTTATAGGACATTACAGCATCTCTCCCACTATATACATCTATCATATATCCCTATGCTAGCTACTTATAGGACATTACAGCATCTCTTCCACTATATACATCTATCATATATCCCTATGCTAACTGCTTATAGGGCATCACAGCAACTCTCCCACTATATATATCTATCATATATCCCTATGCTAGCTGCTTATAGGGCATCACAGCAACTCTCCCACTATATACATCTATCATATATCCCTATGCAAACTGCTTATAGGGCATTACAGCATCTCTCCCATTATATACATCTTTCATATATTCCTATAGTAACAATGTTTATAGAGCAATACAGCATCGATCATAGATATCTCTCGTAACACTGCTAATAGAGCAGTAAAATATTTCTCCCATTACATACACCTATCATATCTTCTTTGGCCTCCTTATCTCGAGAGACAATGGATAAGCACCTGGAGGTGGTCAGTGGTTTGTGAAGCAGCGCCTGGAGTGGCTATAAAGGCCAATTCTAGAGTGACAGGCTCTTCCACAGGTGCTGCAGAGAAATTTGTTTGTTGGGGCTGTTACACAGTTGGCTCTCCCCTTGTGCCTCTGTCTTTTTTCCTGCCAACTACTAAGTCTCTTCGACTCGCCACACTTTAACCCCGTCTTTATGGCTGCCCGCCAGCTCTGGCGAACGCTGGCAACTGACTCCCACGACTTGTGATCAATGTCACAGGATTTCATGTCGCGTTTGCAGACGTCTTTAAAGCGGAGACATGGACGGCCGGTGGGTCTGATACCAGTGGCGAGCTCGCTGCACAATGTGTCTTTGGGGATCCTGCCATCTTCCATGCGGCTCACATGGCCAAGCCATCTCAAGCGCAGCTGACTCAGTAGTGTGTATAAGCTTGGGATGTTGGCCGCCTCGAGGACTTCTGTGTTGGAGATACGGTCCTGCCACCTGATGCCAAGTATTCTCCGGAGGCAGCGAAGATGGAATGAATTGAGACGTCGCTCTTGGCTGACATACGTTGTCCAGGCCTCACTGTCATAGAGCAAGGAACTGAGGACACAGGCCCGATACACTCGGACTTTTGTGTTCCGTGTCAGTGCGCCATTTTCCCACACTCTCTTGGCCAGTCTGGACATAGCAGTTGAAGCCTTTCCCATGCGCTTGTTGATTTCTGCATCTAGAGACAGGTTACTGGTGATAGTTGAGCCTAGGTAGGTGAACTCTTGAACCACTTCCAGAGCGTGGTCGCCAATATTGATGGATGGAGCATTTCTGACCTCCCTGTAGTAACACTGTGCTTATATAGCAGTACAGCATCTGTTTGAGATGGACCAGCATCTTCCATTATATACATCTATCATCTATTGGTGTACTTGTCCATAGATCACTGAAGGCAGCTGCACAGGTAGATAAGGTGGTTACGAAGGCAAATGGGATACTTGCCTTTATCAGCTGAGGCATAGAATATAAGAGCAGGGAGGTTATGATGGAGCTGTATAAAACGCTAGTTAGGCCACAGCTGGAGTACTGTGTATAGTTCTGGGCACCACACTTTAGGAAGGATGTGATTGCACTGGAGTGGGTGCAGAGGAGATTCACCAGGATGTTGCCTGGGCTGGAGCATTTCAGCTATGAAGAGAGACTGAAAAGGCTAGGGTTGTTTTCCTTAGAGCAGAGAAGGCTGAGGGGGGGCATGATTGAGGTATACAAAATTATGAGGGGCATTGATAGGTTAGGTAGGAAGAGACTTTTATCCTTAGCCAGGGGGCATAGATTTAAGGTAAGGGGCAGGAGGTTTAAAGGGGATTTGAGGAAAAATCTTTTCACCCAGAGGGTGGTTGGAATCTGGAGCGCACTACCTGAAGTGGTGGTAGAGGCAGGAACCCTCAACATTTAAGAGGTATTGAGATGAGCACTTGAAAAGCAATAGCATGCAAGGCTACGGGCCAAGCGCTGGAAAATGGGATTAGAATAGATAGGTGCTTGATGGCCGGCATGGACACGATGGGCCTGTTTTTGTGCTGTATAACTCTATGACTATTATATGTCATGGTCATCTAACATCTCCTTGTGGTTCGGTGTCATGCTTTATTTTATAATGTTTCTGTAAAGTGTCTGGGGATGTTTTATAACTTGAAAGGTGCTATGTAAATATATGTTGCTTTTGTAATCCTATAGTATCACGACTTAGAGCAGTATAATGCTGTGTGCTACCTGGCATCTAATTTCAGATACCCTTATAGGAACAGTGTACTTCTGGAGCAGCAATTGCTTGACTATATCTGTTGTAAAAGTACCATCTCTCATTATATGTTTATATATCTAATTTCTAAATATAGGATAGAAAAATAGTTTTCTCTTTGCATAAAATAGATGTGTATATATTTTGCTCCCATATGCTCTGTTTGTAAATATACCAAATATTAGTATTCACATATCATTTATTTATCTGTACAGATAATGTGTAGATTTACATTTTATGTATATTC
The DNA here is from genome assembly GCF_036365525.1 of Heterodontus francisci. Classification (NCBI taxonomy): domain Eukaryota; kingdom Metazoa; phylum Chordata; class Chondrichthyes; order Heterodontiformes; family Heterodontidae; genus Heterodontus; species Heterodontus francisci. The sequence continues at coordinate 114,186,120 of NC_090380.1, forward strand.
TACGTGTATATCCTGCCTATGTTTTTGGGTGAGTGCAGGATTTAGTTCAGCTGTGATTCCCCCCGTGGTCAGGTAGCCTGCTGACACTCATGTTGACTTCACAAGACTAGTGGCCACTTGGGTGACTAGTGGAGGGCCACTGCGGGAAGGGGGTCAGCCCTTTCAGGAAGAGAGGTGGGGGAGAAGTTTCTATAAAGTTGATCATTATTTAAAGGTCATTAAGCACATAATGATGTGTGATTTAGATACTAGATGTTACGGTATTTTTAACTGCACTGTGTGTTCCTTCAATCCCACTCTGTGCAACTGATAAACCAAACGTTAAATATATATTTTGTCCAGATAAAGTCCAAAGTGTTTGGTGCAAGGTATATTTACTGGAGGGCTGGTGCTTGTTGATTTAAGGAGGTGACATTTCTGCTGGCAATGCAAAGCCTTTGAGAAAAAGAACTATGTTTTAATTTGAATGAAAAAGGGGATGTGTTACTCAATTGGATGTCCAGTATTACTGTACTGGACACTGAATATACCCACCTCTTACTGTACCAGACAATATATATTCAAGGGATATGGTCGTGTAGTGGTTATGTCACTGGACTAGTAATCTAGAGTGTTCAAATCTTTGAATTTATATTCAGTTTTAAAAGAATAAATAAATCTGGAAATAAGCTGGTATCAGTAAAAGTAGGAAGAACGAGAAAAAGGCAAATGAAAATAAAGGATGCAATTTAAAGGGGGTGCAGAGCAGAGAGAGCTGGGGGGAATATGTGCACGTTCGTGAAGGTGGCAGGGCAGGTTGGGAAAGTGGTTAATAAGGCATTCTGGATCCTGGGCTCTATAAATAGAGGCATAGAGTACAAAGATAAGAAAGTTATGATAAACCTGTATAAAACACTGGTTCAGCCTCAACCGGAGTATTGTGTCCAATTCCGGGCACCGCACTTTAGGAAGGATACGAAGGCATTAGAGAGGGTGCAGAAAAGATTTATGAGAATGGTTCCAGGATGAGAGACTTCACTTATGTGGATAGATTGGAGAAACCTGGAATTGTTCTCCTTAAAGAAGAGAAAGCTGAGATGAGATTTGGTAGAGATATTCAAAATCATGAGGGGTCTGGACAGTCCATGTAGAGAGAAACTTTCCATTGGCGGAAGGGCTGAGAACCCGAGGACAAAGATTTAAAGTGATTGGCAAAAGAAATAATGGCGATATGAGGAAAAACATTTTTTTACATAGCGAGTGGTTTGGATCTGGAGAACACTGTCTGAGAGTGTGGTGAAGGCAGATTTAATTGAGGCCTTCAATAGAGAATTGGATAATTATCTGAAGAGAGAAAGTGTGCTGGGCTACGGGGTAAAGGCAGAGAGTGGGATTAGCTGAGTTGCTCTCTCAGAGAGCCAGTACGGACACGGCGGGTCGAATGGCCTCCTTGAGTCCTGTAATTATTGTATGATTCTATAAAAGTGACCATGATGTTGTCAGATTGAAATAAAAACCCAACTGGTTTACTGATGTCCTTCAGGCAAGGAAATCTGCTGTCCTCGTCCTTTCTGGCCTAAACATGACTCCAATCCCACACCGATGTGGTTGATTCTTAACTGTCCTCTGAAGAGGCCAAGCTGTTTTATTTATCAATTCCAATTCTGGGCGCACTACACTTTTTAGGAAGGACATGGAGGCCTTGGAGAATGTACAGAGGAAATTCACTGGACTGATAAAGGCCTGAGAAACTTTGGTTTTGTCCAGAAACTGGGAGGGATAAATATTGGATAGGACACTGGGGAGCATTCATCTCCTTTGCCTTGAATAGAAAGTTGGGATCTTTTACGTCCACCTGAGAGGGCAGATTTAATGTCTGATCCAAAAGATGACACTTCCAACAGTGCAGCACTCCGTCAGTACTGCGTTGGAAGGGTCAGCCTAGATTATTGGCTCAAGTCTCCAGGATAGAGACTTGAGCCCACAAGCTCTGACTCAGGTGAGAGTGATGCCATTGAGGCATGGCTGACACATAAATGCAAATGAGCTTATCTCACACTAAGCACCTTTTTTCTCTCTCTCCACTTATGTAATTTTAATCAACAATGTGAGGCTCTGATCAGATGAAAAAAGACTTTTAAAAATCTCTCCATAGTGATTAAATGCATAACGCCCAATGTCAAACATTTTTCCTCAGTAGCTCAAATGATTAAAATATCTCAATGTGGAATGCATTGTGGGATGAATGCAAATTTGAAATCTTCCTTTTCCTGTTGCTTTGTTTTTCCTCTCCCCCTCTCTCGATGGGAAGAATAGAAAAGCAGAATATTATTTAAATGAAGAGAGACTTCACAACTCCGCAGTGCAGAGTGATCTGGGTGTCTTCGTACATGAATCACAAAAAGTTAGCCTGCAGGTACAGCAAGTAATTTGAAAGGCAAATGGAATGTTTGCATTTATTGCAAGGGGGATGGAAGTATAAAAGTAGGGAGGTCTTGCTACAGCTCCACAGGGCTTTGGTGAGACCACACCTAGAGTACTGTGGACAATTTTGGTTTTAATTAAGGAGGGATATACTTGCATTGGAAGCAGTTCAGAGAAGGTTTATTAGGTTGATTCCTGGGATGAAGGGTTGTCTTTATGAGGAAAGGTTGAGCAGGTTGGGCCTATATCCATTGGAGTTTAGAAGAATGAGAGGTGACTTTATTGAAACATGTAAGATTCTGAGGGAGTTTGACAGGGTAGATGCAGAGAGGATGTTTCCCCTTGTGGGGGAATCTAGAAGTAGGGGCACAGTTTCAAAATATGTGGTGTCTCATTTAAGACATAGATGAGGAGGAATTTCTTCTCTCAGTCGTTAATCTTTGGAATTCTCTTCCCCAGAGAGCAGTGGAAGCTGGGTCATTGAATATACTCAAGGCTGAGTTAGACAGATTTTTGATCTACAAGGCATTCAGAGGTTGTGGGGTGCAGGCAGAAAAGTGGAGTTGAGGCCACAAACAGATCAGCCATGATCTTATTGAATGGTGAAGCAGGCTCGAGGGGGCAAATGCCTACCTCTACTCCTATTTCTTATGCTCTTATGTTCTTTCTCTCTCTCTCTCTTTTTCCTTGGAGCCCTTTCAACCTCAAAAGCACAGATTCTTTATGGGTGCCACTAGCCCTCTGCACATGCCCACCTTTCACATATGAGTCTACACTGTGAGCTGTTCAACTACCAAAGGATCGCAGCCTCTGTTTAATATTCAGTGGGAAAGACATCACCTTTGATAGTGTGCCACTCTCTCAGGACTGGCACCAGAAGTGTCAGCCTGGATTTTGAGCTCATGTCTCTGGAGCAGTACTTGAACCTCCAACCTTCTGACTTGAAGGTGAGAGTTTTGTCCACTGAGCCCCAGCTGCCAACTATGGTTGGGTTTCTGCATGAGTGAGCAGGAAAAACTCAGGAAAAATCACTCCACTCGGACTTCCCTCGAGTTTCATTTACATTGCAGGTTGCCGTTGGTTTGAAGCGGTCTTTCACTCAGGTTCTTGTGTTTCTGCAGGCTCCTCTATTCTGGCCCTCTTATTGGCTGGGTACTTGGCGCAGCAATACCTGCCCCCACCCAAACCGAAGGTGATCGGCATGGACCTTGGCACCACCTACTGCTCTGTTGGCGTGTTCCAGCCTGGCACCGGGAAGGTGGAGGTAATTGCGGACAAGGCTGGGCGAAAGAGCTTGCCGAGCGTGGTGTTGTTCACCGACCGGGAAATACTGGTAGGGTACGAGGCGCAGGATCTGGCAGATGCCAATCCACTGAATACGGTATATGATGCCAAACGCTTCATAGGGAAGCACTTCACGCCGGAGGAGCTGAACACAGAAAGTAGCCGCTACCAGTTTAAGGTAAAGGCCAAGTCATTTTGTTCATTAAATCCAATCTGGGTGCACCGCTTTCTTTTTTAGGAGTGTGGAGGCAATTTACTGGAATGGTACTAAAGATATAAAAGGTATCAAGGGATGTGGGGATAGTGTGGGACAATGGCTTTGAGGTAGAAGATCAGCCATGATCTAGTTAAATGGTGGAGCAAACTTGAGGGGCCAAATGGCCTAGTCTTGCTTCTATTTCCTATGGTATCAGGGCTGAGAGAGTTTGATTATGGAGAGAAGCGGGGCTTTTTCTTGGAGCACAGATGGTTAAGGGGAAACTTCAGGCTACAGACAGGTGACAAGATAAATGGAGTACAGAAGCATGAAATGATTCATTTTGGAAGAATGAGGAAATGCAAAAGAAACTAAATGGAATAATATTAAAGGGTACAAGGAACAGAGGCCTGTGAGTTCACATACACAAATCTTTGAAAGTTAAAGGATGAGTCTATGAGGATTGTTTTATTGAAAACAAGGGCATATAGAATCCTTGGCTTTATAAGTACAACCATCGAGTACAAAAACAAGGAAGTTATGATGAACCTTTATAAAACACTAATTTGGCCCCAGCTGGAACATTGTGTCCAATTCTGGGCACCACACTTTAGGAAGGATGTTAAGGCCTTGAAGAGGGTGAAGAGGAGATTTACTGGAATAGTACCAGGGATGAGGGACATCTGTTATGTGGAGAGACTGGAGAGAAGCTGCGATTGTTCTCCTTAGAGCAGAAAAGGCTAAGGGGAGATTTGACAGAGGGGTTCAAAATTATGAATGATAATAAAGTAAATAAGCAGAAACTGTTCCCACTGGCAGATGGGTCAGCAACCAGAGGACAGAGATTTAATATCATTGGCAAAAAACAAGAGGTGAGAAGAAATGTTAGTTGTTATGATCTGGAATGCACTGCCTGAAAGGATGGTGGAGGTCAAAAGGGAATTTGATGAATACTTGAAAAGGAAACATTTGCAGGGCACTGGGAAAAGACCAAGAGAGAATGGGACTAATTGGATAGTTTTTTTTTCAAAGAGCCAGCACAGGCACGATGGATCAAATGGCCTCCTGGGCTGTATAGCTCAAAATGGGCTTTCTGCCTTTCCACTGATTTAGGTTACCAAAGCAATGTGTATGTCACTCCTCCATAAACATCCCTTATATTGCGACCAAGAAGCTTCTTGTGACCTCTATCACTGTCCCCTATGCAGCTTGTATAGAGACAGGAGAAGGCCTTTCAGCCCTTCGAACCTGCTGCACCTTTCAATTAGATCATGGATGATCTGTACCACAACTCCATTTACCTGGGTTTGCTCCGTATCCCTTGAAATTCTTATTCAAAAAAAATTTCAATCTAGATTCAGTCTAAAAGGGTGCAAAACGATAAGCCCAGCAACTACAAGCCAGTCAGTTTAACTTTGGTGGTGGGAAAACTTCTGGAAAAAATAATTTGGGACAAAATCAATAGTCACGTGGACAAATGTGAGTTAATTAAGGAAAGCCTGCATGGATTTCTTAAGGGAAAATCATGTTTAACTAACTTATTGGAGTTTTTTGAGGAGGTAACAGAGAGGGTTGATGAGGGCAGCGCTGTTAATGTGATGTACATGGACTTTCAAAAGGCATTTGATACAGTGCCACACAACAGACTTGTTGGCAAACTTGTAGCTCATGGAATTAAAGGGATGGTAGCAACATGGATCTGAAATTGGCTGAGTGACAGGAAACAAAGAGTAGTGGTTTATGGATGTTTTTCGGGCTGGAGGAAGGTTTGTTGTGGAGTTCCCCAGGGGTCAGTGTTGGGACCCTTGCTTTTTCTGATATATTTTAATGACCTAGACCTTGGTGTACAGGGCACAATTTCAAAGTTTGCAGCTGATATGAGACTTGGAAGTATTGTGAACTGTGAAGTGGATAGTGTAGAACTCCAAAAGGACATAGACAAGTTGGTGGAATGGGCAGACAGGTGGCAGATGAAGTTCAATGTGGAGAAATGTGAAGTGATTCATTTTGATAGGAAGAACATGGAGAGACAATATAGAATAAAGGGTACAATTCTAAAGGGGGTGCAGGAGCAGAGGGACCTAGGTGTATATGTGCATAAATCATTGAAGGTGGCAGGACAGGTTGAGAGAGTAGTTAATAAAGCATACAGTATCCTGGGCTTTATTAATAGGGCATAGAGTACAAGAGCAAGGAAGTTATGGTGAACTTGCATAAGACACTAGTTTGGCCTCAGCTGGAGTATTGTGTCCAGTTCTGGGCGCCGCACTTCAGGAAAGACGTGAGGGCATTGGCGAGACTACAGAAAAGATTCATGAGAATGGTTCCAGGGATGAGGTATTTCAGTTATGAAGATAGATTGGAGAAGTTAGGACTGTTTTCCTTGGAGAAGAGAAGGCTGAGAGGTGATTTGATAGAGGTATTCAAAATCATGAAGGGTCTGGACAGAGTAGATAGAGAGAAACTGTTCCCACTTGTGAAAGGAGTGAAAAGATTTAAAGTATTTGCTAACAGAAGCAAAAGTGACATGAGGAAATGCTTTTTCACGCAACGAGTGGTTAAGGTCCAGAATGCGCCGCCTGAGAATGTGGTGGAGGCAATGGAACTGAGGGGATTGCTCTTTTGGAGAGCTAGTGTGGACATGATGGGCCAAATGGTCTCCTTCTGCACTGTAACGATTCTGTGAAGTCTACAGTTGAGCCCAGCAACCATTGACTTTTGGTGGGGGGAGTTCCAGATTTCCACTACCCTTTGTGTTTGCCCTTCTTGACATCACTCCTGAACAGCTGTTTCTAATTTTATTATGCCCCCATCCCCAGCCCTTGTTCTGAATACTGCACCAGAGGAAATAGTTTCTCTGTACCTACCCTGAATCCTTTCATAATTTTAAACACTTTAATTAGGTCCCCCATCAACCACTAAACTCAGAGGAGTACACACTAAATCCATGCAACCATAATTTAACCCTTTAAGCCTGGGTATCATTCTGGGGAATTGATCTATATCACTTCCAAGACCAGTGCATCCTTTCTGAAGTGCTTTGCCCAAAACTGGTGGCTGTACTGCAGATGGGATCTGATCAAGGCTCCACTGCTGAGTTATCACTTCCTCACCTTGTATTTCAACCCTTTTGAGATAGAGGCCAACATCTCATTAACCTTTCTGATTACTTTTTGTGAGTACAGGTATGCTGCTGCTGAATACTGGGGTACAGTAAAGATCTGTTATGTTATAACTGGGATACTATATGTTGTGGGTACAGATCTGTCACTGTGTAACACTGCGGTACAGTACTGGTGGGTACAGATCTGTCACTGTATAACACTGGGGTACAGTACTATGGGGTCTGTCATTGTATAGCATTGGGGTGCAGCATTGGTGGGTACAAATCTATCACTGGTGGGGTAGGAGCACTTTGAGGTTGAATTCAGATTATCACGCAAAAAGTGTTTTTTTTTTAATCTATAGAGTATTGAGCAAACTGTGATTTCCTCTTACAGGTCTTGTATAATGAGGGCAATGCAGAGTTCTCTGTCTTTGCTAACGAATCATTGCGCGTCACACCCGAGTACGTCGGCTCCCGTTTGCTGTTAGAACTGAAGAAGATGGCAGAGGAGTATCTGGGAGCGCCGGTGAGCAAAGCTGTCATCTCGGTACCGGCAGAGTTTGACGAGAGGCAAAGGAACTACACGGTGAAAGCTGCACAGCTGGCGGGTAAGCGGGGTGTCACTGGTCTTGTGATGGAACTATGGCTGGGTCCCTCTCATCTCTGTTTGGCATCTCTGCCCAATTCATGGCAGTTGTATTGGCTCAGTGCACAAGGAAGATTTCCCCTGCTCTTCGATATAATGACCGTGGGATCTAATGCATCTCCCCTGACAGGGCAGGTGGGGCCTCAGTTTAAAGTCTCATTTGAAAGATGGTGCCTCTAGCGCAGCACTGCCTGAGCACCGCATTGGATTAGGTGCTCAAAAGAATGAAAGGCAACTTGAGAAAACATTTTTTTACGCTGTGAGTGGTTAGGATTTGGAATGCACTGCCTGAGAGGGTGGTGGAGGCAGATTTGTGGCTTTCCAAGGGAATTGGATAAGCAGTCAAGACAAAAATGTGCAGGGTTACAGGAAAGGCAGAGGGATGGGACTGTCTGTTGCAGAAAGCCAGCACTGACTCAGCAGGCCAAATGGATACTGCACTGAAGGAGGTCATTCTATGATTCTAGATCTCTGGAGTGGGATAATCTTAATTCAATCTCAAAGTTCTCTCTCCACCTCAATCTATAATTAGTATACCCCAGTGTCATACAATGACAGACCTGTACCCCAGTGTTATACAGTGACAGACCTGTCCCCACCGTAGAACCAGAGGAAAGTTATGGCACAGAAGGAGGCCATTCAGCCCATCCTGTCCGAGCCGGCTAAATAAACTAGCTGCCCAATTTAATCCCACCTTCCAGCACCTGGTCCATAGCCTTGCCAGTTACAGCACTTCACGTGCATGTCCAGGTACCTTTTCAAAGAATTGAGAGTTTCTACCTCCACCACCATTACTGGCAATGAATTTCAGACACTCGCCACCCTCTGGGTGAAAAAGCTTTTCCTCCTGTCCCTTGAATCCTGCCTCCAATCACCTGAAATCTGTGCCCCCTGGTAATTGACCTCTCCGCCAGGGGAAACAGGTCCTTCCTGTCTACTCTATCTACGCCCCTCATAATTTTGTACACCTCTATTAAGTCACTCTCAGCCTCCTCTTTTCTCAGGAAAGCAACCCTAGCCTATCCAATCATTCCTCATTGCTGCAACTTTCGAACCCTGGCAACATTCTTGTACATCTCCTCTGTACTTGCTCCAGAGCAAATGTGTCCTTTCTGAAAAGTGGTGACCAGAACTGTATGCAATACTCCAGCTGTGACCAAACCAGCGTTTTGTACAGTTTCGTCATGACATCCCTGCTTCTGAATTCTATACCTCGGCCAAAAAAGGAAAGCGTTCCATATGCCTTCTGCATCATTCTATCTACCTATCCTGCCACTTTCAGGGACCTGTGGACATGCACTCCAAGGTCTCACACTTCTTCTACCCCTCGCAATATCTTCCTGTTTATTGTGTATTCATTCGTTTTATTTGCCTTCCCCAAATGCATTACCTCACACTTTTCTGGATCAAATTCCATTTGCCACTTTTCTGCCCACTCAACCAAAGCATTGATATCTTTCTGGAGTCTATGGTTAACCTCCTCACTATTAACTACATGGCCAATTTTTGTGTCATCAGTAAATTTCCCAATCATGCCTCCCATATTTAAGTGCAAATCATTAATATATACCACAAACAAGTCACCCAACACTGAACCCTGTGGGCCGCCACTAGAAACAGCTTTCCATTCACAAAAACATCCATCGACGACTACCCTTTGTTTCCTGGCTCTGAGCCAGTTTTGGATCCAACCTGTCACATTCCCTGTATCCCATGGGCTTTCATTTTACTGACCAGTCTGCCATGTGGGAACCTGTGAAATGCCTTGCTAAAATTCACTGCATTATCGTCATCAATCCTTCTTGTTACTTCCTTAAAAAACTCAATCAAGTTATGAAGACATGACCTTCCCATAACAAATCCATGCTGACTATCCCTGATTAATCCATGCCTTTCTAAGTGGCAGTTTATCCTGTCCCTCAGAATAGTATCTAATAATTTACCTACCACTGAGGTCAGACTGACCGGCCTATAATTATTTGGCCTATCCCTTGCACCCTTTTTAAACACTGGTACAACGTTCGCAGACCTCCAATCGTCTGGTAGCTCTCCTGTATCTAGTGAGGATTTGAAGTTGATCCTCAGTGCATTTGCTGTTTCCTCCCTGGCTTCCTTTAACAACCTGAGATGCAATCAATCTGGCCCTGGTGATTTATCCACTTTCAAGGATGTCAGACCCTCTAGTACTTTCTCTCTCATTATGCTTTTCGTATCTAATATTTCACACTCCTCTTTAACTATGCTGTTTACATTAACCCTCTCCCTTGTGAAGACAGAGACAAAAAACTCATTAAGAACCTTGCCTACATAGAACATAGAACATTACAGCGCAGTACAGGCCCTTCGGCCCTCGATGTTGCGCCGACCTGTGAAACCATCTGACCTACACTATTCCATTTTCATCCATATGTCTATCCAATGACCACTTAAATGCCCTTAAAGTTGGCGAGTCTACTACTGTTGCAGGCAGGGCGTTCCATGCCCCTACTACTCTCTGAGTAAAGAAACTACCTCTGACATCTGTCCTATATCTATCACCCCTCAACTTAAAGCTATGTCCCCTCGTGTTTGCCATCACCATCCGAGGAAAAAGACTCTCACTATCCACCCTATCTAACCCTCTGATTATCTTATATGTCTCTATTAAGTCACCTCTCCTCCTCCTTCTCTCTAACGAAAACAACCTCAAGTCCCTCAGCCTTTCCTCGTAAGACCTTCCCTCCATACCAGGCAACATCCTAGTAAATCTCCTCTGCACCCTTTCCAAAGCTTCCACATCCTTCCTATAATGCGGTGACCAGAACTGCACGCAATACTCCAGGTGCGGCCGCACCAGAGTTTTGTACAGCTGCAGCATGACCTCGTGGCTCCGAAACTCGATCCCCCTACTAATAAAAGCTAACACACCATATGCCTTCTTAACAGCCCTATTAACCTGGGTGGCAACTTTCAGGGATTTATGTACCTGGACACCAAGATCTCTCTGCTCATCTACACTACCAAGAATCTTCCCATTAGCCCAGTACTCTGCATTCCTGTTACTCCTTCCAAAGTGAATCACCTCACACTTTTCCGCATTAAACTCCATTTGCCATCTCTCAGCCCAGCTCTGCAGCCTATCTATGTCCCTCTGTAACCTACAACATCCTTCGGCACTATCCACAACTCCACCGACCTTCGTGTCATCCGCAAATTTACTAACCCACCCTTCTACACCCTCATCCAGGTCATTTATGAAAATGACAAACAGCAGTGGCCCCAAAACAGATCCTTGCGATACACCACTAGTAACTAAACTCCAGGATGAACATTTGCCATCAACCACCACCCTCTGTCTTCTTTTAGCTAGCCAATTTCTGATCCAAAGCACTAAATCACCTTCAATCCCATACTTCCGTATTTTCTGCAATAGCCTACCGTGGGGAAACTTATCAAACGCCTTACTGAAATCCATATACACCACATCCACGGCTTTACCCTCATCCACCTGTTTGGTCACCTTCTCAAAAAACTCAATAAGGTTTGTGAGGCACGACCTACCCTTCACAAAACCGTGCTGACTATCGCTAATGAACTTATTCTTTTCAAGATGATTATAAATCCTATCTCTTATAACCTTTTCCAACATTTTACCCACAACCGAAGTAAGACTCACAGGTCTATAATTACCAGGGCTGTCTCTACTCCCCTTCTTGAACAAGGGGACAACATTTGCTATCCTCCAGTCTTCCGGCACTATTCCTGTCGACAATGACAACATAAAGATCAAGGACAAAGGCTCTGCAATCTCCTCCCTAGCTTCCCAGAGAATCCTAGGATAAATCCCATCTGGCCCAGGGGACTTATCTATTTTCACACTTTCCAAAATTGATAACACCTCCTCCTTGTGAACCTCAATCCCATCTAGCCTAGTAGTCTGTATCTCAGTATTCTCCTCGACAACATTTTCTTTCTCTACTGTAAATACTGACGAAAAATATTCATTTAACGCTTCCCCTATCTCCTCTGATTCCACACACAACTTCCCACTACTATCCTTGATTGGCCCTAATGTAACTCTAGTCATTCTTTTATTCCTGATATACCTATAGAAAGCCTAAGGGTTTTCCTTGATCCTATCCGCCAATGACTTCTCGTGTCCTCTCCTCGCTCTTCTAAGCTCTCCCTTTAGATCCTTCCTGGCTAGCTTGTAACTCTCAAGCGCCCTAACTGAGCCTTCACGTCTCATCCTAACATAAGCCTTCTTCTTCCTCTTGACAAGCGCTTCAACTTCTTTAGTAAACCACAGCTCCCTCGCTCGACAACTTCCTCCCTGCCTGACAGGTACATACTTATCAAGGACACGCAGTAGCTGCTCCTTGAATAAGCTCCACATTTCGATTGTGCCCATCCCCTGCAGTTTCCTTCCCCATCCTACGCATCCTAAATCTTGCCTAATCGCATCATAATTTCCTTTCCCCCAGCTATAATTCTTGCCCTGCGGTATATACCTGTCCCTGCCCATCGCTAAGGTAAACCTAACCGAATTGTGATCACTGTCACCAAAGTGCTCACCTACATCTAAATCTAACACCTGGTCGGGTTCATTACCCAGTACCAAATCCAATGTGGCATCGCCCCTGGTTGGCCTGTCTACATACTGTGTCAGAAAACCCTCCTGCACACACTGGACAAAAACTGACCCATCTAAAGTACTCGAACTATAGTATTTCCAGTCAATATTTGGAAAGTTAAAGTCCCCCATAACAACTACCCTGTTACTCTCGCTCCTGTCGAGAATCATCTTCGCTATCCTTTCCTCTACATCTATGGAACTATTCAGAGGTCTATAGAAAACTCCCAACAGGGTGACCTCTCCTCTCCTGTTTCTAACCTTGGCCCATACTACCTCAGTAGACGAGTCCTCAAATGTCCTTTCTGCCGCCGTAATACTCTCCTTAATTATCAATGCCACACCCCCCCCCCTCTTTTACCATCTTCTCTGTTCTTACTGAAACATCTAAATCCCGGAACCTGCAACATCCTTTCCTGTTCCCGGCTCTACCCATGTCTCCAAAATGGCCACAACATCGAGATCCCAGGTACCAACCCATGCTGCAAGCTCACCCACCTTATTCCGGATGCTCCTGGCGTTGAAGTAGACACATTTCAAACATCTTCTGCAACCAGGCATAAGTTCCCTTGTACACCTCTGATAGGCCCTACCCTTTCCTTAATTATCATCTTGCTCTTAATGTACTGATAAAACATCTTTGTGTTTTCCTTGATTTTACCTGCAAATAATTTTTCATTTCCTCTCTTTGCTTTTCTAATTTCCTTTTTTACTTCACCCCTGCACTTTCTATACTCCTCTAGGCTTTCTAAAGTGTTAAGATTTTTATGATCATTATAAGACATTTACTGTAAGCTTCCAGATAACCAGGGGGTTCTAGATTTGGCAGTACCACCCTTAATCTTTGTGGGGACTTGCCTACACTGTGCCTGTAGTGTCTCCCATTTGAATGCCTCCCACTGGTTTGCCACTGATTTTCCTTCTAGTAGCTGTATCCAATCCACTTTCACCGGATCACCTCTCAGTTTCTTAAAATTTGCCTTTCCCCAATTTAGAACTTTTACTCCTGTTTTGTCTTTTGTCCTTTTCCATGATTATGCTAAAACTAACTGTGTTATGGTCACTATCTCCAAAATGGTCACCCACTGTTACTTCCTCCATTTGCCCAACTTCATTACTGAAGACTAAATCTAGAATTGCGCCCCCTCTCGTTGAGCTTGTTACATGCTGGCTAAAAATGTTCTCTTGAACGTAGTTCAAGAATTTTGTCCCCCCTGTGCCCTTCACTCTGTTTGTATCCCAGTTGATATTGGGGTAGTTGAAATCCCCAGCTATTTTAGCCCTATAGTTTTTGCACTCATAAATTTTCCTACATATTTGTCCATCTACCGCCCTCTCACTATTTGGGGGTCTGTAGTATACTCCTAGTAGTGTGGCTGCCCCTTTTTTATTTTTGTGCTCCACCCATGTGGCCTCATTTGACGATTCATTTAGGGCGGCACAGTGGTTAGCACCGCAGCCTCACAGCTCCAGCGACCCGAGACCAATATCCATTATAAGCCCACCGACTCCCACAGCTACCTCGACTACGCTTCTTCACACCCTACCTCCTGTAAGGACTCCATTCCATTCTCCCAGTTTCTCCGTCTCCGACGCATCTGCTCTGATGATGCTACCTTCCATGACGGTGCTTCTGATATGACCTCCTTTTTCCTCAACCGAGGATTTCCCCCCACTGTGGTTGACAGGGCCCTCAACCGTGTCCGACCCATTCCCCGCACCTCTACCCTCACCCCTTCCCCTCCCTCCCAGAACCGTGACAGGGTTCCCCTTGTCCTCACTTTTCATCCCACCAGCCTCCATATCCAAAGGATCATCCTCCGCCATTTTCGCCACCTCCAGCGTGATGCCACTACCAGTCGCATCTTCCCCTCCCCTCCCCTGTCAGCATTCCGAAGGGATCGTTCCCTCCGCGACACCCTGGTCCACTCCTCCATTACCCCCACCACCTCATCCCCGTCCCAGGGCACCTTCCCCTGCAATCGCAGGAGGTGTAATACCTGCCCATTTACCTCCTCTCTCCTCACTATCCCAGGCCCCAAACACTCCTTTCAGGTGAAGCAGCGATTTACTTGTACTTCTTTCAATGTAGTATACTGTATTCGCTGCTCACAGTGTGGTCTCCTCTACATTGGGGAGACCAAGCGCAGACTGGGTGACCGCTTTGCGGAACATCTCCGCTCAGTCCGCAAGCAGGACCCTGAGCTTCTGGCTGCTTGCCATTTCAACACTCCCCCCTGCTCTCATGCTCACATCTCTGTCCTGGGATTGCTGCAGTGTTCCAGTGAACATCAACGCAAGCTCGAGGAACAGCATCTCATCTACCGATTAGGCACACTACAGCCTGCCGGACTGAACATTGAGTTCAATAATTTCAGAGCATGACAGCCCCCCATTTTACTTTCATTTTTAGTTATTTTTTCTTCCTTTTTTTTTACATTCCTTTTTACATTTTTTACTATCTTTTTTTGCATTTATTTCATTTCATCTTAGTTTGTTCAGTTTGCTTACCCACTGTTTTTTTCAGGTTGTTTTTCTTCAGGTTTGCACTTGCTGCTGTTCAATAATCAGTGTATTTACACCTAATCTGTACTAATGCTTTGTCTTTCAACACACCATTAACATATTGTTTGCCTTTGCTCCGTGACCTTTTGGTCAGCTATGTGGCCTGGTCCAATCTGCACCTTTTCCTTTGTTATCTCTTGCCCCACCCCCACCTCACTTGTTTATAATCTGTGATTTTTCTAATATTTATCAGTTCTGAAGAAGGGTCACTGACCCGAAACGTTAACTCTGCTTCTCTTTTTCCACAGATGCTGCCAGACCTGCTGAGTGAATCCAGCATTTCTTGTTTTTGTTTCAGATTTCCAGCATCCGCAGTATTTTGCTTTTATCTATATCCAGGGATGTTGAGTTGCCCCTCAAACTAAGTTTCTGTTACAGCAACGATATCATGTTACCATGTGTCTATCTGTGCCCTCAGCTCATTGGCTTTACTTACTATACTCCTTGCTTTTAAATAAATACCTTCAACACTGCCACCCAGTACTGTACCCCAGTGTTATACAGCAACAGATCTAACCCCCACCCAGTACTGCACTCCAGTGTTATGCAGTGACAGACCTGTCCCCACCAGTACTGTATCCCAGTGTTATACAATGACAATCTTCTGACAGGCAAGAGTGCTACCAATGAACCAAGTCTGGTACTGTACTTTGTTCAAATGTAGTCGTTACTGTCAGGTGGAGAAACTCATCAGCAGGGTCCCAGTAACAGTAGCTGAGTGACCGGCCAACTTGCTCTTGGTGGTGCCAAGGAGGAGGAGATTGGACAGGAGACTCTAAGAATGCCCCGCTCTTCACAGCTCCACAGGATCTTCTAAAGTCACACTAACCTAGAAGCAGGCAGTTGGGGCCTTAGTTTAACATCTGACCTCTAATCAGCATTGGAGCACTAGTTACTCCTGCTAAAGTCCTAAAATAGGTCTTCAACCCTCATTCTGACTTTTTTTTTACCTTGTTCGTGGGATGTGGGCGTCACTGGCAAGGCCAGCATTTATTGCCATCCCTAATTGCCCTTGAGAAGGTGGTGGTGCGCCGCCTTCTTGAACCACTGCAGTCCATGTGGGGTAGGTACACCCACAGTGCTGTTAGGAAGGGAGTTCCAGAATTCGACCTAGTGACAGAGTGAAGGAATGGCAATATAGTTCCAAGTCAGGATGGTGTGTGGCTTGGAGGGGAACTTGCATGTGGTGGTGTACCCATGCATCTGCTTCCCTTGTCCTTCTAGCTGGTAGAGGTTGTGGGTTTGGAAGATGCTGTCTAAGGAGTCTAGGTGCATTGCTACAGTGCACCTTGTAGATGGTGCACACTGCTACCACTGTGCGTCGGTGGTGGAGGGACTGAATGTTTGTGGATGGAGTGCCAATCAAGCGGGCTGCTTTGTCCTGGATGGTGTCGAGCTTCTTGAGTGTTGGAGCTGCACCCATCCATCACACTCCTGACTTCTGCCTTGTAGATGGTGACTGTGAAACTTTGCAGAGGAACATAGATACATTGAGTGAGTGGTCAAAGGTCTGGCAGATGGAATCTTCTTCTTTCTTTTCTTTCTTTTGGGCCTCCTTATCTCGAGAGACAATGGATACGCGCCTGGAGGTGGTCAGTGGTTTGTGAAGCAGCGCCTGGAGTGGCTATAAAGGCCAATTCTAGAGTGACAGGCTTTTCCACAGGTGCTGCAGAGAAATTTGTTTGTCGGGGCTGTTGCACAGTTGGCTCTCCCCTTGCGCCTCTGTCTTTTTTCCTGCCAACTACTAAGTCTCTTCGACTCGCCACATTTTAGCCCCGTCTTTATGGCTGCCCGCCAGCTCTGGCGAACGCTGGCAACTGACTCCCACGACTTGTGATCAATGTCACAGGATTTCATGTCGCGTTTGCAGACGTCTTTATAGCGGAGACATGGACGGCCGGTGGGTCTGATACCAGTGGCGAGCTCGCTGTACAATGTATCTTTGGGGATCCTGCCATCTTCCATGCGGCTCACATGGCCAAGCCATCTCAAGCGCCGCTGACTCAGTAGTGTGTACAAGCTGGGGATGTTGGCCGCCTCGAGGACTTCTGTGTTGGAGATACGGTCCTGCCACCTGATGCCAAGTATTCTCCGGAGGCAACGAAGATGGAATGAATTGAGACGTCGCTCTTGGCTGACATACGCTGTCCAGGCCTCGCTGCCATAGAGCAAGGTACTGAGGACACAGGCCTGATACACTCGGACTTTTGTGTTCCGTGTCAGTGCGCCATTTTCCCACACTCTCTTGGCCAGTCTGGACATAGTGGAAGCCTTTCCCATGCGCTTGTTGATTTCTGCATCTAGAGACAGGTTACTGGTGATAGTTGAGCCTAGGTAGGTGAACTCTTGAACCACTTCCAGAGCGTGGTCGCCAATATTGATGGATGGAGCATTTCTGACATCCTGCCCCATGATGTTTGTTTTCTTGAGGCTGATGGTTAGGCCAAATTCATTGCAGGCAACCGCAAACCTGTCGATGAGACTCTTCAGTGTGAGATGTTAAAGCAGCATCGTCAGCAAAGAGGAGTTCCCTGATGAGGACTTTCCGTACTTTGGACTTCGCTCTTAGACGGGCAAGGTTGAACAACCTGCCCCCTGATATTGTGTGGAGGAAAATTCCTTCTTCAGAGGACTTGAACGCATGTGAAAGCAGCAGGGAGAAGAAAATCCCAAAAAGTGTGGGTGCGAGAACACAGCCCTGTTTCACGCCACTCAGGATAGGAAAGGGCTCTGAGGAGGAGCCACCATGTTGAATTGTGCCTTTCATATTGTCATGGAATGAGGTGATGATACTTAGTAGCTTTGGTGGGCATCCAATCTTTTCTAGTAGTCTGAAGAGACCACGTCTGCTGACGAGGTCAAAGGCTTTTGTGAGATCAGTGAAAGCAATGTAGAGGGGCATCTGTTGTTCACGGCATTTCCCCTGTATCTGACGAAGGGAGAACAGCATGTCAACGGTCGATCTCTCTGCACGAAAGCCACACTGTGCCTCAGGGTAGACGCGCTCGGCCAGCTTCTGGAGCCTGTTCAGAGCGACTCGAGCAAAGACTTTCCCCACTATGCTGAGCAGGGAGATTCCACGGTAGTTGTTGCAGTCACCGCGGTCACCTTTGTTTTTATAGAGGGTGATGATATTGGCATCGCGCATGTCCTGGGGTACTGCTCCCTCGTCCCAGCACAGGCATAGCAGTTCATGTAGTGCTGAGAGTATAGCAGGCTTGGCACTCTTGATTATTTCAGGGGTAATGCTGTCCTGCCCAGGGGCTTTTCCACTGGCTAGAGAATCAATGGCATCACTGAGTTCTGATTTGGTTGGCTGTATATCCAGCTCATCCATGACTGGTAGGGGCTGGGCTGCATTGAGGGCGGTCTCAGTGACAACATTCTCCCTGGAGTACAGTTCTAGGTAGTGCTCAACCCAGCGGTCCATTTGTTTGTGTTGGTCAGTGATTATGTCCCCTGATTTAGATTTGAGGGGGGCGATCTTCTTGATGGTTGGCCCAAGAGCTCTCTTCATGCCATCATACATTCCTCTGATGTTTCCGGTGTCTGAGGCCAGCTGAATATGACTGCATAGGTGTTGCCAGTAGTCGTTTGCGCAGCGCCTGGCTGTTCTTTGTGCAGTGCTTCTGGCTGCTTTAAGTGCTGCGGATGTTAAATCGCTGGGGGCTTTCTTGTAGTTCAACAGTGCAATGCGCTTTGCGGCTATGACAGGTTCCAGCTCTTCATTATGAGTTTGAAACCAGTCTGCATTTCTCTTCGCACTTTTGCCGTAGGTTGTCAAAGCTGACTCATAGATGGCATCTCTGATGTGGGCCCACTTGGTCTCAGCATCCCCTGTGGGAATGTTTTGAAGGGCTGTTACAAGTGAATTTAGAAATTTTTGTAACAGCTGTGGGTGAGAAATTCTGCTAGTGTTGATGCGTGGGTGGCCCTTCTGCTTGGAGTGATGCAACTTCTTTGGTCTGAGTCTAACCTTGCTGCACACCAGGGAGTGGTCGGTGTCGCAGTCTGCACTGTGGAAGCTGCGTGTGATTTGAACACTGTTTAAGGCGGCTCGCCTTGTGACAATGAGGTCTAGCTGGTGCCAACGACGCGATCTTGGGTGCCTCCATGAAACCTGGTGACAGGGTTTAGTGTGAAAGAACGAGTTGGTGATGCAGAGGTTATGATAGGTACACAACTCAAGCAGTCTCTGCCCGTTCTCATTCATCCTTCCAACGCCATAGCGCCCAAGGCAGGAGGGCCATGAGTCATGGTCGGCCCCAACCCAATACAATGTTAATAAATGTGAAGTCATTCATTTCGGTAGGAGTAACAGTAAATAGGATTATTACTTGAATGGTAAAAAGTTGCAGCATGCTGCTATGCAGAGGGACCTAGGTGTCCTTGTGCATGAATCGCAGAAGGTTGGTCTGCAGGTACAGCAAGTAATTAGGAAGGCAAATGGAATTTTGTCCTTCATTGCTAAAGGGATTGAGTTTAAAAGCAGAGAGGTTATGTTGCAGCTGTATAAGGTACTGATGAGGCCGCACCTGGAGTACTGTGTGCAGTTTTGGTCTCCTTACTTGAGAAAGGATATACTGGCACTGCAGAGGGTGCAGAGGAGGTTCACTAGGTTGATTCTGGAGTTGAGGGGGTTGGCTTATGAGGAGAGACTGAGTAGATTGGGATTATATTCATTGGAGTTCAGAAGAATGAGGGGGGATCTTATAGAAACATATAAAATCATGAAGGGAATAGATAAGATACAAGTAGAGAGGATGTTTCCACTGGCAGGTGAAGCTAGAACAAGAGGGCATAGCCTCAAGATTAGAGGGAGCAGATTTAGGACTGAATTAAGAAGCAGCTTCTTCACCCAGAGGGTTGTTAATCTATGGAATTCCTTGCACAGTGAAGTAGTTGACGCTTCTTCAGTAAACGTCTTTAAAGCTAAGGTAGATATCTTTTTGAACAATAAAGGAATTAAGGGATACGGTGGGAGCGCGGGTAAGTGGATCTGAGTCCACGAAAAGATCAGCCGTGATCTTATTGAATGGTGGAGCAGGCTCGAGGGGCTGGACGGCCTACTCCTGCTCCTAGTTCTTATGATCTTATGACAGGCTTTGGGAAGTCAGGAGGTGAGTTACTCACCGCAGGATTCCTAGCTTCTGACCTGCTCTTGTAGCCAAGGCATTTATATGAATACTCCAGTTCAGTTTCTGGTCAATGGTAACCCCCAGGATGTTGATATTGGGGGAATTCAGCGATGGTAATGCCATTAATTGTCAGGGGGAGATGGTTAACTTCTCTCTTGTTGAAGATGGTCATTGCCTGGCACTTGTGTGGTGCAATTGTTACTTGCCATTTATCAGCCCAAGCCTGAATATTGTCTAGGTCTTGCTGCATTTCTGCACTGACTGCTTCAGTATCTGAGGAATCGCGAATTGTGCTGAACGTTGTGCTACCAAGTGAACCAAGCTGAAAGTTTTTGTGGTTTGCTTGCTTTTGGTCAGAACCTGAATTCTGTGTTGGAGCAAGGTTAGCTAGAGATAGTGCCTCAGTGCCTCTTCGCCATTCACAGAGCAGCATAGTCCCAGCACTAGCTCTTTTCTGTAATCATTTCTCGTCAAAGTGAGGGATGTTACTGCTGATCACTCAACATAAAACACTCCCAGGACAGGAACAGCACGGATTAGATACAGAGTAAAGCTCCCTCTACACTGTCCCCATCAAACACTCCCAGGACAGGTACAGCAAGGATTAGATACAGAGTAAAGCTCCCTCTGCAAAAAAAAAAAACGGGTTAGATACAGCATAACAGACAAAGAAAAGGCTGAAAAACTTAAACAGTCTCTGCCTCCAGGTCTGGCTGTGAAAGAACTGAAATAAGGAGCTGAAATCTCTAGATGTTCAAATTTTATTGCATAAAAAGACGCTACACAAAAAAAAACGGGTTAGATACAGAGTAAAGCTCCCTTTACAAAAAAAAAACGGGTTGGATCCAGAGTAAAGCTCCTCTACACTGTCCCCTCAAACTCTCCCAGGGCAGGTACAGCACGGGTTAAATCCAGAGTAAGGCTGCTTGTACCGGACAGGTCAATGCTCTGACCCTTCACTTGTGCATTCGCTTACACCAGTTCAACACGTTTTCCCTTCCCACGAAATGGCACTGTAGACTGTCTGAACAAGATAGTTTATTTAGTGGTGAATTACAGGCAGCTTTGTCCAATGAAGGTCCATGTCCTTTAGGAATTAGCTGGGACCACATAAAATTATGGTATGTTTTATCCTCGCAGCCGTTGGACACTCGTCCATCAGTCTGAGCTGCATTCAAACCCACAAGGGAGATGAAATCTCTAACGTTGCTGCTTCAGTTCAGTCAGGAAGCATTTGATGTTTATTTGCGTACAACTGTCTGGATGGTTATGGCCGGAGGTGGAAATAAATCCCCCTCATAAACAGCTGGTTGCCATGAGGTGAACAATACATTATGTAGAAATGAAGGAGATGAGGTTATAACTGCAATGTACTGAATGATTTCAGCATATTGCTTTCACACTTTGACTGCTAACAGACTAAGTAACAATGTCTCTGCAGACGACAGAAGAAAATCGAGGAAAGAATTCTTGATTGAACATCATGTCTGTTATGATCAGGAAAACATAGCCTGATCTTCTTTTTCCATAGATCAGCCACAGCTTATCCACCTGCTCCCCATATCCCTCAATCCCACCTACCCACCTGCTTGCCAGATCTCTTAGTCCTGCTACCTCCTCGTATCCCTCAATCATTGCTGTACCCAGAAGCACATCAGTCATCCCTTGATGCCCCCTTTACATTATTTGCTTTAGTGTCCTTTCCTGGTAACTTAATCCACAACTTGATTAGCCTTGGTGGGGTGGGGATTGATGGAGAGAAAGCTTCACCTGAGCTCCCTTTTTGAAAGTGTTCTTTGTATCTATATGCATGTTGATGTATTATCATTTTCTCCCTCCAGCAAGCAAACCACGTTAGCATCACTGCACCCACTATTCATGCCCTGAGGGCTGTTAACAGGTTTAGTGAAACTGGCTGTTTCTGTTGCAGGATTGGACATCCTACGAGTGATCAATGAGCCGACCGCAGCAGCCATGGCCTACGGGCTCCACAAGGTGGATGTTTTCAATGTGCTGGTGGTGGACTTGGGGGGCGGCACCTTGGATGTATCCCTGCTGAACAAACAGGGAGGGATGTTCCTGACCAGAGCAATGGCAGGTAAAAGAATCACGTGTAGAGTTCTGGGCTCTGTCACTTTTTATTAGAAAGGATATATTGGCCTTGGAAGGAGTTCAGTGCAGATTGTGAACAATGTTATGAGAGCTTAGAGGGTTAGATTATGAGGAGAGATTACATGAACAAGGCTTGTGTTTCCTGGAATATAGAAGGTTTGGGGTAATTTGATTTGAACTGATGGGGTAGAAAGATAGAAATATTTTCTGCTGGTGTGGGAAGTCTAGGGCAAACCTAAGAAATAGTAGCAGCAGTAGGCCATTCAGCCCTTTAAGCTTGCTGCGCCATTCAGTAATATCATGGTTGCTCTTCTACCTGAATTCCACCTTCCCACGCTATCCCCATGTCCCTTAATTCCCTTCTTACCCAAACTTATTGATCTCTGTCTTGAATAAACTCAAGCATCCAAAGCTCTCTGGGGTATAAAATTCCAAAGACAAGGGAACATAAACTTTAAAATCAGAGCCAGGCCATTCAGGAGAGAAGTTAGGAAGCATCTCCACTCACAAGGTGGTAGAAACATGAACCCCTCTCACAGAAAAAGCAGCAGATGCTATCTCAATTAACTGTATTAAATCTGGGAGCGATAGATTTTGCTAGCCAAGCATATTAAGGCAGGTGGATGGAGTTAAAATACAAATCAGCTGTGCGGTTATTGAATGCGGAACAGGCTTGAGGGGCTGAATATCCTCCTGCTGTCTCTCTTCTTAACTGGAACAGCACTTGCCCAAATATTAGTTTTTATTAGGATGAAGGATGTTTGTGTTGGGGGACGGAGCTCATTCCATTCAGGTTCCCAGTAATGGCACTAACTGCATCCCAGACGAGGGTGCCCAGGTCTTTTATCCTTTCTGACCTGCTAAGGTTTGTGCGAGAGTACCGCTTGCAATGGTTAAACTTGTATTCCCATATTTATAGCAGCCAATACTTAGGGATATAGAAAAAGACATTCATTTCTGTCGCGCCCTCCACACTCAAGGAATACCTAAAGCGCTTTACAGAAAATGAAGTTCTTTTGAAGTGTGGTCACTGTTATGAGGGATGTTACTGCTGATCACTCAACATCAAACACTCCCAAGGCAAGTACAGCACGGGTTAGATACAGAGTAAAGCTCCCTCTACACTGTCCCTTCAAACACTCCCAGGACAGGTACAGCACGGAGTTAGATACAGAGTAAATCTCCCTTTACACTGCCCATCAAACACTCACAGGACAGGTACAGCACGGCGTTAGATACAGAGTAAATCTCCCTTTACACTGTCCCATCAAACACTCCCAGGACAGGTACAGCATATGCGTTAAGAGAAAGAAGAAAATAAAAGAAAAACAGGTTAGCTACAGAGTAAAGCTCCCTCTACACGTCTCATCAAACACTCCCAGGGCAGGTACAGCACTGGTTAGGTACAGAGTAAAGCTCCCTCTACACTGTCCCATCAAACACTCCCAAGGCAGGTACAGAATGGGTTAGATACAGAATAAAATTCCTTTTTAAATTTGCAGATCTATGGGGAAAGAGCATTGTGGAGTGTGACACTAATTAGATAACTCTTCCAGTAAACTGGCACAGCCAGTTGGGCCAAATGGCCTTCCCCTTATGTTATGACCATCTGACTTGATTTATTCTCACAGGAAATAACCAGTTGGGCGGTCAGGATTTCAACCAGCGGTTGCTGCAGTTCCTTCTTAACCAGATACACCGGCGGTACGGATCTGTGCTGTCCCGCAAGCAGGACGTGCACCATCTGCGCCAAGCCGTGGAATGGGCCAAACTGAACCTGACCCTCTACGACTCGGTGCTGATCCGGGTTCCACTGTCGCTGCCGGACCCTGGGCACTCCGGTGAAGGAGGAGACAACGGCAGCGGCAACAGAGTTTTGTTTGAAGAAACGGTGACCAGGGATCTATTTGAGGGGCTGAACCAAGACCTATTTAAGAAGATCCTGGACCCAGTGAAGGAAGTGCTGTCCCGCGGTCATCTGGGCAGGTACGAGGTGGACGAGATCGTACTGGTTGGCGGCTCCACCCGCATCCCACGGATACGCCAGGTTATCCGTGAGTTCTTCGGCAAGGAGCCAAACACCTCAGTGGATCCCGACCTGGCAGTGGTGATTGGTGTTTCCATACAGGCAGGGATCATGGGCGGCTCGTGGCCGTTGCAAGTCAGTGCCCTGGAGATTCCCAACAGGCATTTACAGAAAGTGAACTTTAACTAATGGATTCCTTTTCCCACCACCCCCCCCCCCCCCCCCCACCCCGCCACATTGAATTCATTCATAAAGGATTAGATGATCAGAGGTGGGTGAATGAGCACTTAGTGTTAACACAATTACCACTCTCTTCTGGTCCATTTCCCAATTTTCAGTCAGATCATTCCACAAGGTCAGTCATTGTTAATTTTGGATTTTTGCTTTCTCAACACTCTGGATTTCCACATTCCTCTTTTTATTTTTAAATGCGTTTAGTGAATTAACTGGAACTGATTAATACTGCATTGCACATTATTTTGAGCCAGTCACCAGATGTCGATGCTTGTTGAAATCTTCGAGAAATCTGGCGGTTCCCGATTTGCACTGTTTTATTTTCCTTTCTTGCTTCGCCAATGACTCCCTGTGTCAACCTGACTCGTTGCATTCCGTCGAGTCCAGCAGACTGGGACAAGGTTGTGGGTTTTGGCCCTGATCCACGCTGTTTCTGCTCTTGTCTGATCTGGGTCCCCCTGTAGGTTTGAACACAAGTGTCACAGGGGCAGATGGCGGGAATGGTCGGGCTGAGTTCCTGCCTCTGCTCTCCTGTGCTGGGCAGCGGATGTCTGGTAAAGACTAGATTGACTTGGCCTCTGGACACTGTCTGGTCTTAAGCTGGCACACAAAGGATGAGCAACTTTCAGAGAGGTACAGAAGCAGCCGTTGATTCTCGATGACAATGCCTTCAGGAGACAGGAGGATTGGCGATCAAAGACTGGATTTAGAAAAGTGTCCTGTAAATAGCCTGAAGATAAGGTGGATGATGAAGGAATTGACTTTGTTTTGGAAGTTCTGAGAGGATCGAGAAGAGCTTCAGAAGATTCAAACAAGGTGGGGAATGGGGGGGTGGAAATCACTGCTTCTACCTGATCGAAGGTTTGTTTATTGAAAGTAATTTTTATACTTTTGTTTGTTTATTTAAACAGTGCTGTAAGCCAAAATGTGAAGGTAGAGTAAATTTATTAAATATATATTTATATATATATTTTTAAAATTTTATACATAAAGCAAGTTGTCTTTATGAATCGAACCTGGTTTGAAGGCCATTTTTGTCCTTGGTGCAGACATGCATTAGAAAATCATAGGAATGGGTAAGCATTTAATAAAATCTCCCCTTATGTTTTGCATTCTAGGGCACTCATGCTTTAGACTCATTTTGCTTAATTCTTGGGATGTGGCCGTTGCTGGCAAGGTCGGCATTTATTGCCCATCCCTAATTGCCATTGGGAAGGTGATGGTGAGTCGCCTTCTTGAACTGCTGCACTCCATATGGTGAAGGTGCTCCAGTAGTGCTGTTAAGTAGGGAGTTCCAGGATTTTGATCCAGCAACAGTGAAGGAATAGCCAGTATAGTTCCAAGTCAGGATGTGTATGGCGCTTGGCGATGGCAGCGTTCCCATGTGCCTTGGTGAGTTGCTGCAGTGCATCTTGTGGATGTTACACACTGCTGCAACTGTGCGCTGGTGGTGGAGGGAGTGAATGTTTAAGATGGTGGACAGGCTGCTGATCAAGCGGGCTGTTTTGTCCTGGATGGTGTTGAGCTTCTTTAGAGTTGCTGCAGCTGTACCTATCCACACTCCTTGATCTGACTTGTTTTTTTTTTATTCATTCATGGAATGTGGGCGTCACTGGCTAAGCCAGCATTCATGTTGCCTAGCTAATAGCACAGTTTTCCGGGTTCCAGGACATTTGTGGAGATCAGCTGTTGCAGCCATGCTATGCCATGCAGGACAGCTCTGTGCATGTGGGGGTCACAGCAGCAGCGGAACAGGGAAGGAGAACAGATTTGAGGCTCTTCTGAAAGTGAGAAGTGGGGAAGGAATATTCTTGAAATAATCTTTTTTTGTACAAACATGTCACAAAGTTGTGATAAGTAAAATACTTTTATAAAGTGGAGAAGTATTTTTAACAAGACAGTCCTTCCCACTTAAGTAACATTTTAAATGGTGAAGGGTAACTGCGCGTGCGTGTGTGACGTGCACACTTCACCAAATTCTCATCCATTCCTGCAGTTAGCAGTATAGGACCAGCTCTGATACAGTTGCTGATTGTGTTGGAAGCATCTTGCACCCTGGCTTCTGTAATCTTTCACTCTCAGCATTATCCCAGTCAATTTTCACTGTTTCCTATCTGTGGCTGTCGTTACTTACAGCATTATGAAACACGCTATTAATATGAGGAAATGTGGAGGCCAAGTCTGAGAAAAAAAATTTCACAGCCCCATTGAGACTTGTAAAGGTGTGCGTTATTGCTGTGAGTTACTGAACCTGTCTTCCTGACAGCTGATTCCCACTCCACCCTAGTCTGAACATCACATCTTGTTTGACTTGAGGCCACGTAACAATGTGATTATGGCACTCGCAGGAGGTATGAGCTGTGTCTTTTTTTTTGTTTAAAACAAAATTGATGGGCGAATTCTTCAAAAAATCTAAAAGGTATGGGCGGACAAAATATTTTGGGGGCTGGTTTTCAAATCTCGGGGTTTGTGTAGCTGCTTCATTTTACAAGTTTAAAGTAAATTTAATTTGATCATTAAAAATGTGTGTAGCCTGCTTGCGGATGAGCAACAATTTAATCATCTTTGGGTTTGTTTCATGTATCAGTGCCAATTTCCACAGAGAAAACCCAGCTCAGCCCTGTGAAGTGCATTGCTTTTAATGCATTACCTCGCATGATTTTTAGAACTAATGTCGGACCTCTAACCACCTGCATTTACATAGTAATTACAGCACAGAAGCTGGCCATTTGCCGAATAGGTCTGTGTAGTGTTTACACTCCACACAACTCCTCTCACTCTACTGCCTTCATTATATCCTTCTGCTTTTCTCCCTTGTGTTTATGTAGCATCTGTGCTGTTTGCCTCAGCCATTCCGTGTGGTAGCAAGTTCCACATTCTTACCATTCTGGGTAAAAAGTTTTCTCCCAAATTCCTTATTGGGTTTATTAGTGTTGAGCATTAACACTTCATCCTAGTGTTAGATGCCTCAAGAAAAGCCAAAATGTGGAGTAGTATTGTTTTTTCATTGCAGCGAAAGAGGCCATTTAGCCCATCATGCCTATGTCAGCTCTTTGAAAGAGCTATCCAGCTAGTCCCATTCTTTTCCCTGTGCTCCCCATAGCCCTGCACAGTATTCTCTTCAAGTATTTATTAAATTCATTTTTTTGAAAGTTGCCATTGAATCTGCTTCCACCACCCTTCCAGGCAGCAGCTTCCAGATCACAATAACTCACTAATTAGAAATTCTAGTTCACACTTGGTGAGATATCAAAAATTGTTCATGCCTTTTACTAAAAATCTTGGCAACACAGATTTCCTCTTTCTCCTCCTCCCCTTCCCCTCCCCTTCCTCCCCCTCACCAGCAGCAATAAAGAGACAAATCTAGTCTCTTCTGATTGGGATAGCTGACATCCAACAGCTCTGTATCTAGCGAAGAGCTATCTCTGTGTGGGTTTTTTTTTACATTTCCCCCCACTTCATCCAGGATATAATCTGTTGAGTGGTCTCAACCGCTGGGAAGAGCTGATACCCCAACCCCCAAATGCTGTGTCGGATAGCGGCAGCGTCCGCAGTCGGGAGTCGTGCATTCTACTGATTGGAGCTGCCAATATCTCTTGCCCACAGGATGGTCTAAATCACTGGCGCACATGGCTGTGTTTGAACGCACAGGTTGGGAATTTATCCCCGATCTGGTTGCCTTAAATTCATGTGACCCCCTTTTTCCCTGTGTGCTTCCTCCCACCTCTTCCTTCTCCACCCACCACCCCCCCCCCCCCCCCCCCCTCCCGGGATACCTCACAGACGGGGATTTTTGCAAATCTTCTGCCAAAGCTTTTGGCAACAGATCAGAAGAAACCAACACGCTGAGGAAATTGCGACATTGGAATTAGTTGCAGGGAGCCAAGTAACGAGTTGCCGATTTGATTTCGAACCGAGGTTCCTCCAAACCTGTGGAACATGTTATACAGTATCTGTATGGGAAAATACTGTAACGTTTAATTTATTATACTTTACATGACTGCTGTTATTACCTTTGACGTTACTGCAGCCTCTGGACTGGAGAATAAATTAAAATGTGCCTCAGTTGGAACTAACTCCTGAATTGTGTCTCAATTTGTGAGAATCTTGTGCTCTCCTCGTGGTTAGGAGATTGTCTGTTTGAAGAGTGATCTGTCATTCCAAAACCTTCCACCCCCAGCAGAAAGATTCTGTGAGACAAACGAGTGCTAGAGTTCTGCAGAACTGAAAGTCAAAAGTATCTAGATGTCCTTGCATTACCTGGAGAGTGAGAGCGATTGGTGCTAGGTGGGTCTCGGCCTGCCCCTCTCCCACCACCTAAAAGGTGAGGAGCGGTGTAAATGTGCCTGCCTTACTTTCTCCCGTTTACAGGTTGTGTTGTCCCGTCCCTCATGGGCATGATCTTATACTGTGGGGGGTGAAGCCTCGTTGGTTCAATTAGCTGTGTCACTGCATGTCCTGTCCGCAGCTGGCCAGTCCAGCTCTGCCTCCAGATTCCAGAGGCAGGGGTCACCTGTGGAAGACTGAATAACATGCAATACGACCTGGCATGAGTGTGGCATGCTGGGGGGGTTGGTGAGGGTAGCAACAAGTGATTTTGTCTGCGTATGTTCTAGACTAATTGAAAGAGATAGCTTGCTGATATTAATCAACAACTCCATTATCATTGTATCACAAGACTACCAAGTTAATGGCGAAGAAAGCCCACACATCTGGGTCTGAACGAGAGTTTGTCAAGGTTATGAGCTGAATTCTAATTAAGACCTGCTGCGTCTTCCAACAATAATGAGCAGGAAGAGCCTCTGAGAGGGTTCGGATTGGAGCATTGGTGTCCTGCTGAAGAACTAGCACTAGTTAACAAGCCCTAGTCAAAATATTGAGATGATAAGTTTATTTGGCA
Source organism: Heterodontus francisci (assembly GCF_036365525.1). NCBI lineage: Eukaryota > Metazoa > Chordata > Chondrichthyes > Heterodontiformes > Heterodontidae > Heterodontus > Heterodontus francisci. Next base: position 114,215,342 of record NC_090380.1, read on the forward strand.
CATCTGATTTTTTTTTAGAGATGCAGCACTGAAACAGTCCCTTCGGCCCATCGAGTCTGTGCCGACCATCAACCACCCATTTATACTAATCCTACATTAATTCCATTACCCTCTCACATCCCCACCACCTACCTATACTCGGGGCAATTTATAATGGCCAATTTACCTATCAACCTGCAAGTCTTTGGCTGTGGGAGGAAACGGAGCACCTGGCGAAAATCCACGCGGTCACAGGGAGAACTTGCAAACTCCACACAGGCAGTACCCAGAATCGAACCCGGGTAGCTGGAGCTGTGAGGCTGCTGTGCTAACCACTGCGCGCCACTTAAATGAAATCTTGGAGAGGATCCACATGACAGAGTTGATTCTATTTGGAAAAGGTGTAGACCATTCAGCCCTCAAGCCTGTTCTGCTATTCAGTTACTTTTAACTCCATTTACCCGCCTTGGTTCCATATCCCTTGGCACCCTTACCCAACAAAAATCCATTGATCTCAGTCTTGAAAACTTCCCCCAACATCCATAGTCTTTGAGGGAGAAAATTCCAGATTTCTCATACCTTTATGTGGAAAAAGTGCTTCCTGGTTTCTCTGCTAAAAGGCCTAGCTCTAATTTTAAGATTATGCCCCTTGTTCTGGACTCCCCCCACCAGTGGGAGTAGTTTCTCTGTATCTATTCTGTCTAACATTTTAAACAACTCGACCAGCCACAGCTTGCGAGCACCTTCTTGGCATCAATATCAATGGGCATCCTATGGGGGCCAGAAAAGTAGGCTCGGTTTCCTTCTCCAGGATGCTGAGGTTAACTGCAGCACTTCACCTGCTGCACCAGCAGAAGTATTCCAACTGAAACCATTACAGTGTTAGGCCCCTTTACGAAGATTTTTAAAAATTCATTCCTGGGGTATGGGCATCGCTGGCAAGGCCAGTATTTATTGTCCATCCCTAATTGCCCTTTAGAAGGTGGTGGTGCACCTCCGCCTCGAACTGCTGCAGTCTGTGTGGTGAAGGTGTTTCCACATTACCATTAAGGAGGGTGTTCCAGGATTTTGATCCCACGATGATGAGGAACTGCGATATATTTTCAAGTCAAGATGGTGTGTGACTTGGAGGGGAACTTTGAGGTGGTGGTGTTCCCATGCATCAGCTGCCCTCCTCCCTCTCAGCGGTGGAGGTTGAGAGTTTGGAAATGCAAACTGATGTTTTGGACTAACCGATAATAATTGCATTGGCAACATAAGGCCTTCTGGGTTGAAAAAAAACTATCGTAAATTTGGGAGGTGTTAGTCCTGGTATATATTCCTTGCTGTATGAAACTGTAAATAAGACAAAATTTCACCCTTGTCTATTTAGAACCATAGAAAAATTACGGCACAGATGGAGGCCATTCAGACTGTCATGTCCGTGTCGACTGAAATAAAATAGCCACCCAATCTAATCCCACCTTCCAGAACCTGGTCCATGGCCTTGCAGCTTGCAGCACTTCAGGTGCATGTCCAAATATCTTTTAAAAGAATCGAGGGTTTCTGCCTCCACCACCATTCCTGGCAGTGAATTCCAGACACCCACCACCCTCTGGGTGAAAAATCTTTTCTTCATGTCCCCTCTAATCCTTCTACCAATCACCTTACATATGTGCCTCCTGGTAATTGACCTTCCACCAGGGGAAACAAGTCCTTCTTGTCTATCTATGCCCCTCAATTTTGTACACCTCTGTTAAGTCACTCTCAGCCTCCTCTTTTCTCAGGAAAGCAACCCTAGCCTATCCAATCATTCCTCATTGCTGCAACTTTCGAACCCTGGCAACATTCTTGTACATCTCCTCTGTACTCGCTCCAGAGCAAATGTGTCCTTTCTGTAAAGTGGTGACCAGAACTGTATGCAATACTCCAGCTGTGACCTAACCAGCGTTTTGTACAGTTCTGGCATGACATCCCTGCTTCTGAATTCTATACCTCGGCCAAAAAAGGAAAGCGTCCCATATGCCTTCTGCATCATTCTATCTACCTATCCTGCCACTTTCAGGGACCTGTGGACATGCACTCCAAGGTCTCACACCTTCTACCCCTCGCAATATCTCCCTGTTTATTGTGTATTCATTCGTTTTATTTGCCTTCCCCAAATGCATTACCTCACACTTTTCTGGATCAAATTCCATTTGCCACTTTTCTGCCCACTCAACCAAAGCATTGATATCTTTCTGGAGTCTATGGCTAACCTCCTCACTATTAACTACATGGCCAATTTTTGTGTCATCAGCAAATTTCCCAATCATGCCTCCCATATTTAAGTCCAAATCATTAATATATACCACAAACAACAAGGGACCCAACACTGAGCCCTGTGGAATGCCACTGGAAAGAGCGTTCAGTTCACAAAAACATCCGTCCACTACTACCCTTTGTTTCCTGGCCCTGGTCCTGAGCCAATTCTGGATCCAACCTGCCACACTGTCCTGTATCCCATGGGCTTTCATTTTACTGACCAGTCTGCCATGTGGGACCTTGTCAAATGCCTTACTAAAATCCATGTAGACCACATCCACTGCACTACCCTCATAAATCCTTCTTGTTACTTCCTCAAAAAACTCAATTAAGTTATTAAGACATGATCTTCCCATAACAAATCCATGCTGACTATCCCTGATTAATCCATGCCTTTCTAAGTGGCAGTTTATCCTGTCCCTCAGAATAGATGTTAACAATTTACACAACACTGAGGTCAGACTGACTGGCCTATAAATATTTGGCCTATCCCTCGCACTCCTTTTAAACAATGGTACAACCTGAGATGCAATCCATCCAGCCCTGGCGATTTATCTACTTTCAAGGATGTCAGACCCTCTGGTACTTCCTGTCTCATTATGCTTATCGTATCTAATATTTTACACTCCTCTTTAACAACAATGTCTACATCAACCCTCTCCTTTGTGAAGATAGAGACAAAAAACTCATTAAGTGTCCTGCCCACATCTTCTGCATCCACGTATAAGTTCACTTGTACATCTCTGATAAGCCCTACCCTTTCCTTAGTTTTCCTCTTGCTCTTAATATACTGATAAAACATCTTCGGGTTTTCCTTGATTTTACCTGCCAATATTTTTTCCTGTCCCCTCTTTGCTTTTCTAATTTCCTTTTTTACTTCATCCCTGCCCTCTCTCTGCTCCTGGAGGCTTTCCAAAGTATTAAGATTTTTGTGATTGTCATAAGCTTTCTTCTGCTTTAACTTATCCTGTAAGCTTCAAGATAACCATGGGGTTCTAGATTTGGCAGTAGCACCCTTTATTTTTGTGGGGACATGCCTACACTGTGCCTGTAGTGTCTCCCATTTGAATGCCTCCCACTGGTTTGCCACTGATTTTCCATCACGTAGCTGTATCCAGTCCACTTTCCAAAGGTCACCTCTCAGTTTCTTAAAATTTGCCTTCCCCCAATTTAGTTTTTTTACTCCTGTTTTATTTCTGTCCTTTTCCATGATTATGCTAAATCTTACTGTATTATGGCCACTATCTCCAAAATGGTCACTCACTGTTACTTCCTCCACTTGCCCAACTTCATAACTGAAGATTAAGTCTCCTCTCGTTGGGCTTGTTACGTGCTGTTAAAAAAGTTCTCTTGAACATAGTTCAAGAATTTTGTCCCCTCTGTGCTCTTCACACTGTTTGTATCCCAGTTGATATTGGGGTAGTTGAAATCCCCAACTATTATTGCCTTATAGTTTTTGTACTCATAAATTTGCCGACATATTTGTTCTTCTATCACCTTCTCATTATTTCGGGGTCTGTAGTACATTTCTAGTAGTGTGGTTGCTCCTTTTTTATTTCTGATCTCCATCCATATGGCCTCATTTGATGATTCATATAACATATCATCCCTTCTCAAAGCTGTTATTGATTCCGTAACTAATAATGCTACACCCCCTCCTTTTTTATCTCCCTCTCTAACCCGCCTGTAAACGCTATATCCAGGGATGTTGAATTGACATTCTTGCCCCTCCTTAAGCCAAGTTTCCATTATAGCAACGATATGTTGCCATGTGTCTATCTGTGCCCTCAGGCTTTATTTACTGTATTCCTTGATTTAAATGAATACCCTTTAACACTGCCAAATTCCTGTGCTGCACAGTTTTTAACCTTTGCCTCTTCTGTCTTTCAGAGTCACTCGCTAATTTTCTGCCTCCTGTTCCCTGTCCTGAAATTGTCCTATCTAAGATTGCTCTCAGGTTCTCATCCCCCTGCCTAGCTAGTTTAAACCATCCCCAACAGCACTACCAAACCTTCCTTGAAGGATATTTGTCCCAGTCCTGTTCAGGTGCAGACCGTCCGGCTTGTACTGATCCCACCTTCCCCAGAACTGGTCCCAATGCCCCAGAAATCTGAAGCCCTCCCTCCTGCACCATCTCTCTAGCCACGCGTTCATCTGGTGTATTTTCCTACTTCCATACTCACTAGCACGTGGCCTTCGGCGTAATCCGGAGATTACTACCTTTGAGGTCCTGCTTGCTAATCTCATTCCTAACTCCCCACACTCAGCCTGCAAGATCTCAGCCTTCTTTCTTCCTATATCATTGGTACCAATGTGGACCACGACCTCTGGCTGTGCACCCTTGCTCTCCAGAATGCCCTGTAGCTGCTCGGTGATATCCATGACCCTTGTGCCAGGGAGGTAACATACCATCCTGGAATCATGTCTGCGACCACAGAAACGCCTATAGTTCCCCTAACTATAGAATCTCCTACTATTATTGCTCCCCTGTCTTTTCTCCTCCCTCCCTGAACAGCTGAGCTACCCATGGTGCTCTGGTCATGTCATTAACAAAGTAAACATTTCAATGTGCTTCAGAGAACAGTAAGCAATGATAGGAGACAGTTGGAGAGGAGGGTTTACCTTCAGTCAGGGAACTTTTGTGAAGAATTTTCAGAACAGGAGTATTTTTAAATGTTCTTATCCGACAGCAGTTTAGCTCTTGTCGCTTTGAGCACTCTCATGAGTGAGTAGCAGAAGTTCAGACCCTTTTAGAGTGCCTCTTCTTGCCTTGAGATCTAAATGTTTTTGGCAACACATACAGGGAAACAAATGGCAAAACCTTTTTGGTAATTGTAGTGAAGTTTTTTTTTTATTCATTCACGGGATGCGGGCATCTCACATTAGAAGCGACTTATTGCCCATGAACAGTTGGCGGTGAGCTTCCTACTCAAGGAAACAGAAAATAGGAGCAGGAGTAGGCCATTTGGCCCTTCAAACCTGCTCCACCATTCATTATGATCACGGATGATCATCCAACTCAGTAACCTGTTCCGGCCTTCCCCCCCTATCCTTTGATCCCTTTCACGCTAAGAGCTATATCTAACTCCTTCTTGAAAACATACAATGTTTTGGCCTCAACTGCTTTCTGTGGTAGTGAATTTCACAGGTTCTGGGTGAAGAAATTTCTCCTCATCTCAGTCCTGAAAGGTTTACCCCGTTTCCTTAGACTATGACCCCTGGTTCTGGACTCCCCCACCATCGGGAACATCCTTCCTGCATCTACCCTGTCAAGTTGTGTTTGAATTTTGTAGGTTTCTATGAGATCCCCCCTCACTCGTCTGAATTCCAGCGAATATAATCCTAACCGACTCAATCTCTCCGCATATGTCAGTCCCGCCATCCCAGGAATCAGTCTGGTAAACCTTCGCTGCACTCCCTCTATAGCAATAACATCCTTCCTCAGATAAGTAGAACAAAACTGCACACAATATTCCAGGTGTGGCCTCACCAAGGCCCTGTATAATTGCAGCAAGACGTCCCTGCTCCTGTACTCGAATCCTCTCGCTATGAAGGCTAACACACCATTTGCCTTTTTTAACTGCGTGTTGCACCTGCATGCTTACCTTCTGTAAATTTGGAGATAGTACATTTAGTTCCCTCATCTAAATCATTAATATATATTGTGAATAGCTGAGATCCTAGCACAGATCCCTGCGATACCCCACTAGTCACTACCTGCCATTTGGAAAAAGACCCATTTATTCCTACTGTTTGTTTCCTGTCTGCCAACCAATTTTCTATCCATCGCAATATACTACCCCAAATCCCATGTACTTTAATTTTACACACTAATCTCTTATGTGGGACTTTATCGAAAGCCTACTGAAAGTCCAAATAAACCACATCCACTGACTCCCCCTCATCAACTCTACTAGTTCATCCTCGAAGAATTCTAGTAGATTTGTCAAGTATGATTTCCCTTTCGTAAATCCATGCTGACTCTGTCCAATTCTACTGCTGTTCTCCAAGTGCTCTGCTATAAAATTTTTGATAATGGACTCTAGAATTTTCCCCACTACCGACGTCAGGCTGACTGGTCTACAATTCCCTGCTTTCTCTCTACCTCCCTTTTTAAATAGTGGGGTTACATTAGCTACCCTCCAATCTGTAGGAACTGTTCCAGAGTCTATAGAAGCTTGAAAGATGACCACCAATGCATCCACTATTTCTCGGGCCACTTCCTTGAGTAGTCTGGGATGTAGATTATCAGGCCCCGGGGATTTATCAGCCTTCAATCCCATCCATTTCCCCAACACTATTTCTCTACTAATACTGATTTCCTTCAGTTCCTCCCTCTCACTAAACCCCATGTTCCCCAACATTTCTGGTATGATATTTGTGTCCTCCCTTGTGAAGACAGAACCAAAGTATGTATTTAGTTGGTCAGCCATTTCTTTGTTCCCCATAATAAATTCCCCTGTTTCTGACTGTAAGGGACCTACATTTGTCTTCACCAATCTTTTTCTCTTCACATACCTATAGAAACTTTTACAGCCAGTTTTTATGTTCCCTGCAAGCTTACTCTCGTAGTCTATTTTCCCCTTCTTAATCAGTCCCTTGGTCCTCCTTTGCTGAATTCTAACTGTTCCCAATCCTCAGGTATGTTGTTTATTCTGGCAAATTTGTATGCCTCTTCTTTGGATCTAATGCTATCTCTAATTTCCCTTGTAAGCCATGGTTTGGCTACCTTTCCCATTTCACTTTTGCGCCAGACAGGGATAAACAATTGTTGCAGTTCATCCATGCGCTTTTTGAATGTTTGCCATTGCCTATCCATCATCATCCCTTTAAGTAACGTTTCCCAATCCATCATAGCCAACTCACGCTTCATACCTTTGTAGTTTCCTTTATTAAAATTCAGGACCCTAGTCTCAGAATCAACTACGTCACTCTCCATCTTGATGAAGAATTCTGTCATATTATGGTCGCTCATCCCCAAGGGGTCTCGCACAACTAGATTGTCAATTATTCCTCTCTCATTCCACAATACCCAGTCTAGGATGGCCTGTTTTCTAGTTATTTCCTCAACGTATTGGTCCAGAAAACCATCCCATATATACTCCATGAATTCCTCCTCTACGGTATTGTGACTAATTTGATTTGCCCAATCTAGATGCAGATTAAAGTCACCCATAATTACAGATGTTCCTTTATCGCATGCGTCTCTAATTTCCTGTTTAATGCCATTCCCAACATCACCACTACAGTTTGGGGATCTATATACAACCCCCACTAATGTTTTTTGCCCCTAAGTGTTTCTTAGCTCTACCCATACAGATTCCACATCGTCAGAGCTAATATCCTTCTTCACTATTGCGTTAATTTCCTTTTTAACCAGCAATGCAACTCCACCACCTTTTACTTTTTGTCTGTACTTCCTAAATACTGTATGCCCCTGGATGTTTATTTCCCATCCCTGGTCACCCTGCAGCTATATCTCCGTAATTACGACTATATCAAACCCGTTTACATCTATTTGCGCAATTAATTCATCCACTTTATTGCGAATGCTCTGCACGTTAAGGTACAAAGCCTTAATGCTTGTCTTTTTAACATTACCTGTCCCCTTCCCACTATTTTTCACTGTGGCCCTGTTGATCCTGGCCCTTGATTTCTCTGCCTATCACTTTTCTTATTCCCCTTACTGTGTTTTGTTCTTGTCCTTGATTCCCCCCTCTTCTGACTCCCTGCAAAGGTTCCCCTCCCCCTGCCATTTTACTTTAAACCCTCCCCAACCACTCTAGCAAATACTCCTCCAAGGCCATCAGTCCCGGTCCTGCCCAGGTGTAACCTGTCCAGTTTGTAATGGTTCCACCTCCCCCAGAGCCGGTCCCAATGTCCCAGGAATCTAAAACCATCCCCCTCACACCATCTCTTCAGCCACGTATTCATCCGATATATCCTGCTATTTCTACTCTGACTAGCACGTGGTACTGGTAGTAATCCTGAGGTCCTATTTTCAACTTACTTCCTAACTTCCTATATTCTGCTTTTAGGGCCTCATCCCTTTTTTTACCTACGTCGTTTGTACTAATGTGTACCATGACCACTGGCTGTTCACCCTCCCCCTTCAGGATGTCCTCTAACTGCTCTGAGACATCCTTGACCCTAGCACCAGGGAGGCAACATATCATAAAGGCACAATACTGCAGATGCTGGAAATCTGAAATAAAAACAAGAAATGCTGGAAATACTCAGCAGGTCTGGCAGCATCTGTGGAGAGAGAAGCAGAGTTAATGTTTCAGGTCAGTGACCCTTCTGCAGAACATATCATCCTGGAGTCTTGTTTGCGGCCACAGAAACACCTATCTATTCCCCTTACAATTGAATCCCCTATAACTATTGCATTCCCACACTTTTTATTCCTCCCCTGTGCAGCAGAGCCAACCGTGGTGCAATGAATTGGGCAGTTGCTGCTTTTCCCTGAGAGGCCATTCCCCCCAACAGTATCCAAAGCAGTATATCTGTTTTTCAGGGGAATAGCCACAGGAAATTCCTGCACTGCCTGCCTAATCCTCTTGCACTGCCTGGTGGTCACCCATTCCCTTCCTGCCTGTGGAGTCTGAGCCTCCGGTGTGACCACCTCTCTATACCTGCTATCCACGATGCTCTCCGCCTTGCGGATGTTCCACAGTGTCCCCAGCTGCTGCTCCAGCTCCGAAACTCGATACCTGAGTAGCTTGTTGCACCATTTCAGAGGACAATTAAGAGTCAACCATATTACTGTGGATCTGGAGTCACATATAGGTAAAACTGGGTGAAGACAGCAGATTTCTTTCCCGAAAGGACATTAGTGAACGAGATGGGGTTTTTTTAAACAACAATCTGGTAGTTACATGGTCAATATTACTTCTAATAGTATTTTCAGATTTATTTAATTAGTAGAATTTAAATTCCCTCGCTGCCATGGGGGGATTTGAACTCCTGTCTCTAGATGTCTGTCCGATTCTACTATTGTTCTCCAAATGCTCTGCTATAAAATCAGTCCAGGTATACTGCATTACTGGTCCAATAACATAACCACTATGCTTCTGTACCTGGTACAAGATTATCTTCGATCTTCATAAGCTCTTATTTTGAAAGCAGTTGAACTTTACAGCAAACATCATTCAAAGTTTCAAATATCAATTAACTTAATTAAAAGAACAACAAATATGCAAATAACCTGTCAGTGATCATCCTCAAGCGGTGCTCTTAATCGGTTGCTGTAACTTCAATCAAAATCCCATGTGTCCGGTACATTGGGTTTGCAATATTTTCCTGTTGAAGTTATACTCCCACTGGAAAGGGCAGATAGGGACTCAGTTTAACATCTTGGCCCAGAGGACAGAACACATGAGAGAATAGGAAGATTGTAGTATGGCTAAACCCAGGATACAACTGAATTTAAAAAAAGCTGATGTATCAATGACAACGTGATAAGGTTGGGAATCTGGAAGGATGAGATTAATGAGCTGAGGGTTTCTTCATCTGAAACTATTGATTGAGCTTGTAAGAAGACTTGCATTTCTATAGTGCCTTTCACAACCTCAGGACATCCTAAAGTGCTTTTCAGCCAATGAACTATTGAAGTTTAGTCGTTATGGTAATGTAGGAAATGGGGCAGTCAATTTGTACACCGCAAGCTCCCACAAACAGCAATATGATAACGGCTGCATGTTGCCCGAGTGATTATGCCATGTAGCATACATTTTACATGACCACCTAAGGGCTGAAAATGGCAGGATCGATACTACCGACTGGAAGGGCACCCACGGCTCACTCGTTTGGTACAGGAGGTAGAATTTGAGTTGCATCCACACTGCCAGCATTTAAAGTCAAAAATGTTTTATTCAGATGTGCTACATTTGCTGTGTGTAGGAATCACTTGTGATTATGTCCGTGCCAATCATATGCTGACCTAGCTCAGGATAATGCGGTACAAGTGGGCGTGAAGACTCCCTCCAACACCAGTGATATTTAAAAGGACTGTAGGGCTTAACAGGTTAGTTGTCGGTTCTGGCTACAGTTTCTCTTCCAGGTGATTTTGGCTGTGTTTTTAGACTTCACATTCTCTACACCGAGAGAGGTTTGGCTGCCTTTTGCTGTTAGCCTCACCCATAGCCTGCAAAAGAGGGTCCCGTAGGGCTGCCCCTGGATATAGAGCATAGTTGGGAGTATGAAGGCAGCCACCACAGAGCAGGACAAACTATCAGAAGAGGGGGCAGGAGGAGGAAGAGGGCAATCAGCAAGAGGCTATGTTCACAGAGGATTGTCAGCGAGTGATTCTCCTTCATCAACCTGTATGAGACACCATTGCCTTACCAAGGAGGTTGTTACCAAGTTATGCCAGCTGTTGCAGCCACAATTCGAGCCTTGCCCTAGGGCATGGACAGTACTGCCTGACACAGTCAAGGTCACCATCATCCTTAACGTTTTTGCCATGAGCTCCATTCAGCCTGCAACAGGTCACATAAACAACAGGTCCCAGATTGTAGTGCATTGATGTATCACTGAGCTCACTGAGGCTCTCTACACCATGAGAAAGCACATCTCCTTATTGACCGAAACAGGAGGAGAGAGCACGTGGTTTCTCATGCATGGCAGACTTCCCAATGGTGCAAGCTGCCATTGACTGCATGGACTACACATTGCTTTGCATCAGCTCTCTGGAATATTTATCAATTGGTAGGGCATCCACTCCTTTAACATAAACTGATTTGTGATCACAGGCAGTGCGTATGCAGGTTTGTGCTCGCTTGCCTGACAGCAGTCCTGACTCATCCTCTGCCAGTCCTCAGAGTCCCGTATATTCCTACCAAACCTCCAAGTTTGACTATTGGGTGGCAAGGGTTATCCAGACAAGTCTCATGACTCCAGTTCGGAGCCTGGGCACAGCTGCCTAGCAGGCCTACAATGACAGCCATGCTGCAACAAGGAACATTATTGAGCAAACTATTGGGGTTCTCGGGCAATGCTTCTGCTGCTTGGACCATTCTGGAGGAGCTTTTCTGAACACTTTATATCCTTGTATATTAAACACCCAGTCCTCACCATTTTTAAGCCATGTTTCTGTTATTGCCACTGCATCATATTCCCATACTCCTATTTGTGCTTGTAGCTGACCAACCTTATTGACCACACTTAGTGTGTTCACATACATGCATTGTAATCGTGCCTTTGCATTCCTCATAGCACTTTTCAGTCTGTTCTTATCCAATAGGGGTGGGTGGCACAGTGGTTAGCACCGCAGCCTCACAGCTCTAGGGACCAGGGTTCGATTCTGGGTACTGCCTGTGTGGAGTTTGCAAGTTCTCCCTGTGACCGTGTGGGTTTTCGCCAGGTGCTCTGGTTTCCTCCCACAGCCAAAGACTTGCAGGTGATAGGTAAATTGGCCATTGTAAATGGCCCCTAGTGTAGGCAGGTGGTAGGGAATATGGGATTACTGTAGGGTTAGTATAAAAAATGGATGGTTGTTGGTCAGCACAGACTCAGTGGGCCGAAGGGCCTGTTTCAGTGCTGTATCTCTAAACAAAATAAATAAATATGGAACTATCCCTTTCTTTAGCACTGTTCAAACACTGTTGCATTATGCACCTTATTCCTCTTTTCTACTTCTATATGATGATGCCCATTCCCCTGCCAATTTAGCTTAAATCCACTCCTACCATAGTAATGAACTCCCCGCGAGGACATTGGTCCCAGTCCTGTTGAGGTCCCAATGCCCAAGAAGCTGAAGCCCTCCCTCCTGTACCATGCTTCAAGCCGCGCATTGACCCTCCTTATTTTCTTATTTCTGCTCTCTCTAGGACGTGGCACTGGGAATAATCCAGAGCTTGCTACCTTTGAGGTCCTACTCTTCAACTTCCTCCCTAGCTCTTTAAAATCTGACCGTAGGACCTCAATACCTGCCCTTGCTATGCCGTTGGTACCAATGTGTATCAAAACCGGCTCACATCCTTCCCCCTGCAGAATATCCTGCACCCTCTCCTTATCCTCACACCAGGGAGACAACACACTATGTGAGACTCATGATGACGGTTACAGAAAGTCAGGATGGTGTGCGACTTGGAGGGGAACTTGCAGATGGTGGTGTTCCCCTGCATTTGCTGCCCTTATCCTTCTAGGTGGTAGAGGTCGCGGGTTTGTAAAGTGTGGTCGAAGAAGACTTGGCAAGTTCTGCAGTGCATCTTGTACATTGTACACGCTGCTGCCACTGTGGGTCAGTGGTGGAGGGAGTGAATGTTTAATGTGGTTGATGGGGTGCTGATCAAGTGGACTGCTTTGTCCTGGATAGTGTCGATCCTTTTGAATGTTGAATGAGCTGCACTCATCCAGACAAGTGGAGAGTATTCCATCACACTCCTGGCTTGTGCCTTGTAAATGGTGGACAGGCTTTGGGGAGTCAGGAGGTGAGTTACTCGCTGCAGAATTCTCAGCCTCTGACCTGCTCTTGTAGCCACAGCATTAATATGGCTGGTCCAGTTAACTTTCTACTCAATGGTAACCTCCAGGATGTTGATAGTGGGGGATTCAGTGATCATAATGCCGTTGAATATCAAGGGGAGGTGGTTAGATTCTCTTTTGTTGGAGCTGGTCATTGCCTGTCATGTGGGAAATAACATTGGTGCCACACATATCAGCCCAAGTCTGAATGTTGTCCAGATCTTGCTGCATGCGGGTCTGGACTGCGTCAGTCTCTGAAAAGTCGTGAATGGTACTGAACACTGTGCAATCATCAGTTAACATCCCCACATTGCAACAGTGACTACATTTCAAAAAGTACATGGATGTGTCACGCATTAGGACATTTTAAGGTAGTGGAAAGGCGCTACATAAATGCAAGATTTTCTTTCCTTAAGTGTGATTACTATTATTATGTAAGTAAACATCACACATCGGAGGCGGCAGAGGTCCCGCTGTTGGGGCGAAAGTTGGGGGGGGGGAAGTGGGGTGGTGACCCCACTTTGGCAAGGGATGAGAGCGGGTGCACATGCCATCCAATTAAGGACAGTGGACCGTCCCCAAGAGCTGCCAGCCCACTCAGAGGGCGCGGCAACTCAGCTGCCTCAACAGCACTAGCAGGAGCCTTGGTCACTGCTGGGGCTTCACCTGCTAGACGAAGGTGCATTGATGGACGCAAGCCCTCAAAGTAAGGTAGGTGGGGCCTGGGGGCACCAGGGCCAGTCCGGCAGGCTACAGCGAGGGAGGGGGTGGGGTCGCTGAGGGCAAGTGGCGCCGTTGCCACAGGGACAGCCATTGCCCCTGGGGAGCCCCTTCGTGGGCCAAAGAGTGCCCAAAAAGAAGGGCTCCCCACCCTGGAGATCACTGGGAGGCTGCCAGAGTTTACCTGGTGATCTCCCCACACATGTTCTCCCACTGGTAAAATACAAATGGAGACTCGAAGGCCCTTAATTGGCCACTTAAGTGGCGCAATTGGGTTCCAGGCGGGTGGGCCATCTGTCACCTTTCCCGCCACTGGCAAAACGTTGGGCACACCACCCATTACCGTCCTATGCCATTTTGTTGCCTCCAAGCCTGTCCCCAAAGGCCCCATACAATTCCGCCCTTTGATTTTTCAATCCTTTTACCTATTTTGACAGTTTTTCTGTGCTAGTCTTGCCATCCACATTTGTGCTAGTATCAGAAGGCTATAATTTTCAGTGAATTTGCTTCAACACTCAGAATGGTTTCACTCATTAAATGCAAATTACATTCCTTTCAAAAAATAACATTTTGGGCTAACATATATGAGTAATTTGAGACATGACATATGTTATTTGAGAGAATAAAGGTACCTTTGGATCTATGGTTCTCAAAGCTTTCAATTATAGACTAATTGATAGGGATTGATTGCTATGATTAGTCAACAACTCCGCTATTATTGGTTCACAAGATACGAGAAGTCTAACCAGATGGCCTGTGGTCTATTATGGTCTAGCAATTCCAATGTTCATATGAAAGCAGTGTAATGATGTTCTCACTGGATTTCCGCTGTTTCTGATTATGGTGGTTGTGATTGTTGACTCCATAGTTTATGGGTCAAGAATTTTGACACATTTTGCACCCTCCCCTACCATTCACTCATAACCTTCTCAAAGTGAAATAGAGAAATTTCCTAATGCAACTGGGCAACTTTCTCCTCCTCTGCTTGCTCTTTTTAGTGGTTTTATTTCTTTTTGTTTCTATCACTTTTTCCTATCTCAATTAACTACTTTTCCCCTCTCATTGTTCCCATTTCTGTCACTATATTGCAATTTGACTTTAAGTCACCCTGCTTCCTTCGCTGTCTTTCACTTTGTTTCTTTCTCTATTCTTGTCATTCACTGATCAGGGAGATAAGCCATTGGGTGCGATGTTCCCAAGATCGTAGATGTGACCCTGATATCACCATGTCATTATTGAATCAAGTTACAGCAATTTGTGAGACAAATACAGTAAGTTGCATGTCGGCGCTGAGCAAAAATGTTCAATTAACATTCAGTGCCAAACCTGCCATTGCAGCACTGCAACCCAAATCGAACAATTTAATTTCTCTCCCCGTATTTAAGAAAGGATATACTGACATTGGAGGCAGTTCAAAAGAGATTCACTAGGCTGATTCCTTGGATGAAGGGGTTGACTTATCAAAGAATGGCTAAACAGGTTAGGCCTTTTTTCATTGGAGTTTAGAAGAATGAGGGGTGATCTTATTGAAATGTACAAGATTCTGAGGGGGCTTGACAGGGTAGATGTTGAGAAGATGTTTCCATGAGTGGGGGAATCTCAAACTAGGGGACATAGTTACAGAATAAGGGGACACTCATTTAAAACTGAGATGCGAAGGAATTTCTTCTCTCAGAGTAGTGAATGTCTAGAATTCTGTAACTCAGAGAGTTGTGGAGGCTAGATCAATGGAAGTATTTAAAGAGGAGGTAGATAGATTTTTGAAATATCGGGGAGTTGAGGGCTATGAGGAGCTGGCACGAAAGAGGAGTTGAGGTCTGGGGCAGATCAGTCTTATTGAATGGCGGGGCAGACTTGAGGGGCCGAATGGCCTACTCCTGCTCCTATTTCTTATGTTCTAATCACATTCGTGGCAATGTCAATGTTCAACATGACCACTGGCTCCATTTCTTTCACTGATCAGCCCAACACTAATGCTAGGCTCTTTGCTATTCTCAATGACATCAGACAACTCACTATCAGTCTACACTATCCTGCACTGCTCCAGTTCTATAGCTGGTCTCGATCTTCTCCTCATCTCCAATCCGCACTCTCACACTGTATCAGTGCCCTCATTGCTAGGCTTTTCTGTCCAATGTGTAATTTCTGCATCTTGCAGAATACCCACTCTGTAACGTAACTGATGTTATTGCAGATGCCTGAAGCATTCATACGTCTCACTTTCTCCTCACCTCTGCTCAGGATTAAAATTAGTGAAGTCACCCCTAAAGGTCTTTGCTTCCTCACCTTGTATTTTACTATTTGTCAAATCACAGTATTGGCATGCAGGAGCCTGGCACCAATCTGACAAAAAATAGTTTACCCTTGTTTTTCCAGGTTCTTGTTTGATTAACTCTGTGGAACTGATAACCCGAGGTACAGCCATTACCAGACACAGACACGTCTACTGACAAGAAAGGCTGCAGGGAGGATAGCCACAATGCAGAAGAAGGCATTGTGACCCAGAAGGTTGTCCAAAGTAGGGGGAGAGCAGAATAGAAATGTGGTTGTAGTAGGGGACTGTAAGATTAGGGGGATAGATAGCGTCCTCTGCAGCCAAGAATGAGAATCCTGAAGGGTGTGTTGCCTACATGGTGCCAGGATAAGAAATATCTCACGCTGGCTGGAGAGGAACTCGTGGTCCATGTTGGAACAGATGACATAGGTACTAACAGGGAGGAGGTCCTGCAGAAAGAGGATCAGGAGTTAGTTTCTAAATTAAAAAGCTTGACCTTGAGGGGAATAATAAACAAAGAACAAAGAATCTCTGGATTACTGCCCTAGACACGTACAAATTAGCATAGGAGTAAATAGATCAGGAGAATTAACATGTGGCTAAAGGGCTGGTGTGGGAAAGAGGGGTTCATTTTCATGGGACACTAGCACCAGTTCTGGGACAGGACTCCACCTGATCCAGATGGGACCTGTGTAGGAAGGTGGCAAATACTTTAAACTAGTAAGATGAGGGGAGGGATCTACAAGAAACCTAAGCAACCTAAATGTAAACAAAACAGGGAAGAGATAGGAAAGAAGAAAGTCAGGGATGACATTGATAGTAAGAGAATAGATAGATTTATAGAAGAGGAGTCTGAAAAAATGGTTAAACATAAAGTGAGAGGAAATCCTATTAAAAATGAGTTAAAATATCTGTACAGTAGTGCACACAGTGTCCCTAATAAAACAGGGGAGCTAAAGGCAATCATGCATTGGGAGGAACCAGACATCGTAGGGATTACTGAGGCATGGCTACAGAAAAGTCAGTACTGGGAATTAAACATTGCAGGGTATAACACATTTAGAAAGGACAGAGGAAAAAAGGGGAGATGGAGCAGCTGTACATATTAGTAATGGCAGTGCAAAAAAGGGATGCAACTACCAGCAGGACAAAGATAGAATCCATATAGATACAGATAAAAGATAATAAAGGATCAATCACACTAATAAGTGCAGTCTACAGACCACCAATAGTTGAAGGGAGGTGGAGGAAGAAATATGCAGAAAAATTAGGGAATTGAGTAAAAAAACATTAATAATCATGGGGGATTTCAACTATTCCAAGCTTAATTGGACAAAAGAGGTAGGTAAAGGGGATAAAGAAATGGAGTTCCTACAATGTCTATAGGACTCCTTTCTAACCCATTCTGTAAAAAGCCCAACAAGGGAAGATTCACTATTGATATAGTAATGGAGAATGAACTGAGCAGATAAGTAAAAGTAGGGGAACATCTAGGCAACAGTGACCATAATATAATATATTTTAAGATGATAATAGAGAAGAACATAAGTATAATGAAAATCAGGTCAATAGACTGGAGAAAACATAATTTTGAGGGGCTAAGAATAGAACTTGGGAAAATAAAAATGACCAAAAATATTAGCAAACAATGAGAACAATGGGAAACATTTAAAACGGTGTTCAACAGAATGCAAGAAAAATATTCTGCTAAAAGGAAAGAACAAATTAAACACTAGTGAGACTCTATGGATGAATAAAGACATAAGGAAACAATTAAGGGTTAGGGCAGCGGCACATATTAAGTACATAGCAGCGAAGTGCGTCGTCGTGGTCGGCTGTCCCTTGATTCAAGAATAACGTCTACTCAAGGTTGTGAGTTTCTGCCAGGGCTCTTCAGGTGACTGAACAGGCCAATTCTCAACCTGTAGAGCTTTGGGCACATGGGGCAGGATGTTGTACGAGGTAGTGGGATCCATCGTGCAGGATTTGCTTCCTTTTCATTCTCTGCTGCCGCTGTGCCTCATCATTAAGGCATTTGGACTCAAAGCATGATGCAGCTTGATGGACAAGTTCGCGCCATTTTGACTGATTGGTCACAAGCCCCTCCTAGTCATCAATGTCATTGCTGCTGCACTTCAAAGAGTCCTCCCCTGGAACGCTGGCCATTTGTGAGTTGAGAAAACAGGACCTGGCAGCAGAGGTGGTTTTCGGCCATCCGGAAACTGTGTCCAGTTCATCGAATTTGGTTTTGCAGGAGTTTTGCCTGTATGCTTCAAGAAGGACACTCGTGTTTGTTTGATGGTCCTCCTGTTGAATCTGGAGGATGCGACGGAGGCATTGCTGATGGAATTTCTCTAGTGCTCTTGTGTCACTGATACCAAGTCCAGGTCTCTCTGTAGTACAGGAATGCGGTGACAACACTAGGAATTTTATCGACTTACGGAGGTCTTTGTTGTCAAACACTTGCTGCCGTAGTTTGTAGAAGACTGATCTGGCGCAGCTGATCCAATGTTGGATCTCCTCGTCAATGTGACCTTTTGAGAGACATAACTGTCAAGGTATGGGAAGTTCTCAACATATTGCAGAGTCTGTCCTTCAACATATATGGGAGGTGGAATATTTGGCTGACCAGGGGTGGGTTGATATATGAGTTTTGTTTTGGCAACATTTAAGGACAGGCCGAGTCTCTTGTGTGCAGAATTGAAGAGATCAAGAGCAGCTTGCAAATCTGGTGCAGAGTGGGCAACAACACTGCGGTCATCCGCAAACTGTAGATCATGTATGTCTATGGTGGTCAGTTTAGTTTTGGCACGGAGGCAATTGAGGTTAAAGAGTTTTCCATCCAGGCGGTATTTAATACTCACACCAGAGGGCAGCTGATCTTACACAAGATGACTAGCCACTGTCAGGTAGATTTTAAATAGTATGGGGTCTATCACACAGCCTTGCTCGACTCCAGTCTGGATTTTGAAGGCGTCTGTTTCAGATCTCCCACTCAGGACAGTTGCAGTCATGTCATCATGGAGCAATTACAGGATTGTGATGAAGTTTCTTGGAAACCCAAATCTTTGGAGCACAATCCACAGAGCCTCGCGATTTACTGAGTCTAATACTTTGGTCAGGTCAATGAATGCAGTGAAGAGTTCCTGGTTGTGCCCTCGACATTTTTCCTGGATTTGTTGGGCAACAAAGACCATGTTGGAGGTTCATCTGGAAGCTCTAATGCTACACAGTCTCTGGGAGGATTCCCTCAGCCACTGGAAGTAGGTGATTCAAAGAACAAAGAACAGTACAGCCATTCGGCCCTCCAAGCCTGCGCCGATCTTGATGCCTGTCGACACTAAAACCTTCTGCACTTCCGGGGACCATATCCCTCTATTCCCATCCTATTCATGGATTTGTCAAGGTGCCTCTTAAACGTTGCTATCGTACCTGCTTCCACCACCTCCCCCAGCAGCATGTTCCAGGCACTCACCACCCTCTTGTGTAAAGAACTTGCCTCGCACATCCCCTCTAAACTTTGCCCCTCTCACCTTAAACCTATGTCCCCTAGTAATTGACTCTTCCACCCTGGGAAAAAGCTTCTGACTATCCACTCTGTCCATGCCACTCATAACTTTGTAAACCTCTATCATGTCGCCCCTCCACCTCCGTCGTTCCAGTGAAAACAATCCGAGTTTATCCAACCGAGCCAGTTCTGTATCCATCTTGCCAGCTCACCTCTGATCCCATGTGACTTCACCTTTCGTATCAGTCTGCCATGACGGATTTTGTCAAAGGCTTTACTGAAGTCCATATAGACAACATCCACTGCCCTTCCTTCATCAATCATCTTCGTCACTTCCTCAAAAAACTCAATCAAGTTCGTGAGACACGACCTCCCCTTCACAAAATCATGCTGCCTCTCACGAATAAGTTCATTTGTTTCCAAATGGGAGTAAATCCTGTCCCGAATAATCCTGTCTAATAATTTCCCTACCACTGACGTAAGGCTCACCAGCCTATAATTTCCTGGATTATCCTTGCTACCCTTCTTAAACAAAGGAACAACTTTGGCTATTCTCCAGTCTTCTGGGATCTCACCTGTAGCCAATGAGAATACAAAAATTTCTGTCAAGGCCCCAACAATTTCTTCCCTTGCCTCCCTCAGTATTCTGGGGTAGATCCCATCAGGTCCTGGGGACTTATCAACCTTAATGCTTTGCAAGACGCCCAACACCTCCTCCTTTTTGATAACAACATGACCCAGACTATTTACACTCCCTTCCCTAGACTCATCATCCACCAAGTCCTTCTCTTTGGTGAATACTGATGCAAAGTACTCATTTAGTACCTCGCCCATTTCCTCTGGCTCCACATATAGATTCCCTCCTCTGACCTTGAGTGGGCCAACCCTTTCCCTGGTTACCCTCTTGCTCTTTATATATGTATTGGGATTCTCCTTAATCCTGTTTGCCAATGACTTTTCATGATCCCTTTTAGCCCTCCTGACTCCTTGCTTAAGTTCCTTCCTACTTTCTTTATATTCCTCAAGGGCTTCATCTGTTCCCAGCCTTCTAGCCCTTACAAATGCTTCCCTTTTCTTTTTGACAGGGCTCACTCGTTATCCAAGGTTCCCGAAACTTGCCAAACTTATCCTTCTTCCTCACCGGAACATGCCGGTCCTGGATTCTAATCAACTGATGTTTGAAAGACTCCCACATGTCAGATGTTGATTTACCCTCAAACAGCCGCCCCCAATCTAAATTCTTCAGTTCCTGCCTAATATTGTTATAATTAGCATTCCCCCAATTTAGCACCTTCACCCGAGGACTACTCTTATCCTTATCCACAAGTACGTTAAAACTTACGGAATTATGGTCACTGTTCCCAAAATGCTCCCCTACTGAAACTTCGACCACTTGACCGAGCTCATTCCCCAATACCAGGTCCAGTACGGCCCCTTCCCTAGTTGGACTATCTACATATAGTTTCAAGAAGCCCTCCTGGATTCTCCTTACAAATTC
The DNA here is from genome assembly GCF_036365525.1 of Heterodontus francisci. NCBI lineage: Eukaryota > Metazoa > Chordata > Chondrichthyes > Heterodontiformes > Heterodontidae > Heterodontus > Heterodontus francisci. Next base: position 114,236,072 of record NC_090380.1, read on the forward strand.
TGCCCCATCCAAACCCCTAGCACTGAGTGAGTCCCAGTCAATATAGGGGAAGTTAAAATCACCCACCGCCACAACCCTGTTACCTTTGCATCTTTCCAAAATCTGTCTACATATCTGCTCCTCTACCTCCCGCTGGCTGTTGGGAGGCCTGTAGAAAACCCCCAACATCGTGACTGCACCCTTCCTGTTCCTGAGCTCCACCCATATTGCCTCGCTGCATGACCCCTCCGAGGTGTCCTCCCGCAGTACAGCTGTGATATTCTCCTTAACCAGTAATGCAACTCCCCCACCCCTTTTACATCCCCCTCTATCCCGCCTGAAGCTTCTAAAGCCTGGAACATTTAGCTGCCAATCCTGTCCTTCCCTCAACAAAGTCTCTGTAATAGCAACAACATCATAGTTCCAAGTACTAATCCAAGCTCTAAGTTCATCTGTTATACTTCTCAAGAGAATGTGTGTCAGGATTTTCTGTGCTATGATCAAGAGGGAAATACCTCGATAGTTTCCACAGCATGATTTATCTCCCTTCTTGAAGATAGTTGCAATTGTCACATTCTTGAAGTTATGGGGTCCGTGAGGGAAAGTTCTTCTTCCTCCCAAATCTATAGGATATGTGCATGGAGTCTTGAAATGAGCAAAATCGCACCAGCTTTGAAGACCTCAACTGGAATACCATCAGGGCCGCAGGCTTTTTTATTTTTCATCCATTTGATTGCTTATTGCAGCTCTCCCATCGATGGTGGTTCATTCATGGATTCTACCACAGGAGATTGGGGTATGGCCTGAAGAGTATCTGTTGCCATTGTGGATTCACAGTTGAGGAGTTGTTGAAAATGTAGCAAAGTGCATGCTAAGACAGAATACGAAGAGATTTGGAGAGAAGTAAAAAAAAAGATTTTGGTGGCAGAGCAGAATTATGAAATTAAATTATCAAGGAGCGTAAAACAAAATAGTAAAATATTTTACAGGAACATCAATTAAAAAAGGAAGGCTGCTTTGGCAGACTGGGCAGAGGAGATCTGATGGGTTCAATGACCATGATGACGATACAGCAAGGCGACTTTCCACATCTCAAGGGCATCGGCTCAAGCATAAGGGAACTGATGGCCAGAATCACAGCTATGGCAAATAACCCCTCTGCCTTAAGGGCAGGCTTTCGAGCTAAAGGCTAGGAGAAGGACACTCCGACATAACACCTGCAGCTTTGCAGTTGCTGCAGCCGTCTCAGCCTGCTGAGCCACAGTGGAGAAACACTTAGCCTAAAGAGCGGGATTAGTCTGTGCGAGATGATTTCCACTTTAAACAGACTTAGGGCAGGCAGGAAGAAAAGTCCCATAGCGATGGGGGAGGGGCGAAAGGAAGCTCACTAGTATGGGTCGTTTGAACTGTTGACCTGAGACCACAACATCATCCGGCAGCACTCTGAGTGACCAAGCAGCCTTCTCTAGGGATAGCACTGCTTGCTCTGAATGGGGACGGCCTGGAAAAGGTGGCCCAAACATTGCTTGTCTCAACTCACCTGGTTGGCTTACTGTAGCCAACAGGCATCTCCTACAGCAGTGCAACGGAAAGAAGACAAAAACAAAAAGACAAAACATCTTGAAACTTGCACGCTGGAATGTTCACACAATGTCAGATTCAGATGTCCATAAACACCTTGAAAGACATTCTGCGTTCGTAGCCAGAGAGCTCGCCCAACTGGACATTGACATCACAGGATTAGTGAAGTTGATTTCGCAGAGCAGGAATCATTGACAGAGCATGGAGCAGGCTATACTATTTTACGGTCAGGGAAAGGTAAAGATGAATGATGCCTTTATGATTAGGAACTCCATTGCCAGCAGGCTTCAGAACCTCCTCATTGGTTTTTCTGATCAACTCATATCCCTATGACCACCAATCCAGGACAACCAGTTCACCATCATTATCAGCATATATGTTGCTACCCTACAAGCCGATATAGTGACCAATGAAGGCTTCTACTGTGACCTGCACAACCTTCTACTGAAGGTCGACTCTAAGGATAAACTCTTCATACTTGGAGACTTCAATGCAAGACTTAGGCATGACCAATAGCATTAGCAAGGTGTCTTGGCAACTCTAATGACAATGGTCAGCTTCTGCTGGAATTCTGCACGGAGCATGAACTCAACATCACTAATTCTCTATTCCAGCAGAATACCAGCTTTAAGACCACCTGGAGGCATCCATGGTCAAAGCACTGTCACCTTTTGGATTATATTCTGGTGCACCAATGTGGTATACAGGACGTACTACACACCAGAGTTATGTCTAAGGCTGACTGTTACACTGACCACAGGCTGGTTCAAGCTAATGTTGCCTTCAGAATCAAACGATCACTCAAAAGGAAAGGCCCACAAGCAAGGAAACTACAAGTCCATAGACACTGTCTACCATGCATAAAAGCAGTTTTCCAAAAAAATCTTGAAGACGGACTCTGCAATGAACTCACTCCAGGCAGTGATATTAACCCAGAGCAGTTGGAACAGTTGAAATCCATCCTACTTGAAACAGCTGCAGAAATGGTTGGCTTTTCAACCAAAAGAAAACAAGATGGGATTGATGAAAATGACATGGAAATCCAAGAGCTTCTTCAAAAGAAACATTCCTGCCACAATAGATTATATTACTTGCATGTCCTGATGACCAAGCTGACAAAAGCTGCATATAGGGAAGCTGCAGCACCTCCGTGTCATCCAAAACAACCCGTGGACAGTGCTTGCTGAGAGGATACAAATACATGCAGATATGGGAGAGATGAGGTCCTTCTATGAAGCCTTGAGATCTGTATATGGACCTTCCCACAGGTGCAGATACCACTAAAATCTTCGGATGGCACAACCTTGCAAGAGTACGTCATGCACCAATGGTCAGAACACATTGAGAGCCTATTTGATGACCAGTGGGTGATTCAGGAGACATCCATCGCAAAGATCTCCCAAAGGGCAGTGAAGTCTGAACAAGATGAATCACCAAACCATGAAGAGATCAAGACCGCTACAGCCCAATTAAAATCACACAAATCCCCTCGAATAGATGGGATTCCAGCCGAGGTCTATAAACATAGAGGAGATGTGATTCTTGATAGGCTTACAGATCTGTTTATAACATGCTGAGAGAAAGGGACAATGTCTCTGGACCTTCGAGATGTAGTCGTAGAGTTATAGATTTTTACAGCACAGAAACAGGACCTTCAGCCAAACGCGTCTGCATTGATTGTCCCCCTGTACAAAAACAAGGGAGAGAAGTCTGACTGTTCAAACTACACAGGCATCACCTTACTCTCCATTGCAGGCAAAATCTTGGACAGAGTGCTTCTAAATAGACTTGTTCTGACAATAACTGAAGAAAGCATCCCTGAAAATCAATGCTGATTGAGACCCAATAGGGGAACTACAGTCATGATTTTTGTGCTGAGACAGATCCAGGAGAACTGTACAGAACAAAACCTAGGCCTGTACTACTTTTATAGATCTCACCAAGGCGTTTGATACAGTCAACCAAGACAGACTTTAGAAGATACTATCTAGATCAAGTCTCCTCATCATTCTCTGTCAACTGCATGAAGGCCAGAAAGGTCAGGTCAAGCGGAATGGAGCCCTCTCAGGCAGCTTCCCTATCTTCAGTGGTGTTAAGCAAGGGTGTGTTCTGGCACTGGTCCTTTTCTCTATTTTCTTCATTATGATGCTTCAAAGGGCAAAGGCAGGCTTGTCAGAGGGTATATACATCCACTTCTGGTGTAAAAGCAGCAGTGGCAGGATGAGGCCCTTAAGTGGCTTATAATTGGCTACTTAAGGGCCTCAATTGGCCTCTGGGTGGGAAGGCCGTCTTCAGCCTTTCCCGCGCTTGACTTAATCGCAGAGTGACTGGAAGGCAAAGGACATTCTGTCGCCATCGCTACTTTATAGGCCTACCCCCCACCGCCCACTGTCCCATCCCATCTCCCAGGGCCCATAAAAATCAGCCAATGAAGTGTCTCAAGTCCCAGCATAAACAAGCTTATATCTTTACAGAAAAGGATAAACATACATGTGGACCTGTTTCTTGCTGGGCACATCTCATCCCATGCTAAAGGCAGGTGCACTATAGAAATGATCAAGCAGAAAGTCTCCCAGACAAGTTTCGATTGCCTCAGAGGGGTTGGAGAGGAATTCCCCAGATCTTCTTTCCCCCAAATTAGCCTGGGTGTTTATCTCTTGCAGGAGATCCATGGTTTTGGGTGGAGTGGACTGTTTGTATTGTGAAACACAAGGTATTACAGTTGAGTGGGTCAGGCTGGTTGGACAAGTGGGTCTTTTCCTGCCTTTTTAATATCAGCTGTGGCTCAGTGGGTAGAGCTCTTGCCCCTGAGTTAGAAGGTTGTGGGTTCAAGTTTTCCTCCAGAGAGTTGTAGACAAAAATCTTGGCTGACTTACCAGTACAGTACTGAGGGAGTACTATATTGGAAGAGGTGCCATCCTTCAGATGAGGCATTAAACTGAGACCCCATCTGCCCTTTCAAGTGGCTGTAAAAGATCCCATGGTGCTATTTCAGAGAAGTGGAGTTATCCCCAGTGACCGAGCCAATATTCATCCCTCAACAAACATCACAGAAAAAGCAGATTATCTGGTCATTATCACATTGCTGTTTGTGGGAACTTGCTGTGGCCAATTGGGCACCACATTTCCCTGATTAAAACTGTCTAGACTTCAAAAATTAATTCATTGGGTGGAAAGTACTTTGCGACTTCCTGAGGTTGTGGAAGACACTATAGAAATGCAAATCTGTTTATCAGTGTTTTTTAAGAGAACATTAGAGCTATTCACATCTATTTACATGCTGTCATATGGCGGAATGGTACCATAGTGGTAATGTTGCTGGGCTAGTAATCCAGAGGCTCGGTCTAATGATCTGGAACCATGGATTCAAATCCCACCATAGTAGCTGGGGGTATTTAAATTCAATTAATTAATACATCTGGAATCAAATGCTAGTCTCATTAATAAAGATCATGAAACTACTGGATTATTGTTTAAAAATCCATCTGGTTCACTAATACTCTCCAGCAGAGGAGATCTGCCATTCTTGCCTGGTCTGGCCTACATGTGACTCCAAACCCACAACAATGTGGTTGACTCTTAACTGCCCTCTGAAATGGCCTAGCAAGCCACTCAGTTGTATCAAACCACTACAGAAAACAGCACTATGGATGAACCTGCTCCACATGGAATGCAGCAGTTCAAGAAAGCAGCTCATCATCACCTTCCCAAGGGCAATTAGGGACGGACAACAAATGCTGGCCTTGCCAGTGACACACGCATCCCAAGAATGAAGAAAAAAGAATTCTACGAATAGTGCCTGTAATCTCCATTTTCAGGTTTTTAGTTTTATGTCTTTAACTACAGAGCTAAAATAAAATGATATTATTGCTCAACCTACATCTCCAACCTGTGAGATCCTGCACCTCATCTTGTTAGCACCACATATGAATCATGAGCTGTCTGCTCTTCCAGTCCAAGTTTCATAACTTCAGGTTGTCTCAAAGTGCTTTATAACCAATTGATGAGGTGAGTGAAGAAGGATGGGAGAAGGATCACATGGAGCATAAAAAACCCTATGAATCTGTTGGGCTGAATGACCTGCTTCTATGCTGAAATGTTTGTAAGTACTGTTTGAAGTGTCATTACTGTTGTAATCGAGAAAACACAGCAGCCAATTTGTGCACGGCAAACTCCCAAAAACAGCAATGTGATAATAGTCATATCATCTGTTTTTTAGGTGTTAGTTGAGGGATAAATATTGGCCAGGTCACTGGGAATAATAATATTACACATCATGATACAGACACGAAAACCATCAGATATTTTGCAGACAGCAACAGTAAAATATAAACACTTCCCTGAAGTACTACCAGATATCAAGAAATTATCCCCTGTACTTAAAAGATCTTGCAGCACTCCTTTCACTAGTTATCCGTCTTGTGGATATTTGCAACAAGTATGGCTTCAACAGCTCCACTTTCAGTGTTAACTCAAGGGAATCCAACCCTGAAGTTTGTAATTTCCAATCCCCCTCTCCTTTAATTTCAATCTCTCGAATAGTTGGTTTTGTGTTTAACTCTAACCTCATTATTTCATTAATTTGTGTGCAAAAAGTCAGTTTTTCTATGGAGCATGTTCCAATCCTTTGAATGAAATGTTGAAATTGGTAGTGATGCAGTATATGTTCTCACTCTCCTGAGCCACACAGACCATTCTATGATTTGTCGTGTTGTCAACATGTCTGAGCATACCTGAGATCTTTTCTTCAGTTTAGCTTCATCATGCAATCCACATATTAATTTCCTCCGGCATAATATATCACTGCCTGGAGTTTCCATTTTATTGTAATGTTTGTTTGATATAATTTGGCCCAATTGGTGCACAGGATTGTGCAAATTTAATCACAGAATTGTTTCAGAGCAGCAGGAGGCCATTCGGCCCATCGTGTCTGCACCAGCTCTTCGAATGAGCAATTCACCGAGTGCCACTCCCCCAGCCTTCTTCCTGTAACTCTGCACATTCTTGTTTTTCATATAACAGTCTAATTCTCTTTTGAATGCCTCAATTGAACCTGCCTCCACCACACGCTCAAGCAGTGCATTCCAGACCTTAACCACTTGCTGCACAAAAAGATTTTTCCTCATGTCACTTTTTCTTCTTTTGCCAATTACTTTAAATCTGTGCCCTTTCAGTCTCGATCCTTGCACGAGTGGGAACTGTTTCTCTCTATCTACTCTGTCCAGACCCCTCAAGATCTTGAATACCTCTATCAAATCTCCTCTCAGCCTTCTCTTCTCCAAGGAAATCAGTCCCAACTTCTCCAATCTATCTTCATAACTGAAGTTCCTAATCCCTGGAACCATTCTCATGAACCTTTTCTGCACCCTCTCTAATGCCTTCACATCCTTCCCAAAGTGTGGCACCCAGAACTGGATGCAATGCTCCAGTTGAGGCTGAACTCGTGTCTTATACAAGTTCAACATAACTTCTTGTTCTTGCACTCTATGTCCTATTAATAAAGTGCTGTATGCTTTATTAACTGCTCTCTCAACCTGTCCTGCCACCTTCAATGACTTATGCACATATACACCCAGGTCCATCTGCTCCTGCACCCTCTTTGGAATTGTACCCTCTATTTTATATTGTCTCTCCACGTTCTTCCAAAATGTATCACTTCATATTTCTCTGCATTGAACTTCATCTGCCACTTGTTCGCCTATTCCACAAATTTGTCTATGTCCTTTTGAAGTTCTACACGATCTTTCTCACAATTCACAATGCTTCAAAGTTTTGTATCATAGACCCATAGAACCATAGAAAGATTACGGCACAAAAGGAGGACATTCAGCCCATCGCGTCTGCGCCGACCGAAAAAACAAGCCACCCAATCTAATCCCATCTTCACGTAGCCTTGCAGGTTTCCTCATAGCTACAACTTTCAAGCCCTGGCAACATTCTTGTTCATAAGACATGACCTTCCCTTAACAAATCCATGCTGACTATCCCTGATTAATCTGCGCCTTTCTAAGTGGCAGTTTATCCTGTCCCTCAGAATTGCTTCTAATAATTTACCACTGAGGTTAGACTCTCCTATCCCTCACATCCTTTTTAAACAGTGGCAGACCCCCAATCCTCTGGCACCTTGCCCATATCCAGTGAGGATTTGAAGATGATCTTCGGTGCATCCACTATTTCTTCCCTGGCTTCCTTTAACAACCTGGGATGCAATCCATACAGTCTTGGCGATTTATCTACTTTCAAGGATGTCAGACCCTCTAGTACTTCCTCTCCCATTATGCTTATCGTATCTAATATTTCACACTCCTCCTCTTTTATTACAATGTCTGCATCATCCTTCTCCTTTGTGAAGACAGACAAAAAAACTCATTAAGAACCCTGCCCACATCTTCTGCATCCATGCATACGTCCCCTTGTACATCTCTGATAGGCCCTACCCTTTCCTTAGTTATCCTCTAGCTCTTAATGTACGGATAAGATATCTTTGGGTTTTCTTTGATTTTACCTGCTAATTATTTTTCATGTCCTCTCTTTGCTTTTCTAATTTCCGTTTTTACTTCACCTCTGCACTTTCTATAATCCTCTAGGCTTTCTAAAGTTTTTTTTTGTGATTGTCATAAGCTTTCTTTTTCTGCTTTAACTTACTCTGTATGCTACTAGATAACCAGGGGACTCCAGATTTGGCAGTACCACCTTTTATCTTTGTGGGGACATGTCTACACTGTGCCTGTAGTATCTTGCTTTTGAATGTTTCCCCCCGGTTTGCCACTGATTTTCCTTCAAGTCGCTGTATCCAGTCCACTTTCGCCAGATCTTCTCAGTTTCGTAAAATTTGCCTTCCCCCAATTTAGAACTTTTACTCCTGTTTTGTCTCTGTCCTTTTCCATGATGATGCTAAAACTAACTGTATTATGGTACTGGCCGGAATTTTACGCCGCCCCAGCGGGTTGGATGGTGGCATGGGGGTGGCATAAAATTGAATGGCAGGCTCCGGGAGGCCCGCCTGCTCCGATTCCGCCTCTGGACAAGTTTATGGAGGTCAGGCAGGGGGTGGGTGGGGGGGGGTGGGAAATGGCCCGCCCGCCCGAGGCCAATCAACACCCTTAAGTGGCCCTTAATGACAGCTGGGTACAGGGTGCCCGATTGAGGGCCGCCCCCGCCTCCCAACCCACCCCGAGACCCAAGACACCCACCTTCCCCCAAAGGACCACTCCAGCCTCACCAGGGAAGGACCGATGCCCCTGGTAAGGCATGCCCCTACTTACCTTCCCTTTTCGATCCATGGCGTCGGCTTGGCTGCAGTCCCAGCAGCGGCCACCGCTCCCAGTGGCGCCTTTGGGACTAAGAGCTGCCGGCCCGCTGATTGGCTGGCAGCTCACTGAGGCAGGACCTTCTCCCTGAAGTGGGTGGAAGTCCCGCCTCGGGACAATTAAAGCCCGGGGACCCGTAAAATACAGGACGGATCCCCGGGCTAGGTGGACGAGGGTTGGCCACTGACCTTCACATCGGAGTCCGGCTCCCATCCATCGTAAAATTCCGCCCATTATCTCCAAAATGGTCACCCACTGCTACTTCATCCACTTGCCCAGCTTCATTTCCTGAGACTAAATCTAGAATTGCGCCCCCTCTCATTGGGCTTGTTATGTGCTAGCTAAAAAGGTTCTCTTGAATGTAGTTCAAGAATTCTGTGCCCTTCACACTGTTGGTATCCCAGTTGATATTAGGGTAGTTGAAATCTCCAACTATTATTGACCTATTGTTGTTGCACTCAGAAATTTGCCGACATATTTGTTCTTCTATTACCCTCTCACTATTTGGGGGTCTGTAGTACACTCCTAGTAGTGTGGCTGCCCGTTTTTTATTTCTGAGCTCAACCCATATGGCTTTATTTGATGATTCATTTAGCACATCATCCCTCCTCACAGCTGTAATTGATTCTTTAATCAATAATGCGACACTCCCTCCTTTATTATCCCCCTCTCTATCCTGCCTGAAAACTGTATCCAGGGATGTTGAGTTGCCATTCTTGCCCCTCTTTAAGCCAAGTTTCCATTGTAACAATGATATCATTTTGCCAAGTGTCTATCTGTGCCCTCAGCTCATCGGCTTTATTTACTATACTCCTTGCATTTTACTAAATACCTTTTAACACTGCCTAATTCCTATGCGGCACACTTTTTAACCTTTGCTTCTTCTGTCTTTCAGAGTCACTCACTAATTTTCTGCCTTCCATTCCCTGCCCTGAAATTATCCTGTCTGAAACTGCCCTCAGGTTCCCATCCCCCTGCCAAACTAGTTTAAACATCCCCAACAGCAATAGCAAACCTTCCTGCAAGGTTATTTGTCCCAGTCCTGTTCAGGTGTAGACTGTCAGGCTTGTACAGGTCCCATCTTCCCCTGAACCTGTCCCAATACCCCAGAAATCTGAAGCCCTCCCTCCTGCACCATCACTCCAGCTATGCATTCATTTGGTGTCTTTTCTACTCCCTCCCTGCACAGCTGAGCCACCCATGGTGCTCTGGTCATGACTCCCGCTGCACTCTCCAGAGCAACCCTCTCACCCATCAGTACTCAGAACTGAATACCAGTTAAAAAGTAGGTTGCCCTCCGGGGACTCCTGCACTACCTGCCTTGACCTTCTTGTCTGTCTGGCAGCCACCCAGTCCCTCTCTGCCTGTGCTCTCGTAAGCTCCGGGGTGACTGCCTCCTGAAACGTGCTATCCATGTAGTTCTCTGTCTTGTGGATGCACCACAGTGACTTCAGCCGCTCTCGAGCTCCAAAAACCTGGAGCTAAACTTCAGCAGCTGCTGACACTTCCTGCAGATGTGTTTGTCAAGGACACATGGTGCGTCCATGGCTTCCCACATACCACATTCCGCTTGGCTGGGCTGCCCTGCCATTACTTAACTTTACAAACTAATTATTGCTAATGCTAATAAGTAGAATAACTTACCAGTTACTTGCCAATCAGCTTCTTCCCTGTACCGTGGAGGCTGAAAAGACAGAAAATAAAACAAAAGACAGCAAAGATCACCTTCTTGCCCCTAGTCAGTGAAATCCCTCACACTCAACTCATAGCTTTACTCTCTGTCCAAACAGCACTTTCTAATTAATAATTATTAATGAATTATACTAACTAAAAATCTTAGTAGTACTAACCTTACCACTTACAAGGTAGCTATTTGAGTGTTTAAAAAAAAGAACTTTTTTTCTCTGATTTTTTAAAGCTATTTACAGGCAATAATAGCTGTTACTTAACAACCAATCTGATTATAGATTTCCCGTGATGCCACTGTTAATTCCCCCCCCCCCCCACTTTTCAACCCCAGTGTGCGCTGGCACAGACACAGCCTTCCTCCCAGGTCTGTCGACTGCTGCTCCGGTCTTCCAGGTAAGTGAGGGCCTCGAACCCCACTGTCAATTTTGCAAACTTTGAAATTGTACACCAGGGTCTAGGTCATTAATATATTTCAGGAAAAGCAAGGGACCCAATACTGACCCCTGGGGAACTCCACTGCAAACCTTCCTCCAGCCCGAAAAACATCCATTAACCAGTACTCTTTGTTTTCTGTCACTCAGCCAATTCCGTATCCATGATGCTACTGTCCCATTTATTCCATGAACTATAATTTTTCTCGCAAGTCTGTAGTGTGACGCTATATCAAACGCCTTTTCAAAGTCTATGTACATGAAATCAAATGCATTGCCTTCATCAACCCTCTCTGTTGCCTCTTCAAAAAATTCCAGCAAGTTAGTTAAACATGATTTTCTTTTAAGAACTCCATCGTGGCTTTCTTTAATGAAGCCACACTTGTCCATGTGACAATTAATTTTGTCTCGAATTAATCTTCCTAGAATTCCCCCCCCCCACCGAAGTTAAACTGACTGACCTATAGTTGCTGGGCTTATCTTTAAACCCTTTTTTGAACAGGAGTATAACATTTGCAATTCTCCAGTCCTCTGGCACCACCCCTGAATCTAAGAAAGACTGGAAAATTATGGCCAGTGCCTCTGGGATTTCCACTCTCACTTCCCTCTGTATCCTTGGCTGCATATTATCCGGTCCTAGTGCCTTATCCATTTTAAGTACAGACAGCCTATCCAATACCTCCTCCTTATCAATTTTAACACTTCTAGTATCTGAATTACCTCCTCTTTCACCATTGCCTGGGTAGCATCTTCTTCCTTGGTAAAGACTGATGCAAAGTATTTATTTAATACCTCAGTTCTGCCCTCTGCCTCTATGTGCAAATCCCCTTGTTGGTCCCTATTCAGCCCCACTCCGTTTACCACCCTTTTACTATTCATATGTCTGTAGCAAACTTTGGGATTCCCTTTTATGTTAGCTGCCAGTCTCTGTTCGTACTCTCTCTTTGCTTCTCTTATTTGCTTTTTCACATCCCCTCTGAACCTTCTATATTCAGCCTGAAATCTATTCTGCAGTTCAGCTTCAGCATGCAATCCACACAGAGCCAATTGCATTCAATGCAGCTTGATTTTGCCCGATCTTTCACGCTAGTTTAAAAAACTGCGCTAGAAGCAGGCTCCACCCACAAAAGAGGCCATGTCCCAGATCAAATTATTCACCATTGGGCGTTTCTACTAATTGCGTTCCTTTGGAGGTATTTGAGGAGGCTGCAAAAATTAAACTGGATTTTTGGCCTCAAGGAGAATAATAGAACATTTTTTAAGGGTTTTGAATATAATTTTTAAGTATACTAAGGACTGGACTTATGTATCCCAATATAAATATGAAATAGATCTTTATATTTTTAAAAGTCATTTTCAGTAATTTAAGATCAATTACTCCAAGTTGGAGGATTGACACTGATTAATAAATGTTTTTTTTTGTGATAAACCAATTTGCAGCTGAGCATTGAAAAAAAATCCTTCATTTGTGCACTTGATTTTTCCCATTCTCAGTCTTCAGTGTAACAGTTAGCCACAGAAAGTTACTGCCTTCATCCAGCACAGCAAGGCTAGCCAAAGTGATTCATTCATTAATCAAAATGCATCTGTTTACCACTGTTAAATATCAAACAATATTTTTCAAGCAAAAGTTTTTGAAAAAAAAAAATTACGTTTTAAGATAATGCTCAGTTGCACTGCAGATTTTGTGTTCAATGATATGCAAATAAGTTTGAGCAGAAACTCGGGAAAGAGAAACACTTCTTTAAATGGGAGCAATATGTGCCTGTTTCGCCAATTGTGCCCAAAGCAAAAACTCTATTCGAAACTCTGTACGCACCTGGGTATCCTAAGTTCATCCCACACATGACATTAGATACAAGCCATTCTAGAACGTCCAGGCAATCAGATGAAAGATTGGGCAGGGAGTCTGTAAATAATTGATGAGAACCTCCATGGTCCCAAAGTTCAGACAGCAGATAGGACCTTGGTTAAATGGTCCAAAAGAGAGTGCCACTGACAGTGCAGCAAACCTTCAGTCCTGCACTGAATTTGGGCTTAACTATCAGGAGTGGGACTTAAAGCCATCGCTTTCTGACTCAGAGACAAGAGTGCTACCCACTGAGCCATAGCTGACACCATCACCAAGAGAAAAATATTAAATAGCTTTTCTTAACTGTACCTTCCTGACATTTCCTGGATTGTGCATTGATTCTAGATTGATTCCCTTTGGTGGGTTGTTCCCAAATGATTTGTATTTCTCATGGGAATGTCCACATCTCCTAGTGCCTGATTTCTTGACTCTGGTTGTCATAAAATCTACCATCATCACCCACGCTCACCCAGGATGCTGATTTTAGATCCTAATCAATGGTGCAATTTTCCTGGTTATACCTCAAACACTGCATAACTTCCTCATGTCCAATTAAATTGCATATCTCCATAATATCATTTAATCTTGAGCTAGCCCCTACAGGAATTTTACTGTCCTATAAATCACTGTCCTTTGTAGCATAATAAATATTATTTCTCACAGTTTTCTCCAAATCAATAAATTTACTGAGTTTATTAAAGGCTTCTTGGGCTCTTTAAAATATGGTCATGTTGCAAGCAGTTTATTTTCATTTTCTTGGAGTTTGTACATTTCCCTCCCGATATTTTGTGAATGCATTGCAGGTTGTGAGGGAGTGTTGTGTTCTTGCATTGCCCTGTATTACTGTATGTCCCTGGTTTGTTATCTTCTTTAAACAAACACTGTCCAGACTGAGTGGAGTAGCAGCAGGGGCTGAAGTGCTGGCAGCTAACCCTCAGGGCGCTAACCTCCCCACCCCTCCTCGAGCAATGTGTGGGAGCTGATAGGAAGGATGCTGAATGGGTTGAAGCTAGATCTTTGAGATGCTAATTTTTTTTGTCCGTCTCATCACCAAGCTGTGAGAAAACCAATATTTGATGAGGCTCTTCTGATGTCGAAAAACGTGGGGTGGAGTCAACCACCACAACACAGGATCAGGCATGTTCTACACAAATCAACTTCAAGTAGCTACAAGCTTCCCTGATCTCCACAGTAATACCACAGACCCCACTAAATCCCGACTATCAGTAGGTCTGTAGACAACCTCTACCAAAGTCTTGTATACTTTGATGTGCCTTAACTCTACTCATACTGTTTCCATTACCCAACACTGAAACCCTTTGTTCTACAGTGGTAATTGTGCCTTCTACCAATATTGCTAATGCCCCTCCTTTCCCATCTTGCCTGTTCTTTCTAAAGATACAGTATCCTAGAACAGTTATCTCCCAATTATGCTCATGTTGTAGCCAGTTTTCTGTAATGGCTATATATCATGTGCTTTAAAGCTGATTTGTGCTTCTGCCTCATTTGTTTTATTTCTGATGTTATGTGATATCTGGGCGACTGTCACGACCCTGCCCATCTATCCTGCTGCTCTGTTTCTACTATATTTACAGAACAGAAATAGCACTGGTCTATGCTGATGTTTATGCTTCACATGAGCCTCCGTCTTCATCTCACCCGATCAACATAACCTTTTATTCCTTTTATATTATATTTAACCTTTTATTCCTTTCTTTCTCATGTATTCATCTAGCTTCTCCTTAAATTCATCTTTGCTATTCGCCTCAACTACTCCATGAGGTAGTTTGTTCTACATTCAAACCACACACCGGGTAAAGAATATTCTCTTGAATTTCGTATTGGATTCATTATTATATTTCTGATATGATATTTATGGCCCCTCGTTCTGGTCTCACCTACAAGAGGAAACATTTTCTCTATGGCTTCCCTATCAAACCCCTTCATAATCTTAAAAACTTCTTTCAGGGCACCTCTCAGACTTTTGTTTTCCAGAGAAAGAAGCCCTAGCTTGTTCAATCTTTACTCAGCGGTAAAACCTTTCAGCATTGTTTGCATTCCCTTAAATCCTTTATACATCTTCTCCAGTGCCTCTATATAGTCTTTTTATAAAATGGAGACCAGGACTGTTCACACTCCAAATGTGGTCAAAGCAATGTACTATATAAGTTTAACATAAATTCTCTGCTTTTCAATTCTACCCTCTAGAAATGAATCTCAGCACTTTGGTTGCTTTTTTATGGTCTGATTAACCTGAGTCACTACTTTTAGTGATTTGTGTATCCGTACCCCCAGTTCCCTCTGCTCCTCTACCCTTTTATACATGTAGACTGGATTTTTATCCAGGCGATGGGGATCTTGACCTCTGGCTAAAGCACCGGTAAAAACCACGCGATGCCTCTTCTGTGGTATGCCTGCCAAATCGCCAATTAGGCACTTAACTGAACAGTGGTGGGCCTTCCACGAGATCAAGGTCCCTGGCGACTGAAGTCCCGCCCTCTGAGAGCTGCCAGCCAATCAGCTCTAGAACTGAGCAGCGCCACCACGCAGGATCCAGGCTACAAGTAGGTCAGGGTAGGAGTGGTCTCGTGGGATGGGGTCGCGAGGGAAGAGTGTGGAGGGGGTCGCCAGCAAGGGCAGGGTGGTGGCACTCAGCGGGGCCCCCCATTCCCGGTTCCCCATCCCTTGTTCAGGCACTAAGTGCCTTTTAACAAGGGACCACCTCACCATCACCCGGAGTCTGCAAGCAACCTGCACGGTTTGTCGTGCTGTGCGGTTATAGGCCTGCCTGTTGCTCGGCGAATTGTGGCTGTGGCAGGATGAGGCACTTAATTGCCCAGTTAAGGGCCTCAATTGGAGGCGGGTGGGAAGGCTGTTCACAGGCCTTCCTACCCGACACTTAATTTCGGTGGAGGCGGGAAGGTGACGCGGTCCCTGCCCGCCACCTTCCCATCCAATTACATACTCTCTCCACCTCCAAACCCACACAGAGGAGAGCATAAACTTCCCCTCTCTTTTTCCAAGGAGAACGTGGCCTTCTTATTCTTCCTACCAAAATGTATACCTCTGTTACAAGAGTTTCCATATTTTTTGTTAAAACTTGAAATCTATATTTTAAAACTAAGAGGCTGAACTTTGGGTGTTTTTTTAAAAAGTAAGTTGAACAGAAGGTTGACCAGTATACACGGTTTTAGTGGAAAACATGTGATTTCAAGTAAACATAACAGGGGGTTTGACTAAGGAGCTATTTTGTGTTGTGACAAGACAGAGTTTATGATTATCATGGGACTTGCTTGGAAAAAAAGTTTCGTTTCACTTTGAACTGTTAAAAGCCAGCTGGCTTTTGGACGAAAAGGAGTTTTGGAGATCTGCATATGGACTGGCCAGAATCAGAAGAAAAATCCAGAACCACAGTTACCTTATTTTGAAGAATCCTTACTCTTGAAAAGCAAAACGCCTGTATGAAGTTGCACTGTTACCTTGAGTACTTTGACAACATTCTGAAGGTTTGCAGAAACCTTGCATTTTCAAAATGATTTTGCATCACATGTGCTAGAACTGTTGCTGCACACATGCTGTAAAACCTATGTGAAGCCTTCTGTAGTTGAATTTCTTTGAACGCCTACCCAAGCAGACTGTTCACCAACATTGCCCGGAAAGATTCTGAGTAGCAGCCAGTTTTCGACTTTGGGTCATCTCGCCAAAACAAAGGACGATCATAGCTGCTTCTCAGTGTAAGTTATTTTTTTATTCTTTGGATTTCTTTGTAACGGTTGTAAACAAAAATCCCTTTTTGTTCCCAGTTAACTGATTTTTGGATAAATGTGAGTCTGCACGAGGACTAGGTTATAAAAGTTACAGGGCTTTAATATTTCAGTTCAGATATTTATGTTTTTAAATTCATTCATGGGATGTGGGCGTCACTGGCCAGGCCAGCATTTATTGCCCATCCCTATTTGACCTTGAGAAGGTAGTGGTGAGCTGCCTTCTTGAACCGCTACAGTCCATCTGAGGTAAGTACACCCACAGTGCTGTTAGGAAGGGAGTTCCAGGATTTTGACCCAGCGACAGTGAAGGAACGGCGATATTGTTCCAAGTCAGGATGGTGTGTGACTTGGAGGGGGATCTTGCAGGTGGTGATGTTCCCATGCATCTGCTACCCTTGTCCTTCGAGTTGGTAGAGGTCATGGGTTTGGAAGGTGTTTGTCTAAGGAGCCTTGGTGCATTGCTGCAGTGCATCTTGTAGATGGTACACACTGTTGCCACTGTGCATCGGTGATGGAGGGAGTGAATGTTGAAGGTGACGAATGGGGTGCCAATCAAGCGGGCTGCTTAGTCCTGGATGGTGTCGGGCTTCTTGAGTGTTGTTGGAGCTGCACCCATCCAGGCAAGTGGAGAATATTGCATCATGCTCCTGACTTGTGCCTTGTAGATGGTGGACAGGCTTTGGGGAATCAGGAGGTGAGATACTCGCTGCAGGATTCCTAGCCTCTGACCTGTTCTTGTAGCCACGGTATCTATATGGATACTCCAGTCCACTTTCTGGTCAATGGCAACCCCCAGGATGTTGATAGTGGGGGATTCAGCGATGGTAATGCCATTGCATGTCAACGGATGATGGTTAGATTCTCTCTTGTTGGAGATGGTCATTACCTGGCACTTGTGTGGCGCGAATGTTACTTGCCACTTATCAGCCCAAGCCTGGATATTGTCCAGGTCTTGCTGCATTTCTACACGGACTGCTTCAGTATCTGGGGAGTTGTGAATGGTGCCGAACATTGTGCAATCATCAGCGAACATCCCCACTTCTGACCTTATGATTGAAGGAAGGTCTTTGATGAAGCAGTTGAAGATGGTTGGGCCTAGGACACTACTCTGAGGAACTCCTGCAGTGATGTCCTGGAGCTCAGATGATTGACCTCCAACAACCATAACCATCTTCCTTTACGCTAGGTATGACTCCAACCAGCAGAGAGTTTTCCCCCGATTCCCATTGACTTCAGTTTTGCTAAGAGTCCTTGATGCCATACACATTCAAATGCTGCCTTGATATCAAGGGCAGTCACTCTCACCCCATCTCTTGAGTTCAGCTCTTTTGTCCAGGCTTGAACCAAGGCTGTAATGAGGTCAGGAGCTGAGTGGCCCTGGTGGTACCCAAACTGAGTGTCACTGAGCAGGTTATTGCTAAGCAAGTGCCGCTTGATGGCACTGTTGATGACACCTTCCATCACTTTACTGATGATTGAGAGTAGACTGATGGGGCAGTAATTGGCCGGGTTGGACTTGTCCTGCTTTTTGTGTACAGGACATATCTGGGCAATTTTCCACATTGCTGGGTAGATGCCAGTGTTGTAGCTGTACTGGAACAGCTTGGCTAGGGCCGCAGCACAGGTTTCAGTACCATTGCTGGAATATTGTCAGGGCCCATAGCCTTTGCAGTATCCAGTGCCTTCAGTCGTTTTTTGATATCACGCGGAGTGAATCGAATTGGCTGAAGACTGGCATCTGTGATGCTGGGGACTTCAGGAGGAGGCTGAGATGGATCATCAACTCAGCACTTCTGGCTGAAGATTGTTGCAAATGCTTCTGCCTTGTCTTTCGCACTGATGTGCTGGGCTCCCCCATCATTGAGGATGTGGATATTTGTGGAGCACCCTCCTCCAGTTAGTTGTTTAATTGTCCACCAACATTCATGTGTCAGGACTGCAGAGCTTAAATCTAATCTGTTGGTTATGGGATCGCTTAGCTCTATCTATCGTAAGCTGCTTCCGCAGTTTGGTACGCAAGTAGTCCTGGATTATAGCTTCACCAGGTTGACACCTCATTTTGAGGCATGCCTGGTGCTGCTCCTGGCGTTCCTCCTGCACTGTTTATTGAACCAGGGTTGATCTCCTGGCTGATGGTAACAGTAGAGTGGGGAATATGCTGGGCCATGAGGTTACAGATTGTTGATGAGTACAATTCTGCTGCTGCTGATGGCCCACAGCGCCTCATGGATGCCCAGTTTTGCATTGCTAGATCTGTTCGAAATCTACCCCATTTAGCATGGTGATAGTGCCACACAACATGATGGAGGGTATCCTCAATGTGAAGGCGGGACATTGTCTCCACAGGACTGTGTGGTGGTCACTCCTACCAATACAGTCATGGACAGAAGCATCTGCGGCAGGCAGATTGGTGAGGACGAGGTCAAGTATGTTTTTCCCTCTTGGTGGTTCCCTCACCACCTGCCGCACACCCAGTCTAGCAGATATGTCCTTTCGGACTCGGCCAGCTCGGTCAGTAGTGGTGCTACCAAGCCACTCTTGGTGATGAGCGTTGAAGTCCCCCACCCAGAGTACATTCTGCATCCTTGCCACCTCAGTGATTCCTCCAAGTGCTGTTCAACATGGAGGAGTACTGAGTCATCAGCTGAGGGAGGGCGGTAGGTGGTAATCAGCAGGAGATTTCCTTGTCCATATTTGACCTGATGCCATGAGACTTCATGGGGTCCGGAGTAGATGTTGAAGACACCCAGGGCAACTCCATGCCACTGTGCTGCCACCGCTGCTGGGTCTGTCCTGCCGGTGGGACAGGACATACACGGGGATGGTGATGGCAGTGTCTGGGACATTGTCTGTAAGGTATGATTCCGTGAGTATGACTATGTCAGGCTGTTGCTTGACTAGTCTGTGGGACAGCTCTCCCATCTTTGGCACAAGCCCCCAGATGTGAGTAAGGAGGACTTTGCAGGGTCAACAGGACTGGGTTTGCTGTTGTCATTTCCGGTGCCTAGGTCGATGCCGGGTGGTCTGTCCGGTTTGACTTCGTAGAGGTTAGATACAACTGCTAGACCATTTCAGAGGGCATTTAAGAGTCAACCACATTGCTGTGGGTCTGGTGTCACATGTTGGCCAGACCAGTTAAAGACAGCAGATTTCCTTCTGAAAAGTTGGTGGCGCAACCTCTTACGACTGACCTGGGGATCTGACGCATATTTTGTTGGTCCACGGGCTTTAATTGCTCTGATGCGGGACTTCCACCTGCTTGAGGTAGGAAGTCCCGCCTAATGGAGCTGCCGGCCAATCAGCAGGCTGGCAGCTCTCTGTTCCAGCAGCGCCACCTGGAGCAGTGGCCACTGCTGGAACTGCAGCCCAGCCGACAGAAGTATATATCGGGAAGCCCCGGACCTAAGGTAAGTTTTTATTGCTGGGCCCCGGCGAGCCAAGGGTGGTCAATTGGGGGAACAGGGGCATGTTGGGTGTTGGGGGTGTTTGGGGCAGCAGGGGAGGCCCTCCATCGGGCACAGGGTCTGATCAGGAGGGCCCCCCACCCCAGACCAACAGAATGCTGCCTGCTTTTATCAGGCGGCTTTTTTCAGGTCTAGGATGCTCGCTTGCCACGCGTAAAATCCGCATGGAGGGAGGGGCAAAGGCCCTTTAGTGGCCATTAAGTGGCCACTTAAGGGCCTTGATTGGCCTGGGGTGGACAGGCTTTTTTTCGCTGTAGCCGCCCTGCATAAAGTGGCGACAGAGGCGGGAGTGGGTCGGGAAGGGCCCTGGAGCCTCCCGCTCCATTTAACGCCACCGCCCCCCCCCACCTCCCCCCCCGGCCACCATCCCGTTCTTTGGGGTGTGGAGGGGGCATAAAATTCAGCCCATATAGTATCTAACTGACTGTTTCAGTAAGTGGGAAAATTCAAAGAATATGCTGTGACCTGTGGAGAAGTGGGACCGAATTAACAGTACACTCCTCCCTCCTTGGTCATAACACCTCACACTTACCTACATTGAATTTCATTTGCCAATTGTATGCTCATTGTGCAAGATTATGAATGTATTCCTGTATTTTATCCTAGTCACCCTCTGCATTAAGTAACTCACCCCCCCCCCCCCCAATTTGGTGTCATCTGCAAAAATTTGTAATTGTACTTCCAATTCCGAAGATCAAATCCTTTATGTAAATAGTGAAGACCAACGGTCCTTGTGGAATACCACTCCCACCTTTTGCCAGACGGAGAAACTACCTTTAACCCTTTTGATGCTTAAATACTTACAATTTGAGAACCATTGTCAATTTTTGGATAGTGGTTAAGTTTATAGGACCATAGAAAAATTATGGCACAGAAGGAGGCCATTCAGCCCTTTGTGTCCGTGCCATCCGAAAAATCTAGCCGCTTAATCTAATCCCACCTTCCAGCACCTGGTCCATAGCCTTGCCAGTTACAGCACTTCAGGTGCATATCCAGGTACCTTTTAAAAGAATTGAGGGTTTCTGCCTCCACCACCATTCCTAGCAGTGAATTCCAGACTCCCACCACCCTCTAGACGAACAAGCTTTTCCTCATGTCCGCTCTAATCCTTCTACCAATCACCTTAAATCTGTGCCTCCTGGTAAGTGACCTCTCCCCTAGGGAAAACAGGTTCATCCTGTCTACTCTATCTAGATCTCTCATAATTTTGTACACCTCAATTAACTCACCCCCCAGCCTTCTCTGTCTAAGGAAAACAACCATAGCCTATTCAATCTTTCCTCATAGTTGCAACTTTCAAGCACGGGCAACATCCTTGTAAATCTGCTCTGTACTCTCTCTAGAGCAATTATGTCCTTCCTGTAATGTGGTGACCAGAACTGTACGGCAGCTGTGGTCTAACCAGTGTTTTATACAGTTCCAGCATTCCATCCCTGCTTTTATAT
Source organism: Heterodontus francisci (assembly GCF_036365525.1). NCBI lineage: Eukaryota > Metazoa > Chordata > Chondrichthyes > Heterodontiformes > Heterodontidae > Heterodontus > Heterodontus francisci. The sequence goes on from NC_090380.1 coordinate 114,257,590, forward strand.
TCTATACCTCAGCCAATAAAGGAAAGCATTCCATATGCCTTCTTCACCACTCGATCTACCTGTCCTGCCACCTTCAGGGACTTGTGGACATGCACTCCAAGGTCTCTCACTTCTACCCCTCTCAATATCCTCCTGTTAATTGTATATTTCCTTGCTTTGTTTGCCCTCTGCAAACCTCACACTTCTCTGAATTGAATTCCATTTGACACTTTTCTGCCCACTCAACCAAACCATTGATATCTTTCTGGAGTCTACAGCTATCCTCTTCACTATCAACTACACAGCCAATTTTTGTGTCATCAGCAAATTTCCCAATCACGCCTCCCACATTTAAGTTCAAATCATTAATATATACCACAAACAGCAAGGGACCCAACACTGAGCCCTGTGGAACGCCACTGGAAACCGCTTTCCAGTCACAAAAACATTTGTCTACTACCCTTTGTTTCCTGGCCCTGAGCCAATTTTGGATCCAACTTGCCACACTGTCCTGTATCCCATGGGCTTTCAATTTACTGACCAGTTTGCCATGTGGGACCATGTCAAATATCTTACTAAAATCCATGTAGACCACATCCACTGCACTACCCTCATCAATCCTTCTTGTTACATCCTCAAAAAACTCAATTAAGTTAGTAAGACATGACCTTCCCATAACAAATCCATGCTGACTATCACTGATTGATCCATGCCTTTCTAAGTGGCAGTTTATCCTGTCCGTCAGGATAGTCTCTAACAATTTACTCAACACTGAGGTAGAGTCATGAGGTATTGTCAACTCAGCCAAACTTACAAACACAAGAGTGGGAGCGGTTACCAGCCTGTCGTTTCCTTCAGGAATGTGTACACCAGTGGATAAGGGTATATTACATAGAATATACAGCACAGAAACAGGCGATTCAGCCCACCAAGTCTATGGAGGTATATTTATGCTCCACTCAAGCCCCCTCCCAGCCTTCCTCATCTAACTATCAGCATAACCTCAATCCCCTCATATGCTGATCTAGTAACCCTTAAATGCATCTGTTCTAATCGACTCCACTACTCCTTATGGTAGTGAGTTCCACATTCTCACTAATCTCTAACTAAAGAAGTTTCTTCTGACTTCCCTATTTTGGGGGCATGGTCGCATAGTAGTTATGTTACCAGTAATTCAGAGGCCAGGACTCATGATCCAGTGATATGGGCCGGAATTTTACACCCCCCCCAAAGAGGGGGCTGGTGGCGGGGTGGGGTGGGGGGGGGACGTAAAATGGAGCGGGAGGCTTGGGGGGCCCCTTCCCGACCTGCTCCCGCCTCCACCGCCATTTTACATGGGGCGGTGGTGGCGGGAAACGGCCTGCCCTCCCCAGGCCAATCAAGGGCCTTAAGGGGCCACTTAAGGGCCTCTGCCCGCCACAACGAGGATTTTACCATTGCAGACGGGCGGCCCAGGCGAGAGAAAAACCACCTGACAAAAACAGGCGGCTCTCTGACGGCCCGATGGAGGTCCGCCCCGATGCCCCAACCAACCCCAACGCCCAACACGACCCCCCGTCCCCCCAATCGACCTCCGTTGCCTCGCCAGGGCTCAACCGATCACCCCTGGCGAGGCCCCAGAAACGTACCTCTTTTCCGTCCCCTCTGTCATCTTGATCATGAAGCTGGGTTGCAGTCCCAGCAGTGGCCACCGCTCCCAGAACTGCCCTTTGAAATGGCCGAGCAAGCCACTCAGCTTTATTTAAGGAGGCAGCTCACCATCATCTTTTCAAAGGCAATAAATGCTGACTTTGCCAGCAATGCCCATTCCCATGAAAGAATAACATTAAATTTGATTTCTTGGTGACTATCATATCAATAGCCTCTAGTTTTACTCTTCCCCACAAATGGAAACACTGTATCTTTGTCTGCTGTATCAAAACCTTTCAGAATTTTAAAGACCTCTACTAGATCACCGCTCAGCTTTCTCTTTTCAATAGAAAAGAGACCCAGCCTATTACGAACAAACAAACATACGAATTAGAAGCAGGAATAGGCCTCTCGGCCCCTCGAGCCTGCTCTGCCATTCAACAAGATCATGATTGATCTGATTTTAACCTCAACTCCTGCCTACCCCCAATACCCTTTCACCCCCTTGCTTATCAACAGTCTATCTACCTCTGCCTTAAAAATATCCAAAGACTCTGCTTCCACCGCCTTTTGAGGAAAAGAGTTCCAAAGACTCATGACTCTGAGAGAAGGTTTTGATTCTTTCCTGATATTTATAACCTCTCAGTTTTGATATCATCCTTGAAAATATTTCTTTGCACCCTCTCCACTGCATCTAAATCCATTTTGCAAGATGACAACCAGAACTGTGCACAGCATTCCAAGTGCAAACTCCTTACACGAAAAGGAACCAAAAATTAAACTTGAGATTAACATTGTCTTGATTCAGCTACTGAGACAGTTCATGTTACAGGCATTTGGACCATCCGGAAACATCTGATCTGCACACCACCAATTACTGTTGATCTGTAAGATCCCGTAGTCTCCTGACCAGATCTTTCCATCACTGCCTCTCTTAGCACTTTGCAAGTGTGTTGCACCCAGTCTCATGATAGGCTATGCACACCCCTAGAATTAAAATGAATATGACACTGTAGTTTGGAATACGTGTCAAACACAAATGTGAAAGGGAAATCACGTTTAACTAATTTATTGGAGTTCTTTGAAGTAGTAACATGTGCGATGGATAAAGGGGAACTGGTGGATGTAATGTAGTTAGATTTCAGGATGATGTTTGATAAGGTGCCACATCAAAGGTTATTGTGGAAAATAAAAGCTCATGGTGTAGGGGGTAAGATTTTGACATGCATAGAAGATTGGTTAGCTAACAGAGAGTAGGCATAAATGGGTCATTTTCTAGTTGGCAAGGTTATACGAGTAGTGTGCCACAGGGATCAATGTTGGGGCCTCAACATTTTACAATTTATATAAATAACTTGAATGAAGGGACCGAAGGTATGGTTGCTAAATTTGCTGATGATACAAAGATACGTAGGAAAGTAAGTTGTGAAGAGGAAACAAGGAGGCTACAAAGGCATATAGATAGGTTAAGTGAGTGGGCAAAGATCTGGCAAATGGAATCTAATCTGGGAAAATACGGAATTGTCCATTTTGGCAGGAAAACTAAAAAAGAAGCATATTATCTAAATGGTGAGAGATTGCAGAACTTTGAGATGCAGAGGGATCTGGGTGTCCTAGTGTATGAATCGCAGAAGGTTAGTATGCAGGTGCAGCACATAATTAGTAAAGCTAATAGAATGTTATCTTTTATTGTGAGGGGAATTGAATACAAAAGTAGGGAGGTTATGCTTCAGCTATACAGGGCATTGGTGAGACCACATCTGGAGTACTGTGTACAGTATTGGTCTCCTTATTTAAGGAAGGATGTAAATGTGTTGGAGGCAGTTCAGAAAAGATTTACTAGACTAATACCTGGAATGGGCAGATTATCTTATGAGGAAAGGTTGGACAGTCTAGGCTTGTATCTGATGGAATTTAGACGAATTCAAGGCAACCTGATTGAAACATTTAAGATTCTGAAGGATCTTGACAGGGTGGATGTGGAAAGGATGTTTTCTCTTGTGGAAGAATCTCATACCAAGGGTCATTGTTTAAAAATAAGGGGTGCCCATTTAAGACAGATGAGGAGAAATATTTTGGCCTTTCCCTCCTCCCTTTCCCTGAGTTGGATGATCAGCCATGATCATAATGAATGGCAGAGTAGGCTCGAAGGGCCGAATGGCCTTCTCCTGCTCCTATTTTCTATGTTTCTATGTTTCTCCCTGCATCTCCTTTGGAACAGAAGTTAGAGGAGAACTCTCTTCCTCAAAAGGCGGTGGAAGCAGGGTCGTTGAATATTTTTAAGGCAGAGTTAGATAGATTCTTGATAAGCAAGAGGGTGAAAGGTTATTGGGGGTAGGTGGGATTTGAGGTTACAATCAGATCAGCCATGATTTTACTGAATGGCAGAGCAGGCTTGAGGGGCCGAGTGGCCAATTCTTGCTCCTAATTTGGATGTTCATATGAGAAAGAAGAAAACAGGGAAATTGGAAAAGAACAAGGGAGAAAGAATTAAAGCTGAGAAACAATTAATGAGGACAGGATGATTGGCGATCGAAATGGACAGATTTGAGATCCTAGGAGGTCCATAAACATTGACAAAGTTTATAACATAGACTGAACTGAACAAAGCTGTTTGGTGAGTTAATATTCACCTCCTGGTCTGTTAACCCTGTTGGATTCCCATTACATTCTCCAGCTGTTAAATATGCTGTGTCCTTCAAGTGCAAGTTGAAACAAGAAGAGGAAACATTGGAAGGACCAGGCACAGTTTAGAGTGTTGACAGCTTGCTCTCTCCCTAAGCAGCAGCCACACTCAAGCACTAGACAATGAGAGAGAGAATAAGAAAAGAGTTAATCAAACTGTCCTGAAGTCTACAAATGCAAAATACTGTGAATCCTATAGAATCTGAAATAAAACAAAAATGCTGGAAATGCTCAGCAGGTCTGGCAGCGTCCCATTACTTGTTACCACAACCTTAGGCCTTGCATCATGAAAACTTTGTTACTTAATATCTTCCGCATGCCACACACTATCACATATCTTTCCTTTTGTTCCTCTTCACGGAATCACAGAATAATACAGTGCAGAGGAGACCCTTCGGCCCATCAAGTCTGCACCGATGCATTAAAGACACTTGACCTGTCTACCTAATCCCATTTGCCAGCACTTGGCCCATAGCCTTGAATGTTATGACGTGCCAAGTGCTCATCCAGGTACTTTTTAAAGGACGTGAGGCAACCCGCCTCTACCACCCTCCCAGGCAGTGCATTCCAGACCGTCACCACCCTCTGGGTAAAAAAGTTCTTCCTCAAATCCCCCTTAAACCTCCTGCCCCTCACCATAAACTTGTGTCCCCTCGTAACTGACCTTTCAATTAAGGGGAACAGCTGCTCCCTATCCATCCTGTCCATGCCCCTCATAATCCTGTACACCTCGATCAGGTCACCCCTCAGTCTTCTCTGCTCCAGCGAAAACAACCACAGCCTATCCAACCTCACTTCATAGCTTAAATGTTCCATCCCAGGCAACATCCTGGTGAATCGTCTCTGCACCCCCTCCAGTGCAATCACATCCTTCCTATAATGTGGCGACGAGAATTGCACACAGTAATCCAGCTGTGGCCTCACCAAAGTTCTATACAACTCCAACATGACCTCCCTGCTTTTGTAATCTATGCCTCGATTGATAAAGGCAAGTGTCCCATATGTCTTTTTCACCACCCAATGAACCTGCCCTTCTACCTTCAGAGACCTATGGACAAACACGCGAAGGTCCCTTTGTTCCTCGGAACTTCCCAGTGTCAGGCCATTCATTGAATACTTCCGTGTCACATTACTCCTTCCAAAGTGTATCACCTCACACTTTTCAGCGTTAAATTCCATCTGCCACTTTTCTGCCCATTTGACCATCCCGTCTATATCTTCCTGTAACCTAAGACACTCAACCTCACTGTTAACCACTCGGCCAATCTTTGTGTCATCCGCGAACTTACCGATCCTAACCCCCACATAGTCATCTATGTCGTTGATATAAATGACAAACAATAGGGGACCCAGCACAGATCCCTGTGGTATGCCACAGGACACTGGCTTCAAGTCACTAAAACAGCCGTCTGTCATCACTCTGTCTCCTACAGCTAAGCCAATTTTGAATCCACCTTATCAAGTTACCTTGTATCCCATGTGCATTTGCTTTCTTGATAAGTCTCCCATGTGGGACCTTGTGAAAGGCTTTGCTGAAATCCATGTAAACTACATCAACTGCACTACCCTCATCTACACACCTGGTCACATGCTCAAAAAATTCAATCAAATTTGTTAGGCATGACCTCCCTCTGACAAAGCCATGCTGACTATTCCTAATCAAATTTTGCCTCTCCAAGTGAAGATAGATTCTCTCCTTCAGAATTTTCTCCAATAGTTTCCCTACCACTGACGTGAGACTCACTGGTCTGTAGTTCCCTGGCGTATCTCTACAACCTTTCTTAAATAGTGGGACCACATTAGCTGTTCTCCAGTCTTCTGGCACCTCCCCCGTGGCCAGAGAGGACTCTGCCTCATCACCCTCCCCCTTCAGGATGCCCTGCAGCCGTTCAGTGACATCCCGGACCCTGGCACCAGGGAGGCAACACACCATCCTGGAGTCACGTTGACGGCCACAGTAGAGCCTGTCTGTGCCCCTGACTATAGAATCCCCTATTACTATTGCTCTTCCTCTCTTTCCCCCTTCCTGTTCAGACAGGTTGCTTGCAGTGCCAGAAGTTTGGCTCTGTCCGCACTCCCTGGAGGAACCAGCCTCAGCCTCCAAAATGGAATACTGATTTACAAACGGGACGCCAAGGGATTCCTGAACTACCTGCCTGTTTCTCTTGGACTGCCTGGTGGTCACCCATTCCCTTCCTTCCTCAAGTCCCTTCAGCTGCGGTGTGACCACCTCTCTATACGTGCTATCCACAATGTTCTCAGACTCGCAGATGCTCCACAGTGTTTCCAGCCGCCATTCCAGCTCTGATACCCGAGCTTCCAGGAGCTGCAGCCGGACACACTTCCAGCACACATGCTGGTCCCGGGGACTGGAAATGTTCCCGGATTCCCACATGCAGCAAGAGGAGCAAACCACGGCTTTAAGCTCTCCTGCCATGACTAAACCCTTTAAATTAAAAACTTTAAAAGACTACTATAATTTAAAAAAAACTAAGTCTTGCTAAAACAATGACTTACAATTCAATCCAGTTTGAAAAATACCCACCAGGACTTACTCACCAGTCAGCTGTGCTCTGTGGAAACTCTCGGCTCCCCTCACTGTGAGGTCAGGTAAGAAATGAAAGGAGCTCCTCTCTCCCTCTTCACTGAACTTCCTCAGTCACCAAACTTCCACTTTAGCACTCTAATACAACCCAAGTCAGCACTGCAGTACAAACAAGGTCAGCACTGTAAGATGGCCCACTTTTATACTGACTGACTCTACCCCTGAAAACTGGTTTCAGTCAATTCTCTAATCAACAAGGTGCAGCTGCAAGCAGAGCCTGAGTGAACCCTGTTTAAAGCTGGTCTAAAACTCACCTTCTCCAACCCAAACAGCAACTGTTAAGTTAATCTGCTAAATAAAGGGCAGACTAGACGTAAGATAAAATTAACCCTTAATTATCCTCAGTCACCAAACTTCCACTTTAACACTCTAATGCAACCCAAGTCAGCACTCCAGTGCAAACAAGGTCAGCACTGTAAGATGGCTCACTTTTATACCGACTGACTCTAGCCCCTGAAAAGCCTCTTCCTGAGCATTGGAGCATTTTAGAATTCAGCGAAGAAGGATCAAGAAACTGATAAAGAAAGGGAAAATAGAATAGAAAGTAAACTACTGAGAAACATAAAAAATGGACTGTAAAAGCTTCTATAGTTATGTAAAACGGAAACGATTAGCAAAGAAATGTGGGCCCATTACAGGCTGAAACAGGAAAATTTATAATGGGGAATAAGGAAATGGCAGAGAAGCTAAACAAATACTTTGGCCTGGATTTTAAGAGCCCAACACAGATCTTGGTGGCGAGCTCAAAAAATGGCGGACTGCCCGTGCGTACCACACACCAAAAAGCCGCTACAATCTCCCACATGGCAGCTCATTTAAATAGCCGGTGTGGCATGCACCCGCCCCCAATCACATGGAGGGGACAGGCCGTCCATCCCTGGCGATGGCGTCAGCTGCCTGTGTGCAGGCACTGGCGCCATTTTTAAAGGGCAGCAACCTTGCCGGCACATTTAAATTTTTAAAGAAGTAACACCAACCCCAAATTTAAATAAATAAATTTCTAGTGCCCCCTTCCCACCCTCCAAAAACAATTACATTAACTATTTGCCCTTTCCGCCCCAAAACACTTACCTTTTACATATGACATTCCCGCCCAAATTGCACAAAGTTTAAAATTCAACACTTCCCACCATTCCCTACACCCATTAGGTTTATTTGATCCCGTTCCCTCCCCCCCCACACCCCCACTGTAAATCTTACCTCCTCTCCTTCTCCCCACCAGTGTGGCACCTTGTTTCCCCAGACGGGGTTTTGAAGACGTGGGCATGTCGGCCGCTGCGCAGAAGTTTGCGGCGGGCCCTCAAGATTGCAGGTAAGTCTCTTTAAATATTCCCTTTATTGCGATGGGGGGGCGGGGTTGGTGGCGGCCATGGAGCCTCGCCACTGCTAGGAGGGTCGAGCCGGGCCCTCCCAGCATCAGGGTCCATGGCAGGCCTCATCTGGATCCACCGTCAGGCCCACCCCACCACGGAACAGGACACCAGGGGGACAACAAGATCAAGCCCTTTGTGTCTATCTTCACATTGTTACGGAATTTCCATTTTTTTGCATTAAAACTTGGGAATCTATATTTTTAAAAACTAAATAAGGATTTCATGGACATTGAAACATCTGGAGATAGCTGAACTTTATGGATGCTTTTTTTTAAAAAAAGGAAAGTCATCAAGTGGTTTCTGGTTTTGTCCAGTAAACAAATACTGGAAACAGGTGATTTCAAGTAAACACCACAAACGGTTTGACTTATGAGCTATGCTTTGTTGTGACAAGAGAGAATTTATGCTTAGCATGAGACTTGCCTGGAAAAAAAGTTAGTTTCACTTTGAGCTGTTAAAAGATGCTGGTTTTTGGACCAAAAACAGGCAGTTGGAATCTGCATATGAACATGCCAGGAGATCAGAAGAAAAAATGGGCAATTATTACGTCTCTCTGAAGAATCCTTGCTCTTGAAAAGCAAAAGCTTGTATGAAGTTGTACTGTTGCTTTCTGTGTTTCTGAAGACATCCTGAATGCTTGCAGAAACCTTGCATCTTTGAAAAAAAGGATTTTGCATTGAATGTGTGAGGACTGAAAACTCTGTTGCTGCACACCTGATGGAAGACCTATGTGAAGCCTTCTGCAGTTGAATTTCTTTGAACGCCTACCCAAACAGACTGTTCATCAACTTCGCCTGGAAAAATTCCTAGTGGCAGCCAATTATTCATCTTTGGGACACCTCGCCAAAACAACGGACTTCCATATTCGGTATAAGTTTTTTTTTAGTCCTTCCATTTCTTTGTAACAGCTGGAAACAAAAATCCCTTTTTTCTCCTGGTTAACTGGTTTTTGGATGTATGTGCGTGTGCGTGAGGGCAGGGATAATAATAAGGGCTTTCATATTTCAATTCAGTTATATATATTTACTTCATCATTGGTTAAGACTTGGTTTTATAAATGGATAATTTTGTTGTTTATGAAAGAAACCTGGTTGGTGTGATTTTTCCTGGGGAAAAATAGAGTATCTAATTGGCTTTTTCAATAAATTTATTGATGTGCTGTGACCTGTGGAGAAGTGGGACTGAATTAACAGTGCACTCCTCCCGCCTCGGTCATAACATATTAATTGGTATCTTGTCTGGTATTAAACCCAACGCTGATAATGTTTAATTGTAAGTAGATAATAATAATTGAAAAAGAAAAAGAAAAGAACCAGGTTTCTTGTGTAATCGAGTAAAGTCTACACCAAGGCTTTAGCAGTTGCTGAAACTTTTCTGGGGAAGGAGAATGTATCCCTCAGTGACTTGTGAATCTTAACTAAGGTTAAACTAATAACATTGGCAGTACAATTGGGGTTAGAATTGAAATCCAGAACTAAAAAAGCACACATAATTGAAGTTAAATTCCAACATTTGAAATTGGAAGATGGTAAATCTGAGGGTAGTGCCGTTGAATTAGCTAAAATTCAGTTACAACCGGAAAAACTTGAACAGGAACGAGAAATGGAAAAACTTAGGTTTCAGCAGGAGAAAGAAAAAGAAATAGAATTGGAAAGACTTAGGCTTGAATTTTAAAGAGATAGTGAAACAAAAGCAAGGGAATTTGATTTAAGAAAAATGGAACTAAGACAAAGGGGTGGTCTTGACTCCAGGGTAAATACTGGGCAGAAAGAATCTGAATCCAGCCCAGGAACTAATGAAAAGCTGTTGAAATTTATACAAGCTCTCCCTAAGTTTGAGGAAAGGGTCATAGAGTCATTTTAAATTTCTTTTGAAAAGATAACCAAACAAATGAAATGGCCAGAGGAAAGCTGGACACTGCTTATGCAAAGCAGGTTGATGGGCAGAGCTCATGAAGTTTATGCCATGTTTTCTGAAGAGGATTCTGCAGATTATGAGATGGCAAAAAAGACTATTCTCGCTGCGTATGATTTAGTCCCTGAAGCTTACCGACAGAAGTTTCGGAACCTCCGGTGATTGGCTGGGCAGACTTATATAGAGCCTGAGAGGGTAAAGCCAATTAATTTTGATCGTTGGATATGGGCATTAAAGATGGAAGCCATGTATGAGAACTTAGAGAACTAATTCTCCTGAAAGAATTAAAAAATTCACTCCCTCCAGTTGTGAGAACTCATGCCAAGAACCAAAAGGTTTCAAGGGCCAGACAAGCAGTGGAAATTGCTGATGATTTTATTTTATTTTTTTTATTTAGAGATACAGCACTGAAACAGGCCCTTCGGCCCACCGAGTCTGTGCCACAAACCAGAGAAGGGTAGAAAGTGGGAGAGTGAGATGAAGATAAGTAGCTGGGGACAATAAGGGACAGCTGGGAATGCCCCAGGATCCCCTTCCTCAGCCCAGAAAGGAAGGTGCTGAGGGTGGAAGTGAGATCTGCAAGCTGAAGTGTTATCATTGTCACAAGGTGGGACATCTTTATTCAGAATGCTGGAAGTGCTAGGTAAACCCATGGGACTTGCTGGGGTACGCAAAGTTAGTGCAGAGAAAGGGGCCCTGACTGAGAGTACATCAGATCAGAATGTAGCTTTGATGGTAGCTGGAAAACCAAATACAAAAACCAATGTGAGTGTAGGGATTGAGAATAAGATACCTGAAAGTCGTAGGGAATTCTTGTCGAAAGGAAAAGTAACTCTTTATCCCTCAAGTGAGGCAGGCAAACCTATAGTTATACTGAGGGATACAGGAGCAACCCAAACTCTTTTGCTGGGGAATGGTATAACATTTCCACCAGAGAGCGCACTGAATGCGAAAGTTTTAATTAATGGTATTGGCGGGGAGTATATACCCATACCTTTGTATCAAGTGCACCTCAAATGTGACCTAATGTCTTGGATGGTAACTGTAGGAGTTGTCCATAGTTTGCCGGTAGATGGACTTGACCTACTCCAAGGGAATGATTTGGCTGGAGCAAAAGTATTAGTTTCTCCCGTAGTCACCGAGAAACCAAGTGAAGTTAAAGAGACAGAAGGTACAGGAAAAAGTTCCAGGAATTTTTCCTTTGTGTGCAGTACCCCGAGCAATGGCTAAACAAGTTCCATTGTCAGAGGTAAAATTGGCCCCACAAACAGATAGCCAAGTATCTGAAACTTTATTTGGGGATTTGGATAATCCAAATGAGATGTTTAACAAATCTTCTATAATTGCAGCACAGAAGCTGATCCAGAGTTACATAGAATAGCACAGTCGGCTCTGACAGAAGCTGAGGCAAAAGGAATTCCAGAAGGCGATTATATTGATGACGGGGGTTCTGATGAGGAAATGGAGACCGCCTCATAGACCTGCGGACGAAGACTGAATGGTTGTTCAACAGGTAGTGGTACCACCTAAATATTGCCAGGAATTATTAAGGTTAGCCCATGACGTTCCTCTGGCAGGACACACACGGGATCGGAAGACCAAATCACGCACAAGTCAACATTATTACTGGTTAGGCCTTACAAAGGACATGGTCCAATTTTGTAGGACATACCATATGTACAAAATAGTGAGAAAACTGCAACCTACCATAAAAGCAGCACCCCTAATTCCCATGCCAGTTATTGAGGAACCATTTAGCAGGTTATTGGTAAACCACGTAGGACCCTTGCCAAAAACAAAAGCAGGACACCAATATATACTCACTCGCATGGATATGGCTACTCGATTTCCAGAAGCCATTCCCTTGAGCACAATTACTGCTAAAGTAGTTGTAGAGAAGTTAACCCATTCTTTACGAGATATGTATTACCACTTGAAGTTCAATCGGATCAACATTCCAATTTTATGTCTAAGATATTTCAAGAGGTCAGGGGTAATTTGGGTATCAAACAGTTAAAATCTTCAGCCTATCACCCACAGACACAGGGAGCTTAAGAAAGGTACCATCAAACTCTCAAAACAATGATCAGAGCATACTGTCATGAATATCCCCATGATTGGGATAAAGAACAAAGAACAAAGAACAGTACAGCACAGGAACTGGCCATTCGGCCCTCCAAGCCGGCGCCGATCTTGATGCCTGTCTACACTAAAACCTTCTGCACTTCCAGGGACCGTATCCCTCTATTCCCATCCTATTCATGTATTTGTCAAGATGCCTCTTAAACGTCGCTATCGTACCTGCTTCCATCACCTCCCCTGGCAGCAAGTTCCAGGCACTCACCACCCTCTGTGTAAAGAACTTGCCTCGCACATCCCCTCTAAACTTTGCCCCTCTCACCTTAAACCTATGTCCCCTAGTAACTGACTCTTCCACCCTGGGAAAATGCTTCTGACTATCCACTCTGTCCATGCCGCTCATAACTTTGTAAACCTCTATCATGTCGCCCCTCCACCTCCGTCGTTCCAGTGAAAACAATCTGAGTTTATCCAACCTCTCCTCATAGCCAATGCCCTCCAGACCAGGCAACATCCTGGTAAATCTCTTCTGTACCCTCTCCAAAGCCTCCACGTCCTTCTGGTACTGTGGCGACCAGAATTGCACGCAATATTCTAAGTATGACCTAACTAAAGTTCTGTACAGCTGCAGCATGACTTGCCAATTTTTATACTCTATGCCCCGGCCGATGAAGGCAAGCATGCCGTATAATTTCTTGACTACATTATCCACCGGCGTTGCCACTTTCAGCGACCTGTGGACCTGTACGCCCACATTTCTCTGCCTGTCAATATTCCTAAGGGTTCTGCCATTTACTGTATACTTCCCACCTGTATTAGACCTTCCAAAATGCATTACCTCACATTTGTCCGGATTAAACTCCATCTGCCATTTCTCCGCCCAAGTCTCCAACCGATCTATATCCTGCTGTATTCTCTGACAATCCTCAACACTATCTGCAACTCCACCAACCTTTGTGTCGTCCGCAAACTTACTAATCAGACCAGCTACATTTTCCTCCAAATCATTTATATATACTACAAACAGCAAAGGTCCCAGCACTGATCCCTGCGGAACACCACTAGTCAAAGCACCTCTGTCTTCTATGACTGAGCCAGTTTTGTATCCATTTTGCCAGTTCACCTCTGATCCCGTGTGACTTTACCTTTTGTACCAGTCTGCCATGAGGGACCTTGTCAAAGGCTTTACTGAAGTCCATATGGATAACATCCACTGCCCTTTCTTCGTCAATCATCTTTGTCAGTTCCTCAAAAAACTCAATCAAATTAGTGAGACATGACCTCCCCTTCACAAAACCATGCTGCCTCTCGCTAATAAGTTCGTTTGTTTCCAAATGGGAGTAAATCCTGTCCTGAAGAATCTTCTCTAATAATTTCCCTACCACTGATGTAAGGCTCACCGGCCTATAATTTCCTGGATTATCCTTGCTACCCTTCTTAAACAAAGGAACAACATTGGCTATTCTCCAGTCCTCTGGGACCTCACCTGTAGCCAATGAGGATGCAAAGATTTCTGTCAAGGCCCCAGCAATTTCTTCCCTTGCCTCCCTCAGTATTCTGGGGTAGATCCCATCAGGCCCTGGAGACTTATCTACCGTAATGCTTTGCAAGACACCCAACACCTCCTCCTTTTTGATAATGAGGGCTTGATTTTTTTTTATTTGCCACTAGAGATTCGCCAAATGAGTCTACAGGTTTTAGTCCTTTTGAATTGGTTTACGGACATGAAATAAGAGGTCCTCTAAAACTGATCAAAGACAGGTTCTTAGAACAAAGGAATGAATCTTCAGTACTGGACTATGTATCCATGTTCCAGAAAAGGCTCACGAAAGCTTGCAATGTGGCTCAGGAACACCTTAAAGCATCTCAAACCACTATGCAAAAATGGGCAGACAAGAGCGCAAAGATCTGAACTTTCGACCAGGGCATAAAGTATTAGTATTGTTACCGTTACAGGGTGAACAATTTGAAGCATGGTTCAGTGGTCTGTATAAAGTGGTCAAAAGAGTTGGTAAGGTGAATTACTCGATTGGCACCCAGATCGCTGGAAAAAGAATCGACTGTGTCATTATCAATATGTTAAAGCAATATTATCGCAGGGAGGAGGATAAGCCAGTACAGGTATGTCACGTAGTCGGGACAGATAAGAGTGAAATGGATAGTGAGGCAGAAGAAGGCCTAGACAATTCATAAATTGAACCTCCTACTATCCAGTTAGCTTATACAGAATTTTATTTACTTTGTGGGATGTGCGGCACAGTGGCGCAGCGGTTAGCACTGCAGCCTCACAGCTCTAGTGACCTGGTTCAGTTCTGGGTACTGCCTGTGCGGAGTTTGCAAGTTCTCCCTGTGACTGTGTGGGTTTCAGCCGGGTGCTCTGGTTTCTTCCTACAGCTGAAGACTTGCAAGTTGATAGGTAAATTGGCCATTGTAAATTGCCCCTAGTGTAGGTAGGTAGTAGGAGAATGGTGGGGATGTGTTAGGAAACATGGGATTAATGTAGGATTAGTATAAATGGGTGGTTGTTGGTCAGCACAGACTCGGTGGGCCGAAGGGCCTTTTCGGTGCTGTATCTCTAAATAAATAAAAATGTGGACATCACTAGCTAGGCAGCATTTATTGCCTTTCTAGCATTTATTACCCATCCCTAATTGCCCTTGAACTGAGTGGCCTGCTAGGCCATTTTAAGGTTCAACCACATTACTGTGGTTTTGGAGTCACATGTAGGCCACACCAGGTAAGGACAACAGATTTCTTTCCCTAAAGGACATTAGTGAACCAGATGGGTTTTTACAACAATCGACAATGGTTTCATAGTCACCATTAGACTAACTTTTAATTCCAGATTTGTTAACTTAATTCAAATTTCACCATCTGCTGTGATAGGATTCAAACCCATGTCCTCAGAGCATTACTCGTCTAGTGGCATTACCACTATGCCACTGCCTCCCCATGGCTAACGAATGGCTAGGGAAATTGGACAACACGCTTTCGTACTTAGATGCAGAACAACGACAAGACCTAATAAGGCTACTCACAGCATTTAAAAGAGTCTGTAGGGATAAGCCAGGATGTACAACCTTCGCCATACGTGACATGGTTGTAGGGGAATCCGTTCCTTTAAAACAGCATCCTTACTGCTTAAGTTCAGACAAATAGGCCCAAGTAAAAGCAGAAATCCAATACCTGCTAGAAAACAACTTAATTGAACCTAGTCAAATCAGCTGGAGTTCACCAATAGTATTAGTGTCTAAACCTGATGTGTCAACCTGCCTTTGCATAGACTACAGAAAAGTCAATGCGGTAATGAAGGCAGAATCCTACCCAATTCCTAGCTTGGAAAACTGTATTGACAGAGTGGCAAGGCCATGTTTCTTATAGAGGTAGATTTGTTCAAGGGATACTGGCAAATACCTTTAATACCCCAACCTAGGGAAGAATCAGCTTTTGTCACACTGGATGGGGTTTTCCAGTGCCAAGCAATACCACACAGGTTAATGGATATTCAAAAAACCTCTCAGAGACTAGTGAACCCAGTAGTGGTCAGTGTACCTAACTATGCAGTTCACTTTGCTGAGGTGCTGATCTATCGGAACAATTGGAAGGAACACATGAAAAAACTGGGTGACTATGTTTGGAAGGTTGCAATTGGCTGATTGGGAGAACCTTTGTGGAAAAATTTAAAACCCGAAATGCCAGAATATTTAGATGTTGTTACAGCCTTATCACTTGAAGATTGTACACATTTCAGGAAAAAAACAATGTTATCGCAGATGCTTTGTTATGAATTTAACTTTGTTGAGTTACATGAGTAACCATGGTAGAGTGAATGAGGGTCATGAGTGTGAAAAAATGTTTAAAATGTTTTCAATTTCTGTTTTACATTGTATTAGCAAGAAGCTTTTTCCCAGAGTGGGGGATTCAATTACAAGGGGACACGAGTTCAAAGTGAAAGGGGAAAAGTTTAGGGGGGATATGCGTGGAAATTTCTTTCCGCAGAGGGTGGTGGGTGCATGGAACGCTTTGCCAGCGGAGGTGGTAGACGCGGGCACGATAGCGTCTTTTAAGATGTATCTAGACAGATACATGAATGGGCAGGAAGTAAAGAGATACAGACCCTTAGAAAATAGGCGACAGGTTTAGATAGAGGATTTGGATTGGCGTAGGCTTGGAGGGCCGAAGGGCCTGCCTGTTCCTGTGCTGTAATTTTCTTTGTTCTTTGTTCTTTGTTCTTAATGAAAAGCATTCAAGAATGGCATTTTATTTCGCCATGGGTTACAAGTGTTCTTTTTAAAAAAGAAAATTTGGAATTCTGTGTGTTTAAAAAAACTGAGAAAAATATTTTTCTCTGCTCATTGGACACTAACTTGCAAACAGTTTTAATTCCTGCAGTGTTTTGAAAGGAAGTTCATAACAAGAGTTGAACTTTATGGGTGCTTTGAAAGGAAGTTGAACTTGTACAAGGAAAGGAAAGCCAGCAATTTCAAGAAAACCATAGGGGTTTGACCTATCTTCAGAGCAGCTTTCGAGTGACAGGGGGAGATACTGTGTCTAGACATGTGACCATGTTTGGGAAGGTTCTTTTTTCTCCTTGAACTCTTTAAAAAGCCTGTGAATTGGACAAAGGACAGGCATTTGAAATCTCTGCTTTGACCTACCTGGAGCAAGGGAGAAAGTGTTACCTCTCTCTGTAAAGGAGACTTGCACTCCTGTTAAAAGACCTGTGTGATGCCTGTTGCAGAAAAATTGCCTTGAAAGCCTACCCATCACAGACTGTTCATCAACCATGCCTGGAGAGACTTCAAGTGGCATCTGACTATTTGACTTTGGGACGCCTCACCGTACTGAAAACACCCTACCAGAACGTGTTAAACACAATTATTTTAAGTATTCCTTCTATTCCTAAGAAATGGCTGTAAATCAAAAAATCCTTTTTTCCCGGTTAACCTTTTTTTTCTGAATGTATGTGTGTGTGTGTATGTGCATGAGGGTTAAGGAATTAAGGAGTTTTCATATATGTATAGATTTATCATGTTAGTAGTTAAGACTTATTATTTCTTTTCTAATAAATAGTTAATGTTGTTTAAAGAAACCTGATTTGGTGTGTTTTATTCTGAGGAAAAATACAGTGTTTAATTTGGCTATTCTTCGGGAAACTTTCTTTGATATGCTATGAGCTGTGGAGTAGTAAGACTGAATTAACAGTGCGTTACTCCCGCCTTGGCCATAACAGCATTCAAGGCAATTTGTCTGCAGCAGGCATCACACAGGTCTTTTAGCAAAGGGTGTAGCAACAGGTCTGCTTGGGTTCTGAAGCAGCCGTCTAGCAGTAGAAGTTTTCTTGAGATTTCAGGATCTCCCAAAACACAGGCATAACAGGAACCACAATGGATGCAGGAATTCTTCAGAGACAGGAGCCAATAAAAATTTGCCAGCTTTCAAATATAGGATTTCATTTCTAGAGATGCAAGTCTTCCTTTACAGAGAGAGGTCTTTTCTCTGGTCTCCAGGCAGGTCATAGCCAGATTTTCAACTGCCTGCTCCTTGTCCAGCTCACTGGTCTCTTTCACAATCCAAAAGTGAAACTAACTTCAACAATCCAGTCACCTGGCAGTCGTAAATCTTGACCTGTCATTCCCCTGATGAGTTGTTTGGAAACAGGTGCCTTGCGGTCTGTGCACGCCATCCAGCTCAAACCCACCAAGCTTCAACAATCAATGTCCACAGAAGAAAAATCCTTTCCTCAGTTTTTTAAAAAGCCACACACAATTCTAAGTTTCAACGCAATAACAAAACTCTTGTAACGTTATTAGTTAAACATTTCTTATGCAAAATGCTAGATTCAAAATAGCCTGTTCACTTGTTGGCTCCTCTATATAATATCGAAAACTATCTTGTATAAATTCCATGAGCTTATCCTCCATGCTATTACTGCAAATTTGGATTGCCCAGTCTATATGAAGATTAAAGTGCCTCTTTATTACTGTATTACCTTTATTACATGAACCTGTAATTTCCTAATTTATACTCTGCTCTACACTACCACTACTGTTGGGAGGCCTGCTATGAACACTGGATTTTGTATTATGGTTATGTTTATAAACTGTGATCTTTAATGCAGTGACCTTACACAAAGTCTGTCCAGAAACAAGCCAGGGATCTTGGTTACCATGAAATCAAGGAACCCAGATCAAAGACCCATTTGGAAGCAGAGTGCAAGGTTGTGACTCCTGACGGACAATGGGTTTCACTATCCCAGACTCTCAGATCGTAAATAGGGTGCCAGGAGCTAACAATGCAAATTCGAGTTGCAATTGCTAACACCTGGAAACAATGCAAGGCCCAGGTGGTTTTTATATGGCCAGATTCATGGATTCTGAATATTGTAAAAGGAAAATGACAATTGACTTTTGGTTCTGGATAAATTGAATCACTTTCCTAGGTTTGTAAGGAAGAGAGGAAGACACAAAGAAACCAGCAGGAGTGCACAGAATGATACAGCAAAAGGCTGCTAATATTTGAACCTGGTTCGAAGGCTCAAGGTTTGCGGACGAGAAAAGACAAACAGGGTCACCAGAGATTGCTGCCTGATTAATAGAAGACCAGTCAAGTGTGCTCGGAAGTGAGCGAAGACGACATTGGTTTGGTTAAGGGCACTACAAGATCCAACCCACTGCAACCAGGAGGAGTTTGGTACTTTTAATTGCAAAGAAGTTTCTTTTGATCTTGATGTTAATGCTCATCGGATTTGGTCTTTTGGTGTAAGTGATCCCTGGATTTTGTTTCTGGTTGTAAGTGGCTTTCAGATTTGTTTTTTTGATGTGAGGGATCCCTGGATTTGGTCTTGGAGTAAGTGGTTCTGCATTTAGTCTTGATGTAAGTGATATATGGATTTGGTCTCAAACTGTAAGTGAAACCTGCATTTGTTCTTTCAGCGTAAATGGTCCCTGGATTTGTTCTCTCGATGTTATAGATTTGGTCTCTCGGTGTAAGTGGTCCCTGGGTTTGGTCTCTCGTGTTTGTTGTCCCTGGATTTGGTTTCTGGATGTAAATGAGCCCTGGATTTGGTCTCTCGGTGTTCGTGGTCCCTGGATTTGGTTCTTGGTGTAGGTGATACCTGGATACCTGACTCCCCAAAGCCTGTCCACCATCTACAAGGCACAAGACTTGGAATACTCTCCAATTGCCTGGATGAGTGCAGCTCCAACAACACTCAAGAGGCTCGATACCATCTAGGACAAAGCAACCCACTTGATTGACACCACATCCACCACCTTCAACATTCACTCCCTCCACCACCAACGCACAGTGGTAGCAGTGTGTACCATATACAAGATGCACTGCAGAAACTCACCAAGGCCTTGGACAGCACCTTCCAAACCCACGCCTTTTACCAACTAGGAGGACAAGGACAGCAGTTGCATGGGAGCACCACCACCTGCAAGAGCCCCTCCAAGCCACACACCATCCTGACTTTGAACTATATCACCGTTCTTCATTGTCTCTGGGTCAAAATCCTGGAACACCGTTCCTAACAGCACTGTGGGTGTACCTACCCCACATGGACTGCAGCGGTTCAAGAAGACACTTTCTCCAGGGCAATTAGAGATGGGCAATAAAATGAGCCAGTGACACCCACATCCGGTAAAAGAATGAAAAAAAATTGTTCTCTCAATGTTAGTGGTCCCTGAATTTGGGCTCTTGGTGTAAGTGGATTTCATTTCAGAGAGGTTTCAGCGTCACCACCTTATCCCAACCAAGGGCGGCACAGTGGCGCAGTGGTTAGCACCGCAGCCTCACAGCTCCAGGGACCCGGGTTCAATTCCCGGGTACTGCCTGTGTGGAGTTTGCAAGTTCTCCCTGTGTCTGCGTGGGTTTTCTCCGGGTGCTCTGGTTTCCTCCCACATGCCAAAGACTTGCAGATTGATAGGTTAATTGGCTATTATAAATTGCCCCTAGTGTAGGTAGGTGGTATGGAAATATAGGGACAGGTGGGGATGTGATAGGAATATGGGATTAGTGTAGGATTAGTATAAGTGGGTGTTTGATGGTTGGCACAGACTCGGTGGGCGGAAGGGCCTGTTTCAGTGCTGTATCTCTAAAAAAAAAACTTCACTGAACCAAATTTTATTCCTTATTCCCCCTCTTTTCGTTCATCATTTGTGTTTTACTCTTTTTAATCCAGGGACGTTTGTCCGGTCCTGCCCAATGTGCTGTTCAAATTCCCTGGTCCGCCTTTCCAACCATCAGAGATACTAATTTAAAAGTCCAACGGCAAATACACCATCGACCGGAGAGCAGTGAAGCAGTGATTGGAGGACTAGCAAGTCATGGCTTGGGAGGGAAAGGGGGAAGACATTGAACATTCAAAGCCAATGGAAAGAGAGTGGGCAGCTCGGAGGGCGGGGCGAAAGCGAAGTGGTGATTGGTGGAATCTCAGAATCATATGCGGACATCGCCATGCAGCATCATCGTGCAGAGGTAGTGCGACTTTCACACTGCATGCTTGCCCTACCCTATCTATTCTTGTTTTCCCTTTTCCATGTGCATTTTAAATGCCTGTGAAGTGGTTTGGTTAGTTATTTCTGGGGGGAGGTTATTCCAGTCTGTTATGGTATTTGGAATGAAGCTGTTCAGATATGCTTGTGTGTGACATTGGAGAGGCACAAACCAGCTAATGTTTTCCTTCCTGCCTTGGACTGCATGTTCAACGTATGATGGAATATCAGTAGCAGCTTCATGATGAACTGCCTTGTAGAACAGTGTAGGCCTACTCAGCTGTCTTCCTTGTTGCAGTCTAAGCCACTCCAGGGAGTTCAACATAATGCAAAACTGGATGTTCTACCATAGTTGTTGAAGAGGAACCATGCTGCACATCCTTGAACCAGGTTGTTTGCAAGATAGTCATGTTTGGGGTCCCAGACAGTCACTGCATACTCCAGTTTGGGATATACTAAAATAAAAACTAAATACTGCGGATGCTGGAAATCTGAAATGAAAACAAGAAATGATGGAAATACTCAGCAGTTCTGGCAGCATCTGTGGAGAGAGAAGCAGAGTTAACGTTTCAGGTCAGTGACCCTTCTTCAGAACCGGAGTTCCACAGTATAAGTTTAACTGTTCAATATACCTGTTTGAGACCTTCGACAACCTGAAGTCCATGCATCTCATTTATGTTGCATCAGACAACATAAAAAAAGCTTCTCATTGCACTAGCCAGCTGCCAAATGAGAGTGTTGACCAGTTTGGGGTCTGGTTGAGAAAGTTAGCTGAACCCTGCAAGGACTGTCAGCGGTTCAAGAAGGCAGCTCACCACCAGCTTCTCAAGGGCAATTAGGGATGGGCAATAAATGCTGGCCTAGCCAGCGACACCCACATCCCACGAATAACTTAAAAAAATGTTTTAAATGCTCGAACTCTCAGCTTTGCGCAAAGTCTTCGTACTCGCTTGCCACAAATTGGAGCTTATTTTCAGTTATCATCTTATCCGGCCTGAAATAGCTTGCAAACTGGACTTTTGTGCACTTGACTACTGCTGCAACTGTGGTGTCACCTGTTACGATATCCACCTCCCAGTAGTCGCTGTAGTGATCTACTGTAATCAGGTAGTCTTCACTGTGGTAGCTAAACAGATCTTGTGACACAACACTCCAGGGAGGTGGCGGTATGTCATATGACATCATTAGTTCTTTCTGCTGTTTTGCCTGAAATGCATTGCACATGCTACATTGTGTGTGCTGGA
Source organism: Heterodontus francisci (assembly GCF_036365525.1). NCBI lineage: Eukaryota > Metazoa > Chordata > Chondrichthyes > Heterodontiformes > Heterodontidae > Heterodontus > Heterodontus francisci. Next base: position 114,279,596 of record NC_090380.1, read on the forward strand.
AAAGAACAACTCTGACTTGTCTGATTCAAGCGTCTACTCCGAGGTGACTGTTATGAACTCAGTCCAACATCGGTAGCTGCATTGCTTTAGGCACAATGACTTTCATGCCCTTGTAGAGAATCCCATTCTCCATTGTTATCTCCTCTCTGAAATTGGACTGGTACTTTTACTCTGTCATCTGGCCATCCATTCATCATAGAAACATAGAAAATAGGAGCAGACGTAGGCCATTCAGCCCTTCAAGCCTGCTCCACCATTCATTTATGATCATGGCTGATCAACTCAGTAGCCTGTTTTCGCTTTCACCCCATACCCTTTGATCCCTTTAGACCCAAGAGCTATATCTAACTCCTTCTTGAAAACATACAATGTTTTGGCCTCGACTGCTTTCTGTGGTAGTGAATTCCACAGGTTCACCACTCTCTGGGTAAAGAAAATTCTCCTCATCTCAGTCCTGAAAGGTTTACCCCGTATCCTTAGACTATGACCCCTGGTTCTGGGCTCCCTCACCATCGGGAACATCCTTCCTGCATCTACCCTGTCAAGTCCTGTTAGAATTTTATAGGTTTCTATGAGATCCCCCCTTCACTCTTCTGAACTCCAGCGAATATAACCCTAACTGACTCAATCCCTCCTCATACGTCAGTCCCACCATCCCAGGAATCAGTCTGGTAAACCTGCGCTGCACTCCCTCTATAGCAAGAACAGCCTTCCTCAGATAAGGAGACCAAAACTGCACACGATATTCCAGGTGTGGCTTCACCAAGGCCCTGTATAATTGCAGCAAAATATGTCTGCTTTTGTACTCGAATCCTCTCGCTATGAAGGCCAACATATCATTTGCCTTTTTTACTGCCTGTTGCACCTGCATATATCATAGGCATCAGTGTTTGTACTGTCAGATTCCTCAAAGTCTCTCTCTTTTTGGAGCTGGATAGATGTCACACCGCTCACTCTCAGGTAGTCTGCTTGATTAATCTGTTCAATCTTATCATAAAATGGATCAGCCTTTCTGCTACGGGGTTCATGTATGTAGTCAGCTATGTACATCTCCTTCCCAGGACAGTACTTGAACATCCAGCTGGTAGTTCTATAATCTAAGCATCATTCTTTGAATCCTCTTTGGTGCACTGTGAATGGCTTTCTGAAGATTGGAACAAGTGGCTTATGATCAGTGTGCATTGTGACCTTTCTCCCTTATATGTACTGGTTAAACCTCTTGCAGCTGAAGAATATGGCCAAACGTTCCTTCTCCGTTTGAACACAGTTGCATTCTGCTTTGCTCAAGTCACATGAGGCAAAGGTAACTGGCTGGCCAATCTGAAGAAGGGTTTCTCCAAGTTCTTTCTCTGATGCATCACATTGGATTGTGACCTCAGCATGCAAACTGTAATACTTTAACACTGGAGCTTGCGTGAGAAGGTGTTTGAGCTCATGTAGTGTTTGAGTGTAGTGTTCTAGCTACTCAAAGTGAACATCTTTGTCCATCAATCTACTTAGTGGGGCTCTGCAACAAGAGATAATCTGGGTAGGAACTTTGCCAGGTATGTAACACACTCAAGATGACATTGCGCTGTCTTATTGACTTTAGGGGCTGGCATTTCCATGATAGCCTTTATTTTATCCAGATCTGGGCATAGGCAATCCACTGTCAGTAGGTGTCCATATAAGGCACTGATGAGAGTTGAAGCTTCTTCCTGTTCAACTTCAAGTTTATTTCTCTTGCTGTCTGCAGGAACTTAACTAAGTTCCTGTCATGGTCTCCTACCATTTCCTGGTGTCACCACAACCGAATACCAGAAAGTCAAAACCAAAGCCTTCAATAATTTCATGCTGGCGTCGTTGAAACTCTTCCAGGGCTGTTGATATCCCAAATGGCATGCGTGTCCATCTGTAGTGGCTGTAAGATGTAGCAAACGTTGTGAGAAGGCTGCTCTCCTCATCTAAAAACCCCATCTTTAGCATCAAGAACTGAGAAGACACAAGCTTTATAACCTTGGTAAGATCTCATCCACAGTGGGAATAGGGTAGTGTGGGCACTTCAATGCCTTATTCAAGTCCCTTGAGTCAAAGCAGATTCGAAGTTTGTTAGGCGTCTTCACAATGACTGCACAGCTAATCCATTCTGTTGGTTGCATAACTTTGACAAGGAATTCCCCTTCAAGTTCACAGAGCTTCCGCTTCAGTTCCTGCTTCAAGGGAATAGCTACTTTATGAGCTGCATGCTTCACTGGATGTACTATAACATCTACATTGAGGTGATACTCTCCTGAAAGGCAGGCTAAGCTTTCAAAAACAAAGGCATGCATGTTGATTACATCATATGTAGTCTTCTCTATTCGCATCTGGTTAATTTCATTCAAGGTCTGTGGGGTGTTTGTCATAATCACATCTGGAGTGATGTTTTGCCTGACAGAAGACGCATCTGTTGCACATCCAATACCTTGAAAGTGACCTTGTGCACACGATCCTCCTGTTGGCAGGAAACATCACAGTCTCCTCTCACAGGAATAGTAGTTCCATCATAAAGTCTAATCTTTGTCTTGCGCGGTCAAAGCGTTAGTTGGGTGTCTTGTCTTGTCAATCTCACAAAACTGCCTGGATGAGATGACATTGCATGTTGCTCCTGTATCAACTTGGGACTCTCTCACTTGATTGCTGCAAACTAATGCTATGGTCAATTTTCTTTATCATGGTTGTGGACAGCTCCAACTTCCTCCATAGCAAATCCTCTGAATCTGACATATGGTTATCATCCTGCACTTGTGTTACAAGGATTTTGTTTTTGTATTAAAAAGTTAAGATTCTGTGTGTTTTAAAAAACTGGATTTCAGTGGACATTGAGACCTGCAAATAGCTGAAATTTTTGAATGTTTGAAAGGAAGTTCAAAACAAAAGCTGAACTTTATGGGTGTTTTGAAAAGAAACTGAACTTGTACACACAAGAACAGGAAAGCAGGCAATTTCAAGGAAACCAGCAAAGGCTTCAACCTCCTCAGATCAACTCTTTGAATGACAAGGGGACTTTATGTCTGGACATGTGACCTGTTTAGGAAGGTTTTGCTTTCAGTTTGGAGCTGCTAAAAAGCCAGTGAGTTGGACAAAGAGCAGGCATTTTGAAATTTGGCTTTCACCTGCCCAAAGATCAAAGAGGAAGACCAAGAAAAAAGTGTTACCTCTCTCTGTAAAGGAATCCTGAATCTCTAGAGAATAAACTATTATTTCAAAATTAATGTGCCTCATTCTTGGCAGGTGGGGGCCTGCATGACACTTCTCTCTGGGTCTTGCCTCAGGTCTGTTTTGCTGTGGACCTCGTGGATCGGTTTGCATTTATGCAAGTCTCTGGAGCTTTCCTTGCTGCTATTACAGTGTTGTTGCGCCAGTCTTCTGTTGGCTTGTGTTGATCGTTACTTCCAGCTGCGTCTTTGGAGCCAGAATTCTTGCATATGTGGGCCCAGTGTCCTTTACACTGCACAGGTCTCTAAATGCAAGGCAATTTTAGCTTGAGTGGGACCAACCACAATTACCACACAGCTCGCTTTCTCTTTTTGACGTGGTTATCATGCTGATACTTTTAGCTGCACCTAATGCTTGGAGGTGGAGTTGTCCAGCTACAATGGCTTCATATTTTCTGCCATCTTCCAGTAGCGCATCAATGCTGTAACCTTTCATTTTCCCCAAGTGGTCTTTCAGAAATGGTACGATCGCCAACTCCATTATTCGGTCTGACAGCTCAGCTTCTGAGAAATTACATTCATTGCCCTTACTTTAGCTTCTGCTAATGAACTGGTCTGTTGATTCCACTGGCTGTTGCCTGTAGGACATCAATTCCAGGCAGTGAATTTGAAATTCATTCTCAATTGGAGTTGATCTTCCAACACTTTCCATACCTTTGCAGGATCCTTTTGGTCCTGTTCAGATAATTCAGAGGTATTGATTCTGTGCAATCCATCATTGCCATTACCAAGGTTCCTTAGACAGCACCTTCCAAAACTCTACCACCTAGAAGGACAAGGGCAGCAGATGCATGGGAACACCACCAGCTACAAGTTCCCCTTCAAACCACACACCATCCTGACTTGGAACTATATTGCCATTCGTTCACTGTTGCTGGGTCAAAATCCGGGAACTTCCCTCCTAACAGCATTGTAGGTGTACCTACCCCACATGGCAGCTCACCACCACCTTTTCAAGGGAAATTAGGGATGGGCAATTAATGCTGGCCCAGCCAGCAATACCCACATCCCATGAATGAATAAAAAAATATTTTAACAGCCTGTTTTTCTAGTTCTGTAATTGCCTGGTCTGTAAAGCATAATTGCATTCTCTGTTTGAACAATTGGAACTGAGATAGGACATCCATGGTTTTCCATTTCATGCAGGGAAAATTGGTATCTATGTTTCTGTTGTTTCTGTGCTTTAGAACTTGCTTTAAGACCTAGTTCTGTGACTCTGTACTGTCTTGCCTTAACAAAAAAATTCTCTTCTTTAGACTAGATTGTTTGATTGACAGCAGCAGCTTGTCTGTTTATCTAGCTTCCAGCACAAAGCCTGTTCAATTTACACAGCACTCCAATAGTATTTCAAGTACTTTTTTCTCTCTGCTAGTTTGTTTATACAGCCATTCAAGAGGCAATTCTTAAAGTAGTTTTATGAGTTTTTTTTATAACTCTGGTTGCTGAATGAAATCACTTCAGCCTTGGAGTGATTTAATGGTTTTTATTTCTAGCTGTAACTGCCAGCTGAGCTGCCTGAATGAAGGATTCCCACACTTTTCACTGCTGGGCGCCTCCAGTAATGGCATGGGCCTACTCTCCCAGGGACCCTTTGAGAGACAAAAGAAATCAATTTTTTAAGGACTTCAAGGCTTCTCTTTTTTTAAAACAGGGGTTCCTGTACCAATGGCAGACTGACTCACCCGATCACAGTGACTGATCTGCTGCCTGTCATTCAGAGCTCTGTTTTCTGCAGCTAGAGGTAAGTTCTTTTTTTAACTGTTTGAGCCAGTGTTTTTTAACTTTCCAATTCCCGTTGTAGCACATTGGCTGTGGTGTGTTGGCAATATGCTATTTTGTACTTACTACTCCAACAGACTTTGTGTAAAAAAGGATGTAAATCGCTCAGGCTGCTAAATCTCTGCTCTCAACACATCAGCAATGCCCTAAACGCTCATATTTTCGATGAAACCTGCCACTTCTGACACCATGTTTCGTTTTGTTGTCACCAAAAATGACAGGGCATGATTCAGCATTCTTAATGCTGAATGCTTCTTAATGTAAGCTGCCATTTTTATTCTGTCTGTCTGGGTGTGTGGTGCTAGCCACTAGAGGGAGCGAAAGGTACAGTACAGCAAACAAGTCACATTCCACTCACATACCATAACACTTATTAAAGTAATTTGTGGTCATACAATGCAATCAAGGAGCCTGGATGTCAAGGAGCTTACAGAGTATGATCAGGCAGAAAAGGAAAGCTTATATCAGGCACCAAGAATAGAAAGCCAGTAAAATCAAAGAGAACCCAAAGATGTTTTACCAATACATTAAGACTAAAAGGATAACGAAGGAAAGAATAGGGCCACAAAATGACCAGAAAGGTAACGTATGTGTAGGCAGAAGATGTAGGTATGGTTCTTAATGATTACTTTTTGTCTGTCTTCACAAAAGAGGGGGACGATTCAGACATTGTAGTTATGGAGGAGGAGTGTGAAGTGTTGGATATGATAAACATAGGGAGAGAGGAAGTATTAAGAGGATTAGCATCCTTGAAAGTGGATAAATCACCAAGGCCGAATGAAAATACCCCAGGCTGTCAAAAGAAGGCAGGAAGGAAATAGCTGAAGCTCTGACCATCATTTTCCAATTTTCACTGGATACAGGTGTGGTGCCAGAGGATTGGAAGTCTGCTAATGTTGTACCTTTGTTTAAAAAGGGAGCCTGGGATAGACCGAATAATTACAGGCCAGTCAGTTTAACCTCGGTAGTGGGCAAATTATTGGAAACAATTCTGAGAGACAGGATAAACTGTCATTTAGAAAGGCAGAGATTAATCAAGATAGTCAGCATGGAATTGTTAAGGAAAGGTTGTGTCTGACTAAATAAAAACAGAAAGTGCTGGAAATTCTCAGCAGGTCTGGCAGCATCTGTGGAGAGAGAAACAGTTAACGTTTCAGGTCCTTTAATAGCCAAGACATTGAATATAAGAGTAGTGAGGTTGTGTTGGAACCAAACAAAACATTAGTTCGGCCACAACTTGAGTACTGTGTGCAGTTCTGGTCACCTCATTACAGAAAGGATCTAATTGCGCAAGAGAGGGTCAGAGGACATTTACGAGGATGTTGCCAGGACTGGAAAATTGCAGCTATGAGGAAAGATTGGATAGGCTGGGGTTGTTCTCCTTAAAATGGTGAGAAGGAAGATGTTGTACCCAATGCAAATCCAGCCAGTCACAAGAATGCTCAAAATGCTAGGGATGCACTGACAGCTCAAAGGTTCTGTTAGTCCCTCAAACTGGATCAATGTTACAATAATATCCATTGCAGTAACCACCCCGCTCACTTAATTAGCCATCCATCCACTAGCCCCACATCCATTAATTGGCATCAGTCAATTCAACTCTGCAGATTCTGCTCCAAATAAATTAAAAGTAGGATTGACACTCGCCATTCAAGAATGGGGAACATAGGAAAATGGTGAGAGTTAATAGATTTAATGTGATTAAACAAATTAATTGGAATAACAAATACAGTATTAGAAAACACCCATGTACTTATTGGGCCTATGCTCTGTGCAGTTTAGAAAATGTGAGGTGATCTCATTAAAACATACAAGATTCTGAAGGAGCTTGACAGGGTAGACAGGTTGTTTCCATTTGCTGGGGAATCTAAAACACGAGGGCACAATCTCAGGATAAGGGGCCGATCATTTAGGACTGAGATGAAAAGAAATTTATTCACTCCAAAGGTTGTGAACCTTTGGAATTTTCTACCCCAGAGGGTTGTATATGTTCCGACATTGTATATATTTAAAGCTGAGATATACAGATATTTGGTCTGTCGGAATCGAGGGATACGGGAGCTGGTGGGAAAGTGGAGTTGAAGCCCAAGATCAGCCAGGATCATATTGAATATGGAGTAGCTCATAGGGCTGTATGGTCTACTCCGGCTCCTGTTTCTTACGTTCTTATGTACTTGTCTTTGGTGAACTATAAAACCTCTTTTACTATCTATGGCACTTCTGTGCCGTGCTATCCCTCTGTGTTCAGCAGATACAGTGGCATGTTCTTTGTTTTTAAAGGTGCTCTTAACCAACAACCTCTGGGTGTTAGAGCCCATGAGGACCCTGCCAATTATTGCTCCACTTTCATCTGTCAGGGCTAACTGAACCAGGAGGCAGCATGTCAGGTACTGGTTGGGGGTAGGGAGGGGGAATGCGGGGGCAGCAGCAGCGGCAATAGGTTAGACATGCATACACTTTGAGAAGAGTATGCACTTTCATCTCCCTCCTATGGATTATTGGCACATCACTCCGGCCTCTCTGTGGGAGAGCAGATTGGATAAGATTAATAATGCTTCGGAAGCTCAGGTCTAATTTATATATCAGCATGTGGAAGCCGGTCAACATGTTGGCAGGAATTTATATGTACATCCTGATACAAATTGGTCAGACTCTCAATGGAAGATTGTATGGTTGGACAACCTTGTGGCATCACTGCACAATGTCCAAGCAGAACCTTTCCATCTGCTGTACCATTATGAATAGTGTTCCTGGCAGGACTCTCAGTATCTCACTCTGCTGAGCCGCTATGATTCTCCTTTAAATTGATGGCCAACCCTGCAGCAACACCCCCCACCCCCCCCACCCCGCTACCCCGCCTGCCCCCACCCCATGTTCAGCAACTTTGTCCAACTGAGCATTGCTTGGCAAAGCCAGCAACCTCTGACACAGATTCTCCACAGCTGTCCCTGTTACCACTCATGCAATCGCCAGGTGCCATGCTATTTAACTGTCTAAGAGGACCCACCAATATGCTCATATCTGAATTGGTGCTTGCTATGCATGTCCCGTGACAGTTCACCCACAGGAGGAATGAGCTCCTCTGAGGAATCCTTGTCATCTCTGGGCTCAGGCTGCTGTGATGGCCCGAGAGGAGGAATTAGACTTTTGGAACTTAACAAATATAGAAATGCACGTTATCAGAGTGCTGAAGTCAACTCAAAATGGCTTTGTCTTGCAGGAAATATGGGTCTAAAAGATTCAGACTCCAATATACTACCTAATGCACCATCCCATTGTTTAGGGCGAATGATTTGTCGCTAACCGCCAAAGTTTTCACCTCCGCAGGTTAACACAATCACAATGTGTGGGGGTCTATCTTTGGTCCTTGCACTCTCTTTTGCTTTCTGTGTGCTCTTCTGCTGCAAAGTTGGCACGACAGACCCATGAGTGGCTCTGAGGTATGTGTGCATCAAATGGACGCAATGTATTCAGTGAGGGTGACAATTATGCAGATGCATCACGAGTAATACGGGCATGCATTTGAGGAGTTTGTTGATGGTGTCATTTGAGGACATGTGCTGAGAATTTCTGGTGCTGACTGAGGAGGTATCAGACTACATGAGGGTGGGATGATTGGCAGTGGTGAAGGGAGGAAAGGGGAAGTTAGGATGTTAAGTAAGTGAGGCTGAGAAGATGTGCCTGTAACCGGAACAATTGTTGCTATTGAAAGTAAAAGGGGTATGGGGGTTGTGATGAATGGAGTATACTTGACAAGCCAGAATGAGGAGAGTGCACGACAGAGTTTAGGTACCCCTTAACTTTGCTCATCTTTCCTGACCTGGTCAGGTCATTGAAACCTTTCCAGCATTGGAATCAAGTCCTCATGGTGATGCTATGGAAACTCATCTCCTCTGCCACCTCCAGCCACATCTTCTTGGTGCTGTCAACAGGTTTCTTTCTTTCTCCCACTGGTAGGAGGCAGGACCTCTCTCCTAACCCTTACTGCACCCAGCAGAAAATCCTGTGATGACTCTGTTACGACCAGGTGAGAAAGGGGTCTAGGGTTCTCTCTCAGCCTTCACCTGGTCTGACTGTAGCAGGGTTTTGTTTTAAACACACCGTTTTGTTAGCTTCCCCTTAGCGAATCTATGTTCACTAACTTCCAATTATAAGACAAAGAAACTAGCCAAACAGGTTTTATTAGGTTTAAAGAAAAAAGTTGAACTTTATTAAACTTAAACTCTAATTTATTTAATGCCGACCGATACGCGACGCACCCATGGTAGCATGCATACGCGATATACACATGCAGATAGAGACAGAAAAGAGCAGAAGAAATAAAGTGGAAATATCTGAAGATGGTTTTGGCTACTGTTCTTCTAAATTATATAGCTGTAAAGTCCTTGATTGTAGGTAGGTCTTGCTTTTCGTTGGAGCCCAGTATTCTTCTTCAACCTTGTTCGATGTAGGAGACTTTTCTCTCTTGAGGTTCATGTGTCCAGAGGCTTGTGAGAAAGCGATGGAAGCAGACAGGAGAGGTCTTCTCGCTCCAGGAGCAAACGGTCTTTCTCAGATCAAACACTCTGTGGCTAGTTCAAAAAAATAGGGACTAGTCAGTTAGTCATGTGGCCAGCTGGTTTAACCAGTCCTGGCTTTTGTGCATTGTGTCACCTTAGCAGTCTCTGGATTGCTATTCCTTACACCTTCAATGTCTGGTCATCAAAATCCATTGTAGGTTGAATGTGTCAGGGAATGGTCCTTTTGTCTCCACAAGCACTGTCTGTTAGTATATAAATGTTTTTCAGCTAAGTGTCTGACAGCCCTTGTAACAGGCCTTCTCTTATTCCCAGCAAGTTTAAAATCAATGTTCTTATGACAAAATTAATATGCCTCATTCTTGGCAGGTGGGGGCCTGCATGACAACTCATTGAACCTGGTGCAGCCTTTTCACTCTTTCTAGACATGTCACTCACTTTTATGCTTCAGACAACAAGGTTGCAATTCCCAAACACCCTCTTCTGTTGCATCTTTGAATCAGCCTTTAAATAATCAAGGTGAAATCGCATCATGTGGGTGCACATCACAGCCACTCACAGGCACTGGAGCTGTGAAACCCAGATGTAAACTCATAATCAGGCATTCCTGTTGAAGAAAGAGAAGCCTATCTGTCCCTAGATGTTGCACATTTGGTGCCTGCTACAGGCCTTGCCCTGTCCCCTCACCTCTGCATCAATATAGGACTAAGGAAGCTACTAATGCTTGCCCATGATTTCAGCGTTGGTGAATTATATGGATATCATTGATACAGTCTGATGAACTGTGAGTCACCTTTCCTCATTGTTAGTTAGTCAGGAGCCGAGCACTGTGCCTGTTGTTACCTCTTGGCTCCCTTTGTGAGAGTTCCCTGTTGAAATAAGAAAAAAAGAAAAGAAACACCTGCAATATATTTTTTCCAGCCTCAAGTCGTTGCAAAATGCTTTACAGCCAATGAAGTACTTTTTGAAATGAGTTATTTGCTGTATTTAGGAAATACAGAAGCCAATTTGCACACAGCAGATCCCACAAACAGCAATGTGGTCATGACCAGGTCATCTGATTTTAGTGATGTTGGTTGAGTGATAATTATTTGTCTGGACTTTGGAAGAACACCAGAGGACAGACTTATTTTAATGTTTCATCTGAAAGATGGCACCTTGAACAGTGCACTTCACTTGGAAGGCCAGCCTAGATTTTGTGCTCAAGTCTCTGGAGTGGACTGCTGACTCAGAGGTGAGAGTGATACAACTGAGAGTTTGTAGCAATCCTAGTTACTCTGTGATTGAATGCACTGTATTGTGAGCTATCCAGCTTTAAAAGGCCAGCGGGTCTAAGAATCCAACACCAGTTTGTGCTGAGATAACGGATCCTAGCCAGCGTATGATAATTGGGCTCAGTATCTCTAGGCTAAGAAGGGAATAAAATCAACTTTGAACCTGATCTCTGTCCACTAGCCCTTCCTGGATTATTCATGTCAATTGAGGATAGGATTTGGCTTGGCTATGAAGCCTACCACACTTTCTTTTGGGCCTCCTTATCTCGAGAGACAATGGATACGCGCCTGGAGGTGGTCAGTGGTTTGTGAAGCAGCGCCTGGAGTGGCTATAAAGGCCAATTCTGGAGTGACAGGCTCTTCCACAGGTGCTGCAGAGAAATTTGTTTGTTGGGGCTGTTGCACAGTTGGCTCTCCCCTTGCGCCTCTGTCTTTTTTCCTGCCAACTACTAAGTCTCTTCGACCCGCCACAATTTAGCCCTGTCTTTATGGCTGCCCGCCAGCTCTGGCGAATGCTGGCAACTGACTCCCACGACTTGTGATCAATGTCACACGATTTCATGTCGCGTTTGCAGACGTCTTTATAACGGAGACATGGACGGCCGGTGGGTCTGATACCAGTGGCGAGCTCGCTGTACAATGTGTCTTTGGGGATCCTGCCATCTTCCATGCGGCTCACATGGCCAAGCCATCTCAAGCGCCGCTGACTCAGTAGTGTGTATAAGCTGGGGATGTTGGCCGCTTCAAGGACTTCTGTGTTGGAGATATAGTCCTGCCACCTGATGCCAAGTATTCTCCGAAGGCAGTGAAGATGGAATGAATTGAGACGTCGCTCTTGGCTGGCATACGTTGTCCAGGCCTCGCTGCCGTAGAGCAAGGTACTGAGGACACAGGCCTGATACACTCGGACTTTTGTGTTCCGTGTCAGTGCGCCATTTTCCCACACTCTCTTGGCCAGTCTGAACATAGCAGTGGAAGCCTTACCCATGCGCTTGTTGATTTCTGCATCTAGAGACAGGTTACTGGTGATAGTTGAGCCTAGGTAGGTGAACTCTTGAACCACTTCCAGAGCGTGGTCGCCAATATTGATGGATGGAGCATTTCTGACATCCTGCCCCATGATGTTCGTTTTCTTGAGGCTGATGGTTAGGCCAAATTCATTGCAGGCAGACGCAAACCTGTCGATGAGACTCTGCAGGCATTCTTCAGTGTGAGATGTTAAAGCAGCATCGTCAGCAAAGAGGAGTTCTCTGATGAGGACTTTCCGTACTTTGGACTTCGCTCTAATGTAATACTAATTGTCTGAACACATATGAAGGAAACCTACTTAGGCAAGGAGTTCCTGAAGCAAACCCCAATATGAGAAGAGGAGAGACAATGATGTTATGATCCCATTAGGGACCATTAACTTTTAAATAGAAAAAGTTGAATTTCCTGTTATTACTGAATTATGCTACAAGATTTCAAGTTTTAAACAAAAAAAAATTACTGTACAAGAGTTAAACAAAGTAAAACAGTACTAACTTAACATGACAATTGTTATGACCGAGGCGGGAGGAGTGCACTGTTTATTCTAGTTCCACTTCTCTGCGAGTCACAACATATATTTATATTTTTTCCCACTGACCGATATAATCAATCATATACTCTATTTTTATCCCAGAATAAAACACACCAACCAGGTTTCTTTAATAAACAACAAAGTTATCAGTTTATTACGAAACAAGTCTTAACCAGTAATGAAGTAAAGCACAAACACACAGATTGAAATATTAAAGTTCCCTTTTTACCTTAGCCCCTCACACTCACACACACACACACATACACCAGTTAATCGGAAAGTTAAAGGGAACTTTGTTCTTAAAACTCTATAACAGATGGAAAAAAAAACACTTGGGCTGAATACTTTCTCACTTTTGAAGAAACAACAAATGGGATAAGTTGTGTTCCAAAACTGGCATCCGAGTACACGTAGCCGGATTACTGGGATCTTTTAGAACAGTTCTTTTCAGGCAGCATTGAGAATTAATTTAGCAGGCTTTTCTTCAAAGACAGGAGACGAGATACGTTGCACAGTGGACTTCTTAGAGAGGTGCTGGAAAACTGAGCTTTTTATACACTTCAATCCCAATTCAAAACAATTCAAAAGTGAAACCAACAACAGGAGGTCAACCTTTTGACCTCCATCAATCTTGACCTGTCACTTCTTTGTAAACAACTTCGCCAGGTGTTCAAATTTCTCTGTTGTTTATTAAACTGGATGTCAGGTGGTTTCCTGGAAAGGATTGCTGTTGCTAGAAGTCAAGTGGTTTCCTGGAAAGGCTTGTTTTCCTCACACAACCCCTCAGTGCCCCTTTTAAAAAACATTTCCAGGGACTGTTTTTCAAAGTCAAGTGGCCTTTAAATGACCCCCTTTGAAAATTCCAAAGTTTAACATTTCTTCAATCTTTCAAAACTGAATCCTCAAAAAATATATTTAACAAAGCATAGAGGCATTTTCGTAGCACAATTTGGAAACAAATATATTTCAAACTGAAAATCTTAACAGAACATGAAGATGTATACTTCAAACTCTAAATCTCAACAAAACACTGCTATTTGACTGTTACTTCCATGCACAAATTTCTCTATGAGTTACAGGATCTTGTGGTTTGTTCATTTCTCCTAGGATCAATCCAAAGTGTACCACAGTTCTTAGGAATTCACTTCAATTTCCTGAATTGCTTAGTTATCTTCTGGGGTATCAGATCTCCTGGATCTGGACTTCCCAGATTGAGCACGGGCCTTACTGAGGACATAAACACCCCTGGTTCCAGATGACTCGCTGCTCCTAAATCCAACTGACATCCAAAAGCCAACAGCTTTCCAAAAGCCAAGTTCCTTTTCCAAAAGCCAACTTTCTGACTGTGTCAGCTGGCACACAGTTCAAAAAAACTAGCAGACACCCCCTGTATCATCTGTCTCCATAGAAATGTTGTATGTATGCAATGTCTCAGATAGCAATTAAAACTAATTATTTCCAACTCCAAGTCTTCTTTTTGTTCTGGGAAATCATATGAATAATTTAAACCCATGACTGAGATAGCTACAGACATACCGACTCCATCAACAAGTTAAGAGGAGTTCCCATTGTGTAGGCTCTTTACACTTTCTGATATGACCTTACTAAATAAGCATGGGCCACCTTTTGATTTGTAACCACCCTAGGCTTGCTTGCCAGCTTCTCCAACCAGGTGTTTTCATTTGTCTTGCATTAAAAAAGTTAAATTCCCAAATTAAAAGTTGCCTCTAGAAAATTAATACAAACCATGAACCAGGTGATTGTAACAGTGGACAAAAGTAAAGTTCCGTTTTATACACTGCTCCAATTCCCAGATTTCTAGGCTTCGGATAAGCAGACTGCAGGAAATACAGATAGTTAGATTTCAGTTTTAATTAAATTAAAGGAAATAAAAATACAGGATAATGGAGAGTTGGACTGAGCCGCAGGCTGGAGCCTAATGAAAGGAATCAGGTGGTTTATATAAGGGGTAATAGATACCCGTGAGTGAGTTGCATGCTTTCTTTTTATTCATTCATGGGATTGAGCATCACGGGCAAGGCTAGCACTTATTGCCAATCCCTAATTGCTCTTGAGAACTGCTGCAGTCCATGTGGTGTAGGTACATTCTTAGTGCTATTAGCAATGGAGTTCAAGGTTTTTGACCCAGTAGCAATGAAGGAATGGCGATTCAAGGTTTTTGACCCAGTAGCAATGAAGGAATGGCGATTAGAGTTCCAATTCAGCATGTTGTGTGTCTTAGAGGGGCACTTGCAAGTGGTGGTGTTTCCATGTGTCTACTGCCTTCTACTTATATGTGGTAGAGATTGCAGGTTTAGAAGGTGCTGTTGAAGGAGGATTTGCAAGTTGGTGGAGTGCAACTTGTAGACATTACTGCCACTGTGCACCAGTGATGGAGGGAGTGACTTTTTAAGGTGGTGGCAGGATGATTTGTCTTGTCGAGCGTCTTGAGCATTGTTAGAGCTGCACTCTATTCCATCACCAAATCCATCCCTTGAATATGCAAATTGGAAATGATTCTCACTGTTACTGGACTGGTGACAAAATCACATTGTAAATTAACCTTGTACACTGGAATGGATAAATAACGCACTCACTGGTCTGCACTGTGACATTCGCATTGATTGAATTATTTGGATGAAAATTCAGATCCCTTGCTACCGTTAATGACTGGGTTTCCACCGTATCTCTAAACAGAACCACTGACTTGTCTGCCTCACCAGACAGATATGGGGACACCCTACCCTTGAACGCAAAACTTCTATAACCTTCAGGCACCTGATTTAATTCATCAGCACACAAGGGAGAACACCTCTGCTCCTTATTCAAAATTGCCAAAGCCACTGGCTTGTCAGCAGTGCTTCCTATTAGGGTACCCTTTTCAGGACAGGCTTTCGGCAAACCTACCACAGCTACCAGTTTACCTTTTAACTTCCAGCATTCTGATTTTATATGCCCTCTTTTATTATAAAAATAACATGTTGGTCCTTTTGACTCAACCCTAGTCTACGGATTATCATTCTTATTACTCTGTGGGTTGCCTGTATCCGCTCCTTTCTTTCACCAAAACCAGATTTAAAAGAAGTGCAAGTGAGATAGTTGATGCTTTGGTTTTAATTTTCCAAAATTCCCTAGATTCAGGAAAGGTTCCATTAGCTTGGTCTTAACAATAGTCACCCCAGAATGTTGATGATGGGGGAATTCAGCAATGGTAGTGCCATTGAACATCAAGGCAAGATGGTTAGATTCTCTTTTGTTGGAGATGGTGATTACTTGGCATTTGTGTGGTGCGAATGTTACTTGCCACTTATCAGCCCAAGCCTCAATATTGTCAAGGTCTTGTTGCATATGGATAGGGACTGCTTCAGTATCTGAGGAGTCTCAAAGGTAATAAACATTGTGCAATCATTAGTGAACATCCCCACTTTTGTCCTCATGATGAAGGAAAGATCATTGATGAAGCAGCTGACGATGGTTGGGCATAGGACACTACCCTTAGTAACTTGTGCAATGATATCCTGGAGCTGCGATGATTGGTCTCCAACAACCACAACCATCTTCCTTTGTGCTATGTATGAACACCAACCAGTGAAGAGTTTTTCCCCTGGTTTCCATTGACTTTATTTTTAGTTGGGCTCAGTAAATGCTGCCTTGATGTCAAGGGCAAGCATTCTCACCTCACCTCTGGAGTTCAGCTCTTTTGTAATTGCTGCGTGACAGAAAGGTGACAGGCATTCCACCACCCCCCACCCCCTACTGCCATCCATCGCTATTTTATAGGCCCCTCTGCCTCTCATCCTGTCTCCTGGGAGCCCTTAAAATTAAGCCCATAAAGCGTCTTTATCACACGGGCCTCATGACCTAGCAGAAACAAGCTTTATCTGTTTACAGAAAAGGTTATGTGAGGGCCTGTTTCCTGCTGGGTCAGATCTTATGATTTACTAAAGGCAGGAGCACCATAAAAATGATCAGGCCCAGAGGTTCTCCTAGACAAATTTCGATTGCCTCAGAGGGTTTGGAGAGGAATTCTCCAGTTTTTCCCCCCCAAAAAATTATCTCTCCCAGGAGATCACATGGTTTTGGGGAGTGGAGTGTCTGTATTGTGATACACAAGGTGTTACAGATGAGTGGGTCAGACTTGATAGACCAGTGGGTCTTTATCTTGCCTTTTTAGTATCAGCTGTGGCTCAGTGGGTAGAGCTCTTGCCTCTGAATTAGAAGGTTGTGGGTCCAAGATCCCCTCCAGAGAGTTGTAGACAAAAATCTAGGCTGACATTCCAGTACAGTGCTGAGGGAGTACTACATTGGAAGATGTACCATCTTTCAGATGAGGTATTAAACTAAGGCCCCATATGCCCTTTCAGGTTGATGTGAAGGATCCCATGGTACTATTTCGAGAAGTGGAGTTATCCCCAGTGACATAACCAATATTGATCCCTCAACAAGCATCACAAAAAAACAGGTTATGTGGTCAGTGTCACGTTGCTGTTTGTGGGAGATTGCTGTGCCAAAATCGGCCACTATGTTTTCCTCATTAAAACAGTGTCTACACTTCAAAAATTAATTCATTGGCTGCAAAATGCTTTGGGACTTTCTGAGGTTGAGAAAGATGCGATAGAAATACAAGTCTTTTTTGTCATTGTTTTTTATGAGAAGGTTAGGGGAGGCATTGGCTTAGTGGTAATGTCGCTGGACTAGCACTCCAGAGGCCCAGGCTAATTCTCAAAGGACAGGGGTTCAAATCCCAACATGGCACCTGGTGAAATTTAAGTTCAGTTAATCAATCTGGAATTAAAAAGAAAGATAGTCTCAGTAATAGTGACCATGTTCTTTGTTGTAAAAACCCAGCCGGTCCACTAATGTGCTTTAGGGAAGGAAATCTGCTGTCCTTACCTGATCTGTCCTACATGTGCTTCTAGAGTCACAGTAATGTGGGTGACTCTGAACCTCCCTCTGAAATGAGCCAGCAAGCCACTCAGTTGTTCTAAACCGCTAGAAAAAAGTCTAAAAGGAATGAAACCAGACGGAGCACCCTGCATCGACCTAGGCAATGGAAACAACAATAGCACAACCAGCCCTGTCAACCCTGAAAAGTCCTCCTCAGTAACATCTGGGGACTTGTGTCAAAATTGGGGAGCGCTGTCCCACAGACTAGTCAAGGAACAACCTGACATAGTTATACTCATGAAATCATACCCTTGCCGACAATGTACCAGACATCATCATCACCATCCTTGGGTATGTCCTGTTGCACCACACTTGGGAGGGAGTTTCCCTGGGTATCCTCAGCATTGGCCCTGGACCCCATGAGGTTACATGGCAACAGGTCAAACATGAGCACGGAAACCTCCTGATGATTACCATCTACTGCCTCCCCCCCCCTCAGGTGATGAATCAGCACTGTTCCATGTTGAACACCACTTGGAAGAAGCACTTGTTCTGTTAATGGTGTAGCAATTGTTTGATTATATGCAGGTGAAGGCTGTTAATTGGGGTCTTGCTTGAGCACTTATAAGCAGACACTTAGATTAGGGGAGAGTTTTGACTGAGGAGCTACATGTTTGTAATCCTTTTATTATGCACTATAAATGTGAAACTGAGTGAAGATAGGCTCCAGCATTATCCTTCCATAACAAGCTTACTAGAGTTTAACAGCACTGAGGGTGGTAAGGGCACAGAATGTACCTTGGGTGGGGGACTTCAATGTCCATCACCAAGAGTGGCTCAGAAGCACTACTGCTGGCTGAGTCCTGAAGGACATAGCTGCTAGACTTGGTCTGCAGCAGCTGGTAATGGAGCCATCAAGAGGCAAAAGCCTATTTGACATTCTCAACAATCTGCCAGCCACAGATGCATCTGTCCATGACTGTTTGGGATTTTCTTCTCCCTGCTGCTCTCACATGCGTTCAAGTCTTGAGAAGAAGGCATTTTCCTCCACACAAGATCAGGTGGCAGGTTGTTCAACCTTGCCTGCCTAAGAACGAATACCAAAGTATGGAAAGTCCTCATTAGCAAACTCCTCTTTGCTGACGATGCTGCATTAACATCTCACACTGAAGAGTGTCTGCAGAGTCTCATCGACAGGTTTGCGGCTGCCTGCAACGAATTTGGACTAACCATCAGCCTCAAGAAAACGAACATCATAGGACAGGACGTCAGAAATGCTCCATCCATCAATATCGGCGACCACACTCTGGAAGTGGTTCAAGAGTTCACCCACCTAGGCTCAACTATCACCAGTAAACTGACTCTCAATGCAGAAATCAACAAGCGCATGGGAAAGGCTTCCACTGCTATGTCCAGACTGGCCAAGAGAGTGTGAGAAAATGGCGCACTGACACGGAACACAAAAGTCCGAGTGTATCAAGCCTGTGTCCTCAGTACCTTGCTCTAAGGCAGTGAGGTCTGGACAACGTATGTCAGCCAAGAGCGACGTCTCAATTCATTCTATCTTTGCTGCCTCCGAAGAATACTTGGCATCAGGTGGCAGGACCGTATCTCCAACACAGAAGTCCTCGAGGCGGCCAACATCCCCAGCTTATACTCACTACTGAGTCTTCGGCACTCGAGATGGCTTGGCCATGTGAGCCGCATGGAAGATGTCAGGATCCCCAAGGACACAATGTACAGTGAGCTCGCCACTGGTATCAGACCCACCGGCCGTCCATGTCTCCGCTATAAAGACGTCTGCAAACACGACATGACGTCCTGTAACATTGATCACAAGTTACGGGAATCAGTTGCCAGCGATTGCCAGAGCTGGCGGGCAGCCATAAAGGCGGGGCTAAAGTGTGGCGAGTCGAAGAGACTTAGTAGTTGGCAGGAAAAAAGACAGAGGCGCAAGGGGAGAGCCAACTGTGTAACAGCTCCAGACAAACAATATTTTCTGCAGCACCTGTGGAAGAGTCTGTCACTCTAGTATTGGCCTTTATAGCCACTCCAGGCGCTGCTCCACAAACCACTGACCACCTCCAGGTGCTTACCCATTGTCTCTCGAGACAAGGAGGCCAAAGAAGAAGAAGAAGACCACTGCACAGTCCGTGTGGAGACGAAGTTCCGTCTTCACTTTTGGGACACCCTTTGTCGTGTTGTGTGGCATGAACACTGCTAAATGGGATAGAATTTGAACAGATCGAGCAACTCAAAACTGGACATCCATGAGGCGCTGTGGGGCATCATCAGCAGCAGAATTGTATTCAGCCACAATCTGTAAACTCATGGTCCAACATATCCCCCACTCTACCATTACCATCAAGGGATCAACTCTGGTACAATGAAGAGTTTTTTTAATTAATTGTTTGTGGGAGTCGTTGGTTAGGCCAGCATTTGTTGCCTGTCCCGAATTGCCCTTGAACTGAGTGGCTTGCTAGGCCATTTCAGAGGGCATGTAAGAGTCAACCACATTGCTGTGGGTCTGGAGTCACATGTAGGCCAGACCAGATAAGGACAGCAGATTTCCTTCCCTAAAGGACATTAGTGAACCAAATGGGTTTTTACAACAATTGACAATAATTTCATGGTCATCATTCGACTAGCTTTTAATTCCAGACTTATTAATTCAATTAAAATTTCACCATCTGCCGTGGTGCGGTTTGAACCTATGTCTCCACAGCATTAGCCTGGGCTCTGGATTACTAGTCCAGTGACATCAGTACTACGCCACCACCTCACCATACAAGGAGGAAATGGCAGGAGCAGCACCTGGCATACCAAGAAGTGAGGTGTCAACCTGGTGAAGCTACAGCACATGCATGCCAAACAGTGGAAACAGCATGCAGAACTTAGTGATCTCTCAACCAACGGATCAGATCTAAGCTCTGCAGTGCTGCCACATCCACTCATGAATGGTGGTGCACAATTAAACAACTAACAGGAAGAGGAGGCTCCACAAATATCCCCGTCCTCAATGATGGGGGAGCCCAGCACATTAGTGCAAAAGACAAGGCTGAAGCATTTGTAATAATCTTCAGCCAGAAGTGCTGAATGGATGATCCATCTCGGCCTCCTCCTGATGTCCCCAGGATCACAAATGCCAGTCTTCAGCCAATTTGACTCACTCCACGTGATATCAAGAAATGGCTGAAGGCACTGGATACTGCAAAGGCCCTGACAACATTCCGGCAATAGTATTGGAGACCTGTGCTCCAGAACTGGTCACTTCCGTAGCCAAGCTGTTCCAGTACAGCTACAACACTAGCATCTACCCGGCAATGTGGAAAATTGCCAAGGTATGTCCTGTAAACAAAAAGCAGGACAAGTCCAACCCGGCCAATTGCTGCCCCATTAGTCTACTCTTGATTATCAGCAAAGTTATGGAAGGGGTTGTCAACAGTGCTGTCAAGCGGCACTTGCTCAGCAATAACATGCTCACTGTTGCTCAGTTTGGGTTCTGCCAGGGCCACTCAGCTCCTGACCTCATTGCAGCCTTGTTCCAAAGATGGAGAAAAGAGCTGAACTCAAGATGTGAGGTGAGAGTAACTGCTCTGGACATCAAGGCAGCATTTGACCAAGTATGGTATCAAGGAACCCTCGCAGAACTGGAGTTAATGGGAATCGGGGGGGAAAATCCCCACTGGTTAGAGTCATACCTAGCACAAAGGAAAATGGTTGTGATTGTTGGAGGTCAATCATCTCAGTCCCAGGACATCACTGCAGGAATTCCTCAGGGTAGTGTCCCAGACCCAACCACCTTCAGCTGCTTCATCTCTGGCATTCCCTTCAAAATAAGGTAAGAAGTGGGAGAATGTTTGCTGATGATTGCACAAAGTTCAGCACCATTCATGACTCCATGTCCGTTTCCATAAGCAGCAAGATCTGGACAACATTCAGGCTTGAGCTGAAACGTGGCAAGTTACATTCGTGCCACACAAGTGCCAGGCAATGACCATCTCCAACAAGAGAGAATCCAACCATCTCCCTTTGACATTCAATGACATTACCATCACTGAATCTCCCACTGTCAACCTCCTAGTGGTTCCCATTGACCAGAAACTGATCTGGACCAGCCATATAAGTACAGTGGCTACAAGAGCAGGTCAGAGGCTTGGCATTCTGTAGCGAGTAACTCATCTTCTGTCTCCGCACTGCCTGTCCACCATCTACAAGTCAGGAGTGTGATGGAATATTCTCTACTTGCCTGAATTAGTATAGCTCTAACAACACTCAAGAAGCTCGACACCATTCAGGACAAAGCAGCCCACTTGATTGGCACCCCATTCGCCACCTTTAACATTTCCAAGAGAATTCAGCAGGTTTATTGTAAACTCGCCCCCCCCCCCCACTAAAAGTCACCTTCCTTTTTCCCTTCTCGCTCTGTCTCTTCTTGCGAGCGAATGTGTGAGTGGATGCAGTTGTGACAATTTCGGTATATGGCATATTGATCAATAAAAAACAAACTTTCTGTTTTTAAAACCCACAAGAAAATATGAAGCTGTCTGTTTATCTGAAAAATAACACACCAAGGGGCTAAACTCTAATACAAATACACTTGCAGTGATCATTTGGGGAGTTGAACACTGGGAATCACCCACGTCACACCACGTGGTCGTAAAAAATTGAGGACTCATCCGGGATCTGAACCACCAGCCAAACGAGAGATTTAGAAAATGGGAGGAAAATTGATCTCTAAAATTGCAGAACAATAAACAAACAGGATTTCTTATATTCTTCTATTTTCTTTTCCTCTACGGTGCTCAAAACAAAAGAGATGGCTAAGGAGTTTGTAGAGCAGGGAGAAATATCCCATGATAAATTAAATGAATTAAGTATTGAAGATTTAGAAAGCTTAGCTACAGAGGTGGGTATCATTGTCAGACAAAAAGCAAAAAACCCGAACTAGTGAAAAGTCTAGCCAGCCATTTTAAACTTATCTCTGAACTAAAAGAGGACAGCATGGAACTAGAGACTAAAAATATAATTCTAGCCAGAATCCAGTTACAGATGAAAAGGGAAGAGATGCAGTTTCAGAAGAAAAGAGAGATGCAATTTCAGAAGGAAAAATAGAAATGGGAGATACAAAGAGAGGAACATACCAAACATATGAATTAGGAGCAGGAGTAGGCCACTTGGCCCTTCGAGCCTGCTCCACCATTCAATAAGATCATGGCTGAACTGATAATTCCACATTTCCACCTACCCCCTTTGCTTATTCAAGAATGTATCTACCTCTGCCTTAAAAATATTCAAAGACTGCATCCAACGCCTTTTGAGGAAGAGAATTCCAAAGACTCACGACCCTCTGAGAGAAAACATTTCTGCTCATCTCTGTCTTAAATGGACGACCCCTTATGTTTAAACAGTGACCCCTAGTTTGAGATTCTCCCACAAGGGGAAACATCCTTTCCACATCCACCCTGTCAAGACCCCTCAGGATCTTATATGTTTCAATCAAGTCGACTCTTACTCTTCTACATTCTAGTGGATACAAGCCTAGCCGGTCCAACCTTTCCTCATAAGACAACCCACCCATTCCAGATATTAGGCTAGTAAGCCTTCTGTACTGCCTTCAACGCATTTACATCCTTCCTTAAATAAAGAGACCAGTACTGTACACAGTACTCCAGATGTGGTTTCACCAATGCCCTGTATAGCTGAAGCATAACCTCCCTACTTTTGTATTCAATTCCCCTCATGATAAACGATAACATTCTATTAGCTTTCTTAATTATGTGCTGTACCTGCATACTAACCTTCTGTGATTCATGCACTAGGACACCCAGATTCCTCTGCATCTCAGAGCTCTGCAATCTCTCACCACTTAGATGATATGCTGCTTTTTTATTCTTCCTCCCAAAGTGGACAATTTCACACTTTCCCACATTATACTACATTTTCCAGATCTTTGCCCACTCACTTAACTTATCTATATGCCTTGCAGCTTCCTTATGTCCTCTTCACAAGTTACTTTCCTACCTATCTTTGTGTCATCAGCAAAATTAGCAACCCTTCATCTAAGTCATTGACATAAATTGTAAAAAGTTGAAGCCCCAGCACAGATCCCTATGGCACACTACTTGTTACATCTTGCCAACAAGAAAATGACTCATTTATGCCTACTCTCTGTTTCCTGTGAGCTAACCAATCTTATATCCATGCCAATATATTACCCCCTACACCATGAGCTTTTATTTTCTGCAATAACCTTTGATATGGCACCTTTTCAAATGCCTTCTGGAAATCTAAGTACAATACCTCCCCTTTATCCACAGCACATGTAACTCCCTCAAAGAGCTTCAATAAATTGGTTAAACATGATTTCCCTTTCACAAAACCATGTTGACTCTGCCTGATTACTTTGAATTTTTCTAAATGCCCTGCTATAACATCTTTAATAGTAGCTTCTAACATTTTCCCTAAGACAGATGTTAAGCCAGCTGGCCTGTAGTTTCCTGCTTTCTGTCTCCCTCCCTTTTTGAATAAAGGAGTTATTTTCGCTATTTTCCAATGTAACGGAACCTTCCCCGAATCTAGGGAATTTTGGAAAATTAAAACTAACACATCAGCTATCTCACTAGCCACTTCTTTTAACACCCTAGGATGAAGTCCATCAGGATCCGGGGACTTGTCAGCCTGCAGTTTCAACAATTTGTTCAGTACCACTTCCCTGGTGATTGTAACTTTCTTGAGTTCCTCCCTCCTTTCCACTTCCTGACTGACAGCTAATGCTTGGATGTTACTTGTCTCCTCAATAATGAAGACTGATGCAAAATATCTGTTCAATTTATCTATTAGCTACTTATTATCCATGATCAATTCCCCAGACTCACTTTTTATAGGACCAATGCTCACTTTGTTGTTGGGTTAAAGAGACTGCAAATCCAAAATGAAAATTCTGCCAGCCACTCAAACCTTATCGCCAATTCAGAGCAAAGCTCTGATGTGCTGAGACACCCAAGACTAGTGCCAAAATTTAATGAGAAGGAGGCTGTGTCACATTTTATCTCATTTGAGAAAATAGCTACCAGACTAAAATGGCCAAAAGTATTTTGGACTCTCCTGTTGCAAGGGTTTTATTTTTCGTATTAAAAACTGAGAATTCTGTGTGTGTTAAAAAAAAGAAAAGGATTTTTCATTGGACATTGACACCTGCAAATAACTGAAATTTTTGGAAGTTTTGAAAAGGAAACTGAAATTTCACAACGACAGGAGAGCAAGCAATTTCAAGGAGCAGCAGGAGAAGGTAGCGACTCTTCGGTGGGTAAGTGAAGGCACCAGGAGCTGTGTTTTAAAAGTTGTACTTACTGTTTTCCTTGTGTTCAAGTTACTTTTGGCGCGGGAGGAACCGGAAGCTGGTCGGCAGCAAGGACTCCTGGGTAGGTATTTTCTTTAAAGGTGCGGAGCAGAGTTAACCCGAGACACTACACATGTAGTGTCTCCCACCCATCCTCCTCCTCTAACCTAATAATAAGACCCTTTTTACCCTCCTCCTCTAACCAAGAAGGACTGAACAGGTAAGCTATTTCACTGTTTTTGTTAATATCTATATTTGTACTTAATTAAGGGGTAATTGAGTAAAAGAAATGGCAGCCAGGGGAGTGCAGTGCTCCTCCTGCAGTATGTTCGAGGTGAGGGGAACCTCCGGTGACCCTGCCGACTTCACCTGCTGGAAGTGCATCCGTCTCCAGCTCCTATCAGACCGTGTTAGGGAACTGGAGCTGGAGCTGGATGAACTGAGGATCATTCGGGAAGCTGAGGGGGTGATAGATAGAAGCTACAGGGATGTCGTTACTCCACAAAACAAAGGCAGCTGGGTAACAGTTAGAGGTGGGAAGAGGTCAGTGCAGGGATCTCCTGTGGTCGTTCCCCTCAACAACAAGTATACAGTTTTAGATACTGTTGGGGGGGACGGCCTATCGGGGGCAGGCTGCAGTGAACGGGCCTCTGGCACGGGGTCCTGCACTGTGGCTCAGAAGGGAAGGAGGGAGAACGGGAGAGCACTAGTCATCGGGGACTCGATGGTGAGGAGTACCGACAGGCGGTTCTGTGGGCGCAAGCGAGACGCACGGATGGTTTGCTGCCTCCCTGGTGCCAGGGTCCGTGATGTTTGTGATCGCGTCTTCAGGATCCTTAAAGGGGAGGGGGAGCAGCCAGAGGTCGTGGTGCACATTGGCACCAACGACGTAGGAAGGAAGGGTGGCACAGATGTTAGAAGTGAGTTTAGGGAGTTAGGCTGGAAGCTGAAAGCTCGGACGGACAGAGTTGTTATCTCTGGTTTGTTGCCGGCGCCACGTGATAGTGAGGCTAGGAATAGGGAGAGAGCACAGCTGAACACGTGGCTGCAGGAATGGTGTAGGAGGGAGGGCTTCCAGTTCTTGGATAATTGGACTGCATTCTGGGGAAGATGGGACCTGTTCAAACAGGACGGGCTGCATCTGAACCAGAGGGGCACCAATATCCTGGGAGGGAGGTTTGCTAGTACTGTTCGGGAGGGTTTAAACTAGTTTGGGAGGGGGATGGGAACCGGACTTGTAGTCCAGGGACCAGTGGGTCCACTCAGAAAGACAAAGAGTGTAGTGAGGTATTGGGGAAGGTAGCACTGTCGCAGAGGACAGATGGGCACGGAGAAGGGTTAAAGTGCGTATACTTCAACGCAAGAAGCATCAGGAATAAGGTGAGTGAATTGAAGGCGTGGATGGGCACTTGGGACTACGATGTTGTGGCCATCACTGAAACGTGGATAGGTGAGGGGGAGGAATGGTTCTTGGAGGTACCTGGTTATAGATGTTTTCATAAGATTAGGAATGGTGGTAAAAGAGGTGGGGGGGTGGCATTGTTAGTTAGAAATAGTGTAACAACTGCTGAAAGAATTTTCGAGGAGGATCTGCCGACTGAGGCACTGTGGGTTGAGGTCAGGAACAGGAAAGGAGCAGTCACCTTGATGGGAGTTTTCTATCGGCCCCCCAATAGCAGCAGGGAGGTGGAAGAGCAGATTGGGAAACAGATTTTGGAAAGGAGCAGAAGTCACAGGGTAGTAATTATGGGGGATTTCAACTTCCCAAATATTGATTGGCAACTCTTTAGATTGAATAGTTTGGATGGGGTAGTGTTTGTGCAGTATGTCCAGGAAGCTTTTCTGACTCAGTATGTAGACTGCCCGACCAGAGGGGAGGCAATATTGGATTTGGTACTAGGTAATGAACCAGGGCAAGTGATAGAGCTGTTGGTGGGCGAGCACTTTGGAGATAGTGATCACAATTCTGTAGCATTCACTGTGGTAATGGAGAGGGATAGGTATGTGCAACAGGGCAAGGTTTACAATTGGGGGAAGGGTAGATATGATGCTGTCAGGCAGGAACTGAGGAGCATAAGTTGGGAGCATATGCTGGCAGGGAAGGGCACGGTCGAAATGTGGAACTTTTTCAAGGAGCAGATAGTAGGGGCCATTGATAAGCATGTCCCTGTCAGACAGGGAAGGGATGGTCATGTGAGGGAACCGTGGTTGACAAGAGAGGTTGAGAGTCTTGTTAGGAAGAAGAAGGATGCGTATATAAGGTTGAGGAAAAAGGGCACAGGCATAGCTCTGGAGGGATACAAGATGGCCAGGAAGGATCTGAAGAAAGGGATTAGGAGAGCTAAGAGAGGGCATGAAAAATGCTTGGCGGGTAGGATAAAAGAAAACCCCAAGGCCTTTTACGCGTATGTCAGAAATATGAGGATGACTAGGGGGACCGTAGGTCCGGTCAAGGACAATAGCGGGAGACTGTGTGTTGAGCCGGAAGAGATAAGTGAGGTTTTGAATGAGTACTTCTCTTCGGTATTTACGAATGAGAAGGGGTGTATTACTGAAGAGGACGGTGTGAAACAGACTGGTAAGCTCGAGGAAGTGCTCGTTAGGAGGGAAGATGTGTTGGGGTTTTTGAATAACTTGAAGATAGACAAGTCTCCCGGGCCTGACGGGGTATATCCAAGGATGTTATGGGAAGCAAGGGATGAAATTGCAGAGCCGCTGGCAATGATCTTTTCATCTTCTCTGTTGACGGGGGTGGTACCAGGTGATTGGAGGGTGGCAAATGTTGTGCCCCTGTTCAAGAAAGGGAATAGGAACAACCCTGGGAATTACAGGCCAGTTAGTCTTACTTCGGTGGTAGGCAAGTTGATGGAAAAGGTGCTGAGGGATAGGATTTCTGAGCATCTGGAAGGACACTGCTTGATTCGGGACAGTCAGCACGGTTTTGTGAGGGGTAGGTCTTGCCTCACAAGCCTGATTGAATTCTTTGAGCAGGTGACCAAGCAAGTGGATGAGGGTAAACCAGTGGATGTGGTGTACATGGATTTTAGTAAGGCATTTGATAAGGTCCCCCATGGTAGACTTATGGAGAAAGTCAGGAGGCATGGGATAGTGGGGAATGTGGCCAGTTGGATTAAGAATTGGCTAACTGATAGAAGGCAGAGAGTGGTCTTAGATGGTAAATACTCAGCCTGGAGCCCAGTTACCAGTGGCGTGCCACAGGGATCAGTTCTGGGTCCTCTCCTGTTTGTGATTTTTATTAACGACTTGGATGAGGAAGTCGAAGGGTGGGTCAGTAAATTTGCAGATGATACAAAGGTTGGTGGAGTTGTGGATACCGAGGAGGGCTATTGTCGTCTGCAAAGGGACTTGGATAGGTTGCAGTGCTGGGCTGAAAAGTGGCAGATGGAGTTTAACCCTGAAAAGTGTGAGGTCGTCCATTTTGGAAGGACAAACACGAATGCAAAATACTGGGTTAACGGTAGGGTTCTTGGGCATGTGGAGGAGCAGAGAGACCTTGGGGTCTATGTGCATAGATCGTTGAAAGTTGCAACTCAAGTGGATAGGGCTGTGAAGAAGGCATATGGGGTGTTAGCGTTCATTAGCAGAGGGATTGAATTTAAGAGCCGTGAGGTGATGATGCAGCTGTACAGGACCTTGGTAAGGCCTCATTTGGAGTACTGTGTGCAGTTCTGGTCGCCTCATTTTAGGAAGGATGTGGAAGCCTTGGAGAGGGTGCAGAGGAGATTTACCAGGATGTTGCCTGGAATGGAGAATAAGTCTTACGAGGAAAGGCTGAACATTCTAGGCCTCTTCTCATTAGAACGGAGAAGGATGAGGGGTGACATGATAGAGGTTTATAAGATGATCAGGGGAATAGATAGGGTAGACAGTCAGAAACTTTTTCCCCGGGTGGAGCAAAGCGTTACAAGGGGTCATAAATTTAAGGTGAAGGGTGGGAGATATAAGGGGGATGTCAGGGGAAGGTTCTTTACCCAGAGAGTGGTCGGGGCATGGAATGCCTTGCCTGGGGAAGTTGTTGAGTCAGAAACTTTAGGGACTTTCAAACGGCTTTTAGATAGGTATATGGATAAAGGAGAATGATGGGGTATAGATTAAATTGTCCTTGACAGAGGACAAAGGATCGGCACAACATCGTGGGCCGAAGGGCCTGTTCTGTGCTGTATTTTCTATGTTCTATGTTCTATGTTCTATGAAACCAGCCAGAGGTTTGACCTCCTCAGAGCAACTTTTGAACGACAAGGGAGATGCTATGTCTGGACGTGTGACCTGTCAGGAAGGTTTTACTTTCTCTTTGGACCCTTTAAAAAAACAGTGAGTTGGATAAAGAGCAGGTTTTTGAAACTTGGTTTTTGACCTGCCTGGAAATCAAAGAGGAAGACCTCGAAAAATACCTGAAAAATACCTCTCTACCTAAGCAGACCTGTTGCTACATCCCTGATGAAAGACCTATGTGATGCCTGCTGCAGTTAAAATGCCTTGAATGCCTACACATCACAGACTGTTCATCAACCTCGCCTGGAGAGACTTTGAGTGGCATCTGACTATTTGACTCTGGGACACCTCACCAAACCTAAGAATTTCCTACCAGAGTGTGACACACTAAGTTATTTTATTACTCCTTCTATTCCTGTGAAACAGCTGTAAACAAAAATGATATTTTTCCTCAGTTAACCATTACTTTTAAATGTATGTGTGCGTGCATGAGGGCTAGGGAAATAAGGAGATTTTCATATATAGATTTATCTCGTTATTGATTAAGACTTATTTTTCTAATAAGTAGTTAATGTTGTTGTTGATTAAAGAAACCTGGTTGGTGTGCTTAATGTATGTAAATTGACTGTTTTTCGGTAGGTGGAAAAATTTATCGATATGTGATGACCCGCAGAGAAGTGGGACTGAATTAACAGTGCATTCCTCCTGCCTCAGTCATAACACTCCTCTTACAAGACAAGTTCATGGGTAGGGCTTGTGAAGCTTTTTCCCTGTTATCAGAAGAAAGTTCCAACGCTTATGAACAAACTAAAACTGCAATTCTAAATTCTATGAGCTGGTACTGGAAGCATATAGACAGAGATTGCAACACACTCGGAAAAGACCCACACAGACTTACAATGAATTCGAAAGAATTAAACATATGGCTTTTGATTGCTGGGTATGATCTCTCAAGCTAGAACCCTCATATGAAACTTTGAGAGAAGTGATGTTGCTGGAGGAATTCAAAAACAGCATCCCAAGTATAAGAAACCACATTGAAGAACAAAGAGTCACACGAGTAAGGGAAGCAGCTAAGGACTATGAATTAATACACAAGTCCCTAACTCTGAATAAATTTGGGTCAAGTAACTTGTACAAGCTAGGGAGAGATAGCAGGGACACAGAAGAAGCAGAAATGGGCTTGAAAGAAAAGGAGAGCAGGGAAGGAGAACCTGACCAGTCTACAACTTTTAAGAGAAGGAATCCAGGGATAAACCATTAGGGGCCTACCTGACATGCTTCCAGTGTGGCTAAATCTGGGCATGTCCAGGCTAGTTGTTGGTATGCCACAAAACCAACAGAGGTGCTGCAGTCAAGCCTATGTCTATGGCTTTGAAAGTGGTAAGTCTGTGCTCTATTATCACTCAATAGCAGAGCACATATCAGAAATTTTTGCACAAAGGAAAAAAATGACTCCTTTTGTGTACCAGGCACCAGACAAGGAGATAACCTTCCTACAGAGATACCAGTTGTTTTCAAACCCTACTGGCAGCCAAATTGACAGAAATGCCACCGGAAAGCAGAGTAAATACCACGGTATTGGGAAAAGGTTTATTGGCAAATACTTGAAGCTTCCCTTAGTTAAAATTTACTTACAGAGTAAGTAGTAGTGACAGTTGGAATTATTCCAAGTTTATCCATGCAGGGGGTAGACCAATTGATGGACAATGATTTGACAGGAAGCACAGTATTATATCCAGAGGGTCCAGAACAGTCAACAGAGACTGGAGAAACTGAGGGGAGAAAATGAAACTCTGTACATCTGTAGAGGGCTGGAGAAGTCCCAAAAATCCCACAGGGGCCAATGGAGCCAGAAGATTTTAAAAGGGTCCAAAGAGAGCCAAAAAGATTTTAAAAAGCTAAGTTAATTGCTGCAAAAGTTGAAGGAGAAACAACCGAGATAGTGTTACCTGAAACCTTGATTTAAAGATTTAATTAGGGATGAGTAAAGTTCCCAAACAAGAAAGCCAAGAAGCAAAACCTAGTTGAAGTGCCACGGGGGAGTGCAGTGGAAGCTGGACAACCATCTGTGAGCAGTAGTGTCCTAGAGGACATGGGGCAGATTAGGGAAACACCTATCTCTGAAGTTTAGATTTAGATTTTTAGATTTAGAGATACAGCACTGAAACAGGCCCTTCGGCCCACCGAGTCTGTGCCGACCACCCATTGATACTAATCCTACACTAATTCCATATTCATACCACATCCTCACCTGTCCCTATATTTCCCTTCCACCTACCTATACTAGGGGCAATTTATAATGGCCAATTTACCTATCAACCTGCAAGTCTTTTGGCTGTGGGAGGAAACCAGAGCACCCGGAGGAAACCCACGCAGACACAGGGAGAACTTGCAAACTGCACACAGGCAGTACCCAGAATTGAACCCGGGTCGCTGGAGCTGTGAGGCTGCAGTGCTAACCACTGCGCCACTGTGCCGCCAAACTCTTTCCAACTCTCTAATTCCTTATGTTTGCTTCTCTTATTAGTTTATCCTGAAGTTTATTGGTGGCCACTAAGACTTCACGGTGATGAGGACTTCTGCCTCTAGTTCTATTCCGAGACTGCTCTCTAGCCTTCGTTTCATTGTGGAATCTGTTCCAACTACAGCCTCTATTAGCACTTTGATGTCTTTCGGGACTACTGCTAGAAGATCTCTCTCGCACATTATTGGAGGCTCTTTGTCAGTATGTGATCATTTCCTTAAGCAATAGTCATTTCCAGATCTACTATTAGAACTTGCACTGCTTTTTCTACCCTCGACCCATTCACCCCATTCTGCCAGTCCATGGACCTTGCTTCTTGGCCATTATCTTGAACATTTAAACAATGTTTAAGCTT
Organism: Heterodontus francisci; assembly: GCF_036365525.1. Taxonomy (NCBI): domain Eukaryota; kingdom Metazoa; phylum Chordata; class Chondrichthyes; order Heterodontiformes; family Heterodontidae; genus Heterodontus; species Heterodontus francisci. Next base: position 114,311,307 of record NC_090380.1, read on the forward strand.
GCCTGTAGATTTTCCTGCATGTCTCACAATTGTTGCATCCTTCCATTTATTAGACCCCTCTGGAATATATGTCACCCGAGTACCTACTCGGGACAATTGGCCTTTGGATGCAATAGCTCTTTCTTTAGCATCATGATCAGTCACATTACTATCCAATTCTTGATCTGCCATATTCTGTGAAAGGGAAAGTAACATACCCTAAAGTGAACCACACTTGTGAAAATCACAAGAAAACTAAAAGTGAGGTCGGCATGGATCTACCCACTGAAGAATCACATGATCAGGATCCAAATCCAAAACTAATCAAACCCAACAATTTAGAGTCAGAACTCAGCAAGAACAAGGGGCAGGAAGAAATCCCAGACGCCTCGCAGGGGCTGAAACAATTTAACACCTACTATCACCCTAAAAATAAAACCTATCAAGGTGCCACAACCTGAATGGTTAACACCATGTATTGTGGAAGCAGTAATTAAGGGGTTAAAGCTTGTACAAACAGGGAACCTTACAACAAGCAGGAACAGAAATTTGCATACTACAAGCTTCACCATCAATCACATGGTCCTGGAGGTTAATATTCCTAAAGTAGTACAAACTGCTGCAAACTACACCCCCATTTGACAACATGTAACCAAAATAATTTTTTGATGGAACCTCGTCTAAAGGAGGTTCATGAATCAAGTTAAACTTGAACCTCAAATAGCTGCTACAAACAATGTAAGCTGCAGCAGTTGTAAGATGGAGGAGTGAATGAAATGAATGTGTACAGTGGTGTGACCCTAAACATTCGTATTGTTTCTTTTTCCTTCTAACAACCCCCCCCCCCCCAAAAAAAAACAGCATAAAAATGAAATCCAAGGAATTTCATTTTTTTCCCTTTTGGAGGAGGTACACTGAATAATAATAATAACAATGATCTGATTGGACATAGTCAACATGGATTTATGAATGGGAAATCATGTTTGATGAACCTGTTGGAGTTTTTTGAGAATGTTACCAACAGGGTTCATGAAGGGGAGTTGGTGGACGTGGTATGCTTGTATTTTCAGAAGGCTTTTAATAAAGTTCCCCACAGGAGGTTGGTTAGAAAAATTAAAGCACATGGGATAGGAGGTAATATACTGGCATGGATTAAGGATTGTTAACAGGCAGAAAGCAAAGAGTAGGAATAAATGGGTCATTCTCGCGATGGCAGGCTGTGACTAGTGGGATACCGCAGGGATCAGTGCTTGGGCCCCAACTGTTCACAATATATATCAATGATTTGGATGTGGGGACCAAATGTAGTATTTCCAAGTTCACAGATGACACAAAACTAGGTGGGAATGTGTGTTGTGAGGAAGATGCAAAGTGGCTTCAAGGGGATTTGGACAGACTTAGTGAGTGGGCAAGAACGTGGCAGATGGAATATAATGTGGAAAAATGTGAGGTTATGCACTTGTAGGAGAAACAAATGTGCAGAGTATTTCTTAAACGGTAAGAGATTAGCAAGTGTAGATGTACAAAGGGACCTGGGTGTCCTTGTCAATAAGTCACTGAAAACAAGGTGCAGGTGCAGCAAGTAATTAAGAAGGCGAATGGTATGTTAACCTTTATTGCAAGAGGATTTGAGTTCAGGAGTAGTGAAGTCTTGCTTCAATTGTATAGAACCTTGGTTAGACCGCACCTGGAGTACTGTGTGCAGTTTTGGTCCCCTTACCTTAGGAAGGATATTATTGCCATAGAGGGATGGTGGGACTGTCCTCTGAAGAGAGATTGGGGAAACTGGGCCTGTATTCTCTAGAGTTTCGAAGAATGAGAGGTGATTTCATTGAAACCTACAAAATACGTAAAGGGATAGACAGGGTAGATGCAGGTGAGATGTTTCCCCTGGTTGGGGAGTCTAGAACCAGGGAACACAATTTCAAAATAAGGGGAAAGCCACTTAGGACAGAGATGAGGAGAAATTTCTTTACTCAGAGGGTTGTGAATCTTTTGAATTCTCTACCCCGGAGGGCCGTGGAATCTCAGTCATTGAGTATGTTTAAAGCAGAGATTGACAAATTTCTAAATACCAATGACAGAAGGGGATATGAGGATAGTGTGGGAAAAAGGCATTGAAGTGGATGATCAGCGATGATTGTACTCAATGGCAGGGCAGGCTCGGTGGGCTGAATGGCCTACTCCTTCTCCTATGTCCCTATGTTTCTTCCTATAGAAGTGTGATGATACAACAACCATGGACTAACTCTGAAGAGTTATGAAAATCGGACTTAGTCTTTAAAAAATGAACCTTTATTTTAAAAAGTGAACAATGGTTCAAAATGGCCATCGAAGAAAAAAGCCTTTTCTGTATTCAGACTTTCTGACAGTGACAAAGAACAAATCTCCAAAGCTAAGAGGTGTCAGTTGAATCCATCCTACACTTATCCTAAAATATTCCAGAACTGAATGTCGTCCATTATGCGATCACATGGGTGGGGACCAAAGGCTGGGATTTTACCCTTCGCGGACGTGAGCCAGCCACTGACTGAAAAGTGAACCCACTTCCACCTGGAGATCTGACCCGTATTTTGTGGGTCCCCGGCTTTTAATTGTTCTGAGGTGGGACTTGCACCCACTTGAGCTAGGATGTCCCACCTAATTGAGCTGCCGGCCAATCAGCAGTGGCAGTGGCAACTACTGGGACTACATACCAACTTCATGAGGAAGATGCCGGGGAGCCCGGAACGCAGGTGAGTTTTTGTTGCCTCACCGGGGGTGATCGGTCAGGCCCCGGTGAGGCAAGCGTGGACGATTGGGGGGACGGGGGATGTATTGGGTGTTGGGGGTGGTTGGGGCAGCGAGGGTGTCCTCTGTCAGGCACAGGATGCCCGATCATGAGGTCCCCCCCCCCCCCAGGCCATCAGAGAGTTGCCTGCTTTTTACAGGCAGCTTCTCTCAGGCCTGGCTGCCTGACATGCCATGAGTAAAATCCCCGTGGAGGTGAAGGAGGCCCTTAAGTGGCTGTTAAGTGGCCACTTAAGGGCTGTGATTGGCCTGGGGTGGGCGGGTTGTTTTTAGCTGCCGCTGCCCTGCGTAAAGTGGCGGCAGAGGTGGCAGCGGGTCGAGAAGGAATCCCTGAGCATCCCGCTCCATTTTACCTCCTCCCTCCACCCCTACCACCATCCCGCTCTTTGTGGGGGGGGGGGGGGGTGTAAAATTCCGGCCAGAGTGTCTTCTAACAGAGAGTGAGCGATAACAGATTTTCTTTAAAAAAAGACAGCCAGAGAAAAGGAAAGAGAGAGAGTAACATCCTAACAGCATGTGTTCCAGCCAAGCCAGAAAGCACCTGCCCTGCTGCAGAATCTGACATCTACATTAGTGAGAGCTAAAAGTAACCCATCATCTTCAACTGAACCTTCAATCAAGAGAGAAATCTACAATCATCTCAGTGTGGCATCCATCAAGAACTTGCTTTCCAAGAGAATTCAACAAGTTTATCGTAACCTTCTCCCCCACTAAAAGTCACCTTCCTTTTCTCTTCTCTATCTGTCGCTTCTTGTGTACGTGTGAGTGAGCGAATGTATGACTAGATGTGGTTGCAACAATTTTGGGATAAGGCGTATTGATCAATGAACAATTGAATTTCTGTTTTTAAAACCTGTCGCTGTCTGCTTATTTGAAAAATATCACACCAAGGGGCTAAACTCTTACTACAAACAAAAACAAGAAATGCTGGATTCACTCAGCAGGTCTGGCAGCATCTGTGGAAAGAGAAGCAGAGTTAATGTTTCGGGTCAGTGACCCTTCTTCGGAACTGACAAATATTAGAAAAGTCACAGATTATAAACAAGTGAGGTGGGGGTTGGGCAAGAGATAACAAAGGAGAAGGTGCAGATTGGACCAGGCCACATAGCTGACCAAAAGGTCACGGAGCAAAGGCAAACAATATGTTAATGGTGTTTTGAAAGACAAAGCATTAGTACAGATTTTGTTTTTGTTTCAGATTTCCAGCATCCGCAGTATTTTGCTTTTATCTTACTACAAACACACTTGCTGCGTTTAGATGGGGAGTCAAAGAGTGGGAGCCACCCATGTTACACCACATGGTCGTAACACATCCAATTGATGGGGTGAGTGAAGAAGGTGGGAGAAGGATCATGTGGAGTATAAAAACCACCATGAATCTGTTGGGCCGAATGGCCTGTTTCTAATCTTTTTTGTATAGAATACAAAAGCATGTAATGCTGGAAATGTATAAAACATAAAAAATGGTTAGGCCACAGCTGGAGTATTGCGTACAGTTCTGGTCACCACATTACAGAAAGGACATAATTGCTCTGGAGAGAGTACAGAGGAGATTTACAAGAACGTTGCCAGGGCTCGAAAGTTACAGTTATGAGGAAAGATTGGATAGGCTAGGGTTGTTTTCTTTCGAACAGAGGAGGCTGAGGGGTGACTTAATTGAGGTGTACAAAATTATGCGGAGCCTAGATAGAGTAGACAGGAAGGACCTGTTTCCCTTAGCAGAGAGGTTAATTACTGGGGACACATATTTAAGGTGATTGGTAGAAGGATTAGAGGGGACATGAGGGAAAATTTTTCATCCAGAGGGTGGTGGGTGTCTGGAATTCACTGCCAGGAATGGTGGTGGAGGCAAAAACCCTCAATTCTTTTAAAAGGTACCTGGACATGCACCTGAAGTGTTGTAACCGGCAAAGCTATGGACCAGGCACTGGAAGGTGGGATTAGATTGGGTGGCTAGTTTTTTCAGCTGGCACGGACAGGACGGGCTGAATGGCCTCCTTCTGTGTAGTAATTTTTCTATGGTTCTATGCTGAAATGTTTGCAAGTACTGTTTGAAGTGTGGTTACTGTTCTAATCGAGGAAATGCAGCAGCCCATTTGCACACAGCAAGTTCCCCAAAAACAGCAATGTGATAATGGTCAAATCATCTGTGTTCTAGGTATTGGTTGAGGGATAAATATTGACAGGGACACCATGAATAATAATATTTCACATCATGATACAGACAAAAAATTATTAGATGTTGCAGACAGCAACAGTAAAATCTAAGCTCCGACCTGAAATACTACCATATCTCAAGAAATTATCCCCTGGACTTAAAAGATCTTGCTGCAGTCCTTTTACTAGTTATCCATCTTGTCGATAATTGTGAAAAAGTATTGCTTCAACAGTTCCAATTTCATGTTAACTCAAGGGAATCCAACCCTGATGTTTGAACTTTCAAATTCCATATCCCTATCTCCTTTAATTTCAATCACTCGAGTATTGTGTTTAACTCTATCTTGATTGTTTCATTAATTTGTCGACGAAAAATCCGTTTTTCTATGGAGCTTTTGCCAATACTTTGAATAAAATGTTTAAATTGGTAGGGATAAAGTATACGTTCTCACTCTCCGGAGCCACTCAGGCCATTGTATGTTTTTTAGTGTTATCAACATGACTGAGCATGCCTGAGATCCATTCTTCAATTTAGTATCATCATGCAATCCACATACTAATTTCCTTCAGCATAATGTATCATGGCCTGGCATCTCCTTTCGATTACAATGGTTTTTTTGATGCAATTTGGGCCAAAATCAGTGCACAAGATTGTGGAAATTTAAACACAAGTTATATTCAGTGCAATTTGATCCGCCCCGATCTTTTGTGCTAGTTTAAAAAAACTGCGCTCGAAGCTGGCTCCGTCCACAAAATAGGCCACATCCCAGATCAAATTATTCACCAATTGGCATTTCCACTAATTGAGTTCCTTTGAAGGCCTTTGAGGAGGCTCCAAAATTAAGCTGGGTCTTTTGGGCTCAAGGACACGAAAAGGTATCTTTTAAAAGGTTTTGAATATAATTTTTTTTAAATACTAGGGTATTGATAACTGTACCTAATATAACTATGAAATAGATACGTATATATTTTTAAAATCATTTTCAGTAATTTAAAATGGGTTACTCGCAGTTGGAGGATTGACTGTGATTATAAATGCTTTCAGCTGCGCAATGATTGAGAAAAGATCCTTTGTTTGTGCACTTGATTTTTTTCTGTTCTCACTCTTCAGTGTAACAGTTAACCACAGAAAGGGGTGGCACAGTGGCGCAGTGGTTAGCACCGCAGCCTCACAGCTCCAGCGACCTGGGTTCAATGCTGGGTACTGCCTGTGTGGAGTTTGCAAGTTCTCCCTGTGTCTGCGTGGGTTTCCTCCGGGTGCTCCGGTTTCCTCCCACAAGCCAAAAGACTTGCAGGTTGATAGGTAAATTAGCCATTATAAATTGCCCCTAGTATAGGTAGGTGATAGGGGAATATAGGGACAGGTGAGGATGTGGTAGGGAATATGGGATTAGTGTAGGATTAGTATAAATGGGTGGTTAATGGTCGGCACAGACTCGGTGGGCCGAAGGCCCTGTTTCAGTGCTGTATCTCTAAATCTAAAAAGTTGCTGCCTTCGTCCAGCAAGGCTAGCCAAGGTGATTCATTCATTAATCAAAATGCATCTATTTACTGCTCTCAAATATATCAAGCAAAATTCTTTGAAGCAACATTTTTTGAAAAAACAATTTTGTTTTGAAACACTGCTCAGTTGCACTAGTTCATGGCCGATTTTGTGTTCAGCGATATGTAAATGAGTTTGACCAGAAATTTGAGAAAAACACTTCTCAAAATGGACACAGTTAGTGCCTGTTTCGCCAATTGCACCCAAAGCAAAAACTCTGCTCCAAAATCTGCACGCACCTGGCTATCCCACACATGACATCAGATTCAAGGCATCCTAACACGTTCAGGAAATCTAATGAAAGATTGGAGCAGGGGTCTGTAAATCCTTGATTAGAACCTCCATGGTCCCAAGGTTTCAGATGGCAGACAGAACCTTTGATTGGCACAGTGGTTAGCACCGCAGCCTCACAGCTCCAGCGACCCGGGTTCAATTCTGGGTACTGCCTGTGTGGAGTTTGCAAGTTTTCCCTGTGTCTGCGTGGGTTTTCTCCGGGTGCTCCGGTTTCCTCCCACAATCCAAAAGACTTGCAGGTTGGTAGGTAAATTGGCCATTATAAATTGCCCCTAGTATAGGTAGTGGTAGGGAAATATAGGGACAGGTGGGGATGTGGTAGGAATATGGGATTAGTGTAGGATTAGTATAAATGGGTGGTTGATGGTCGGCACAGACTCGGTGGGCCGAAGGGCCTGTTTCAGTGCTGTATCTCTAAACTAAAGTAAATGTCTCATCCAAAAGAGAGTGCCACCAACAGTGCAGCGCACCCTCAGTACTGTAGTGTTTGATTGGTCTGAATTTGATCGCGCCAGTCTGTTCATTATCTGTGTTCATTGGGTTGATTGCTTAAGCCTCTGGGTGGAGCTAGAGAGCAGTGGTGAACTGGAGGTTTCGAGGAACTCCTGGGAGAGACACAGCTTGAATCAGGTTGCTGTCAAGACATGTGCTGAAATCTATAATATACTTTATAGTTACTGTTTTTGTAAATAAACCAGTTGGTTATTTAACACAGTGTGATATCTGCATTGCCCTTAGATTAAATCGGATATCAAAATTAAACCCAGTAACCCAGCGTAAACATAATAAATACTGCACTGATGTGCCAACCTAGAATTTAGGCTCAACTGTCAGGAGTGGAACTTAAACCCATCACTTTCTGACTCAGAAGCAAGAGTGCTACCCACTGAGCCACAGCTGACACCATCACCAAGAGAAAAATATTAAATAGCTTTTCTTAACTCCACCTTCCTTGTGTTGCCTGGATTGTACTTTGATTCTAGATTGATTCCCTTTTGTTGATTGTTCCCAAATAATTTGTATTTCTCATGGGAATGTTGGGAATATCCACATCTCCTTGTGCCGGATTTCTTGACTCTGGTTGTCATAAAATCTACCATTATCACCCACGCTTACCCAGAATGCTGATTTTAGATCCTAATTGGTGGTGTAATTTTCCTGTTTGTAACTCATACACTGCATAACTTCCTCATGTCCAATTAAATTACACTTCTCTATAATATTATCATTTAGTCTCGAGCTAGCCCCTGCAGGAATCTTACTGTCCTACAAGTCGCTGTCCTTTCATGCATAGTAAGTATTATTTCTCACAATTTTCTCCATATACATATATTTACTGAATTTATTAAACCCTTCTTGAACCTCTTTAAAATATTGTGCAAGTTGCAATCAGTTCTTCACTTTTTCTTGAAGTGTGTCTAGTCCCTTTCCAATACTTTGTGAATGTATTGTAGGTTGTGAGAGAATGTTCTTGCATTGCCCTGTATAACTGTATGTCCCTGGTTTAATATCTTCTCCAAACAAATACTGTCTGGCCTGAGTGGAGTAACAGCAGGGGCTGGAGTGCTGGCAGCTCATCCTCAGGACGCTAACCTCCCCACCCCTCCTTGAGCAATGTGAGGGAGCTGATAGAAAGGATGCTGAATGGGTAAAAACTGGGCCTTTGTGAGGTGTGTGTGTGTGTGTGTGTGTGTGTGTGTGTGTGTGTGTGTGTGTGTGTGTGTGTGTGTGTGTGTACCTCTTCTTTTAGATTTAAAGTTTCCCCTCTTCTTTAAAAATTAACAGTTACTCTTTAGCTACTTAATTATGCAAAATTATATTGAACAAAATTCGGTTCAACTGAAGTTTGAAACTTGGAGGAAAGAGGTTTTAGGCACATCACCCTCAATACCAGACTTTCTTCCCATCTGTCTACCTTCATCATCGATGCATGACATAATTCTTAAATTAGACAGGTAATCAATGAGGTCTCGATGATCTTCTCCATGGATCTTGCAGGATCAGTTGTGCTTGATTCGACTGAGCTGCTTCTTGAGTTGTTACAGGTGTGAAGTCATCAAAGTTGTCTTCATCCCTTTCTTCTGTAATTGTTTTAGCATTGATTTGTTTTGAAGAAGGTTACATTTCTCTTCACAAAGTAGTTTCCTCTCTTCGCTATAGTCATCCTTCCTTTTCTCTGAACTACCGTAAGCACTCTTGGGTCAAATAGTAAGCTAGTTTTTGAAGTTTTCTCCTGCCAAACCAGGGCCTTGTGTCTTTCTTTTATCTCACTATCTTTTGTGTGCATCCATTGGTCTGCATGCATATTTATCCTCTGTTGTTAATTCTTGTCTCTACCCCTCAAGCTTTCCGTTGTAGGGTTGAGTAGGCATGCAATGTGCAGTTCACACTTTGTCTTCCATTTGGAGAAAAGCAAGGTGATATATTTGTAGTTGTGGTAAGCTCTTAGAAATCAAGCTCTGTTTCCAGCTCTTTCCTTCAGTGTGAGCTGTTCATATGGTTTTCATTAGGATGCAATTAAAACGTTCCATCTCTCCATTTGCTCTTGGTGTGATACTTTGATGGGTGAATCCTAAATGGGTAGCAAATTCAGTGAATTCATGACCATTAAACAGTGGGGTGTTATCTGTTCTTACTGTATCAGGTATCCTTTGTGTTGCGAAGAAGGCAACAAATTTGGGTAGAGTTGTTCTTGCAGATGTCAACATCATTATTAATACCTCTGGATATCTGCTCTAGTCACCTATTATGATCAATATGTATTCACCAGTGGGAAAAGGTCCTACAAAATCAGCTGACACTTCTGTCCAGGACCTCGCAGGCAAGGGTGTTATCCTAAGTGGTTCAGGATTCTCTGTACCTTGCCACAGTATGCATTCTCTTACGGCTTCTTTTACCATTTTGTCAATTCCAGAAAACCATATCTTCTCTTGTAGAAGGCTTTTTGTCTTTACGATTTCTTGGTGTGTTGCATGTGTAATCACAATTGCTTTTCTCCTCAAAGGAGGACAAGTCTGTTGCCTCTAGGTATGAGTCCATCATGTGCTCTGAACTCATCCTTGCATGATTTGTATACTTTTACATCAGGGTGTTTCCAATCATCATGCTTCTGTGTTTGTAAGACTTTCATGAGAATTTGTAGCATTTAATCTTTCCCTGTTCCTTCTCTTACTTTGTGTATTTTACCAATATTGCTATTGCCCCTCCTTTCCCATCTTGCCTGTCCTTTCTACAGACCGATAGCCTGGAATAGCTATCTCCCAATCATGTTCATGTTAGAGCCAGATCTCTGTAATCACTACTACATCATGTCCTTTAAAGCTGAATTTGTGTTTCTGTTTCACTCGTTTCATTCCTTGTATTACGTGCTGTAACCTGCGAGGCTACGGACCAGGTCCTGGAAGGTGTGATTAGATTGGCAGCTAGTTTTTTTCAGCCAGCGCAGACACGATGGGCTGAATGGCCTCCTTCTATGCATAACTTTTCTATGGTTCTATCTGAATCCTGCCTATCTGTCCTGCTGCCCTGTTTCTACTATATTATTGACAGAACCAAAACAGGACATTCGACCCAACTGGTCTGCGCTGAATTTTATGCTTCACATGGGCCTTTGTCTTTGTCTCATCCTATTAACATATCCTTGTATTCTTTTCTCCTTCAGGTGCTAATCTAGCTTCCCCTTAAATTCATCTTTGCTATTCACCTCGACTACTCCATGAGGTAGTGTGTTCTACATTCTAACTACGCTCTGGGTAACAAAGTTTATCCTGAAATTCTTAATGGATTTATTAGTGACTATCTGATATTTATGGCCCCTAGTTCTGGTTTCCCCCGCAAGAGTAAACATTTTCTCTATGTCTTCCCTATCAAACCCCTTCATAATCTTAAAGACTTCTATCAGGGCACCTCTCAGTCTTTTGTTTTCTAGAGAAAGAAGCCCCAGCTTGTTCAATCTTTACCCATAGGTATAACCTTTCAGTATTGCTTGCATTCCCTAAATCCTTTATACACCTTCTCCAGTGACTCGATTATCATTTTTTTATAGAATGGAAACTCGGACTGTTCACACTCCAAATGTGGTCAAAGCAATGTACTATATAAGTTTAACGTAAATACTCTGCTTTTCAATTCTACCCTCTAGAAATGAACCTCAGCACTTTGGTTGTTTTATTATGGTCTGGTTAACCTGAGTCACTACTTTTAGTGATTTGTGCATCTGTACCCCAGTTCCCTCTGCTCCTTTTATACATTTATTTTCCAAGGAGTATAAGGCCTCCTTATCCTTCCTACCAAAATGTATTATCACACACTTATCGAGGGTGCCTCCCACGGGAGTGGGCTGGAGGTGGGAGTGGGGGGTGGGGGGCGGGGGTAGTGTAAAATTGAGTGGGAGGTGGTGGGCCCGGTGGGGGGTGGGGGGGGGCTTTCCCATTGCCTTCGTGCCCCCACTGCAATTTTATGAGTGGCAGTAGTGTTGAGAAGCCACTTGCCCATCCCAGGCCAATAAGGCCCTTAAGTGGTCAATTAATTGCCACTTAAGGGCCTCCTCCCACTGCAACTGGTATATTACAGTGGCGGGTGGGCGGCTCAGGACCCCCAGGAGGTCGCCCAGTAAAACTTGGTGGCCTGCTTGCGGGCTGGGGGTAGGGGGGGCCCCTTCAGATCGGCACCCTGTGCCCCATGGAGGGCACCCCACGGCTGCAGCACATTACCCAACCCCCCACAACCGAACCCCCCCCATTGCCTCACCAGGACCTGGCCGGTTGACGCCGGCAAGGCCTCACACGCTTTCCTTAATTCCAGGTCTCCTCCTCTCCCTGGGTGCAGTCCCAGCTGTCACAAAAGTTGTCTATGTGCCTTTAAGACTGAGCAAAAGGATTTCTCTGAGAACAGTGAATGCTGAACTGGGTGGGGCATTGCAAGGCAAACTGTTTTTTAAAGCCACTCAACAGAGAGAAATGACTGTCACATGACTGGCTGCTGGGACGTTTTTAGCTTCGCTTTTGCAAGAAGAGACCAGTTTTGGCTGGAACCTGTTTGGAGACCAGAGAAAGAGACCTCTCTCTGAAAGAAAGAGTAAGACTGCTTGCTGCTGTAAACTGGGTAGGAATACAGATCAGAAAGCTCTTTCTCTTGAGGAATAATTCCTGTATTAAGTGAAATTCGAATTTCTTCATGAAGTTAAATGAACTTTGAAGGAATTGCAAATCTAAGGTATGGAAGCTTAAACCCTTGTTGCCGTTTATGCCTGAAGAGAGAGAGGAGACCCAGGAAGAGGAGTTGCAACACTCTGTGGAGAATCACTGCTTCGGAGGAAGGCTCCTTTGCTGATAGGAAGCCTTGCATTGTTAAGAGTGGAAAGATTCTTGTTGTCTCCAATCTCTGGAAATTCTCTGCCTCAAAATTGAGTCCTGTTGCCTTTTTTGTGTGCTTGAAAGATCCTGAAACCTCAGGAAAGTTTCTATTGTTGGATTGCTATTTAGAAATCCAAGTAGACCTGTTGCTGCACTTTTTGCTGTCAGATCTGTGTGACGCCTGCTGCAGACGAATTGCCTTGAATTCCACTACAGACTGTTCATTAATTTCACCTGGAGATTTCGAGAGGCACCTGACTATTCGACTCTGGGATACTTCACTGAACTGGAAATATTCTACCAGAAGTTACAACCCAGTTACTTTGTTATTGCTAAGAAACTGTTGCAAGTTTAACCAATCTTTTAAAACTGGTTCCCTGTTGGTTTTGAATGTATGTGTGTGCATGAGGGTTAGAAAGAATAAGAAGGTATAAAATTTGTTCAACATATAAATATATCTCATTATTGTTTAAAATTGGTTTACTAATAAATTGTTAATTTGTTGTTATTTAAAGAAACCTGGTTTGGTGTGCTTTATTCTGGGGAATAAAGACGGTGTTTCTTTTGGGCCTCCTTATCTCGAGAGACAATGGATACGCGCCTGGAGGTGGTCAGTGGTTTGTGAAGCAGCGCCTGGAGTGGCTATAAAGGCCAATTCTGGAGTGACAGGCTCTTCCACAGGTGCTGCAGAGAAATTTGTTTGTTGGGGCTGTTGCACAGTTGGCTCTCCCCTTGCGCCTCTGTCTTTTTTCCTGCCAACTACTAAGTCTCTTCGACTCGCCACAATTTAGCCCTGTCTTTATGGCTGCCCGCCAGCTCTGGCGAATGCTGGCAACTGACTCCCACGACTTGTGATCAATGTCACACGATTTCATGTCGCGTTTGCAGACGTCTTTATAACGGAGACATGGACGGCCGGTGGGTCTGATACCAGTGGCGAGCTCGCTGTACAATGTGTCTTTGGGGATCCTGCCATCTTCCATGCGGCTCACATGGCCAAGCCATCTCAAGCGCCGCTGACTCAGTAGTGTGTATAAGCTGGGGATGTTGGCCGCTTCAAGGACTTCTGTGTTGGAGATATAGTCCTGCCACCTGATGCCAAGTATTCTCCGAAGGCAGCGAAGATGGAATGAATTGAGACGTCGCTCTTGGCTGGCATACGTTGTCCAGGCCTCGCTGCCGTAGAGCAAGGTACTGAGGACACAGGCCTGATACACTCGGACTTTTGTGTTCCGTGTCAGTGCGCCATTTTCCCACACTCTCTTGGCCAGTCTGAACATAGCAGTGGAAGCCTTACCCATGCGCTTGTTGATTTCTGCATCTAGAGACAGGTTACTGGTGATAGTTGAGCCTAGGTAGGTGAACTCTTGAACCACTTCCAGAGCGTGGTCGCCAATATTGATGGATGGAGCATTTCTGACATCCTGCCCCATGATGTTCGTTTTCTTGAGGCTGATGGTTAGGCCAAATTCATTGCAGGCAGACGCAAACCTGTCGATGAGACTCTGCAGGCATTCTTCAGTGTGAGATGTTAAAGCAGCATCGTCAGCTGTGTTTAGTTTGGCTAATATCCAGTAGGTGGGAAACTTTACTAATATGCTGTGACCTTTGGAGTAGTGGGACTGAATTAACAGTGCATTACTCCTGCCTTGGTCGTAACACAGCAGTGGCCACTGCTGCTGGTGGCGCTGCTGGGACTGAGAGCTGCCGGCCCGCTGATTGGCTGGCAGCTCTTGGAGGCAGGACTTCCTGCCTCACGGTTGGAAATCCCGCCGAGGCCAAGTAAGGGTCTGGACCACGTAACATCACTGCATGGCTTCCAGGCCCAGCGGATGCGGGCTCACCCCCAACTTTTTGGCTGGTGAGTGGGGCCTCCAGTCCAATTTAAAATTCCAGCCATTGAATTTAATTTTCCAATTTCATGCTAATTTTGCATGTTTATTAATGTCTTCCTGTATTTTATCTCAGTCATCCTCTGTGTTAACTAAGCCCCATTATTTGGCGTCATCCGCAAAAATTTGGAATTGTTCTTCCGATCCCTAAGTTCAAATCTTTTATGTAAATAGTGAAGAGCAATGCTCCTTGTGGAATACCATTTCTCACCTTTAGCCAGACTGAGTAACTACCTTTAAGTCCTTTGATGCTTAAATACTTTCAATTTGAGAAACATTGTCAATTTTTGGGACAGTTTTTGAGTTTATGACTGCATGGTTTTAATTAGAGACTTTGAAATAAAAACAATTAACAAAGCAAAAAGAAACTACAATATTGAGTTAACAAATAATACAAAAAGAAATAGGATAGGATAGGGCCATTAAGTGATAGGCACGATATAATCACAGGTAATGACAGTGAAATGGCAGAAATACAAATTAATTATTTTGCTTCAATATTTACCAGAGAAACTATCATCATGGATGTGACATTAAAAGGAATGATCAAAAGGATGTTGTCATGCTAGGCCCCCACCTGCCAAGAATGAAGCACATTCATTTTGTCATGAACATTGATTTCAAACTGTTACTGGAGTGAAGAAAGGACTTGTTAAACAAATCAGCTGTGGCTAGAAAAGCCATTTGCACATTAACAGACAGTGTTTGGAAGGACAAAGCAGCCATTCCCTGACATTCAATCCACAATGGACTTTTGATCACCAGATGTTGAAGGTGGGGAGCTCGCATTCCAGGTTGACTGCTAAGATGGCCAAATACACAAATGGACATGGTCAAACCAGCTAGTCACATGACTAACCTGCTGGGCAACCAGAGTTTTTTGAGTTTGTACAAACAGTTTGGGCAAAAAGTCTGTTTGCTCCTGGACTGAGAAGATCTCTCTTCTGTCTGCTCCCATTTCTTTCTCTGAAGTATCTGAATCTATTGAAGACACATGAAATCAAAGAGAGAAAAGTCTCCTACAGTAAACAAGGTTTAAGAAGAATACTGGGCTCCAACAAAAAGCAAGATCTACCTCCAATCAAGGACTCTGCAGTGAGCTCGAAGAACCGTAACAACAACTCTTCAGATATTGCCTCAAACCTTTCCACTTTATTTCTTCTGCTGTGTTCTGTCTCTATCTGCATGTGTGTATCGCATATGCATGCTAGTGTGGGCGTGTCGTGTATCTGTAGGCGTCAACCGAACTAGAATTTAAGTTTTAATAAATTTCAACTTTTCTTCTTTAAACCTAATAAAGTCTTCTTGTGCCAGTTTATTTGCCTTATAATTTGAAAGCGGTGAGCAAGGATTCACCAAGGGGGAGCTAAAGCACAGTGTGTTTAAAATTAAACCCTGTTACAGTAAGACCAGGTGAAGGCTGAAAGGGAACCCTAGACCTCCAACTCACCTGTTCGTAACAATATAAGGACATTTAAGATTAAAAAAAGGTGGAGATAATTGATAAATTAATCAAACTTAGAGAGGATAAAATTCCTGGAGCGGATGGATTACATCCACACATACTGAAAGAAGTTAGAGAAGAGATAGCAGAGGCACTATTACATATAGATAAATATCCTTTGGAAAAGGCAAAGATGCCAGAGGACTGACAGACAGCTAATGTGATTCCTAAATATAAACAGGGAGATAGAACAGATCCAGGAAACTAGAGAACAATTAGCTTAACACTGGTGGTAGGAAAGATAATGGAAGCCTTACTCAAAGATTGTAATAGAAAAACATCTAGAAGCTGAAAACATAATAAAGAGTAGGCAGCACAGCTACCAAAAGGTCCGATCATGCTTCACTTATTGAATTCTTTGAACAAGTAACAGAAAGGGTACATAAGGGTAATGTAGTAGATGCAATAATTTTATATTTCCAAAAGGCTTTTGATAAGGTCGGGCATAGATGACATATGACTAAGGTCAGAACATGTGGAGTATCTGAATGAATAGAAAGCTGTCTACGAAACAGGAAATAGAATAGATTTTGCAGCTTCATTCCCAACCTTTTAACTTTCCCTTTTGTCTTCCTCCTTTATTTTTCATGTACTAAGTGTATGCCTTCATCTTTAGTTTCAATTTTCCTTCTCACACTTCTTCACTTACAATTAACAGATCTACTGTTTTATCTTGATTGCTCAATTGGACTGAAACACTCGAGGTTTGATGCTTTCTTGTGCTTATTTTTAATGAGCTGTGACTGAGAGTCAGGCCTTCCCTTACTGGGTTCCCAGCAGTCTTAACAATGCAGAGCTAGCTACTGAAAGTGTCACATGTTGTGATGTGTCTGAAGCGAGTGGGTTTGATCAACGGGAACACCGCCTTCTTTACAAGAAGCAGAAGTATGTGTAATAATCGATCCATTTCCCCTTGCAGTTCTTGACCCAGCTGGTCCTGCAAAACCAGAGCATCAGAAAACAAGAGATCAGTCAGAGAGAATCACAAGAGCTCAAGTAACATATTTATTGACATGAGGTATTGAAGTCATCCACAACCCACCCTCCTTCCTTCAAAGTTTCCTCCTGCTGATTCTTACTAGAGTACAGAAGCCCCCACTTATCCTACCCAGGGGTTACTCCTCATGTGTGTGCCTGTTACAAATGTTCAGCCTGCAAATTCCCCTGTAGTGCATTTCACCAGATTCTCTCATTGTAAAATAAACGCAACAACCACTAATATTACAGAAAAAAGTTGGGCACAAAGAGGCTAGAAAGATGTCTGATAAAATATAGTATAGGGCCAGTTTACAGGTTTCCCCAGCAGCAGCCTAAAATTGATACCCCTTACATATGCGGCCTTTACTAAAGTTGATTTCAATTTTGTGAAACCCTTCCTTTAGTGCACTGTGTAACATAATACTCACTGTGACACTCCCTATAACCCACACCCTCATTTTAAATTCTCTATAACACACAACCTCATTGTACACTCTCTATAACACACCCTCACTGTAACAATCACTGTAATGCTCTCTATAACAGTCCCTCATTGATCCCTAAAATGCCTGTTTACAGCAAGCTGTTTGTGTGTGCCTATGATGTCATTGCAGCATTTGTAACCTGGATATAGAAACCAGCAGCATTCCATCACTCAGTTATAACCACAACATTTAAATACACAGAGAGAGAGAAGATCGAGATTTTAACATACCAGGCCTCCATTCCTTGTTGGTTCACTATTACTGCTGCACAATCAATGTCAGGTTTTAAATCCTTATTATTGTTCAGAAAAGCTACATTAAAAAAAAGAAATGTGATATTAGAATCAATTTTCATATCTAAAGTGTGTTTCGATATAGATTTAGAAAGCTATAGGTCGAGATGTCGAAGGGTGCGGAATATTCCATGCTTTAAATGTTGTTGCTTGTGGTACAGTTGTAAAGGCCTAGGATGGACAGTATTTGATATTCTATATGTTGCAACATGCGTGGGTTAGGGTCTAGATTTGTCAGCTCAGCATGGGGTGGAGGGGGCATGAACGCCCATAGAAAATGTCAGACATTTTATGCATGCATTTTATACAAGGTTCCAGTTAATCTATTTTTCAGTCTATTTTTCATTGGCTGAGTGTAGAATGTTGGCCAGGATACCAAGGCGATGTAGTTTTAACTTATTGTGTGGCAAAAACTGGGTGATATTGACTTGGCAGTTCAACTTACACCGGGTTAGATTCTTTACCTGTTTATTGGATAAGGTGTAAAATAACTTTTCCGATTGGCTGTGACCCATTTTTTTCCTAGCAACTGATGTGACAATTGTGCCCCTGGGAAAATGTCACTCTTCGTCAAATGGTAACATGGGAAATTTAACATCCACCTGAACAAGATGATTCAAAGGACAGTGCGACACTCCTCAGTGCTATATTGAATTGTCAATCTAGCTGAAGTCCTAGCGTGTGCCTTTGACCTTCTGATGTAGTCATGGGGTACTGTCAGCTCAGCCAAGCTTACATTCGATACAAACACAAGAGTGGGAGCGGTTACCAGCCTATTGTGTCCTTCAAGAATATGTACAGTAGTGGACAGGGTATATTACATAGAATTACATGGAATGTACAGCACAGGAACAGACAATTCAGCCCAAGTCTATGCAGGTAATTATGCTCCACTCGAGTCTCCTCTCAGCCTTCCTCATCTAACTATTTGCATAACCTCCATTCTCTCTTCCTCATATGCTGATCTAGTAACCCTTAAATGCTTCTATTCTAATCAACTCACTACTCCTGATGGGAGCGAGTTCTACATTCTCACCACTCTCTAGCTAAAGAAGTTTCTTCTGAATTCCCTATTTTGCAGGTACAGTAGCATAGTAGGTATGTTATTAGTAATCCAGAGGCTGGGACTCATGATCCAGCGATATGGGTTCCAATCCCACCATGGTTGCTGTGGTATTTAAATTCAATTAATTCAATAAGGTCTGAATAAAAAGGTAGTATTGGTAATGGTAACCATGAAACTATTGGATTGTCATAAAACCCAACTGGTTGACGAATGTCCTTTAGGGAAGGAAATCCCCTTTCCTTGTCTGGTCTGGCCTACGTGTGACTCCAACCCACAGCAATGTGGTTCACTCTTAACCACCCTTTGAAATAGCCTAGCAAGCCACTCAGCTGTATTCAAGGAGGCAGCTCACCAACACCTTCCCAAAAGCAATAAATACTGGTTTTACCAGTGATGCCCATTCCCATGAAAGGATAAAAACAAAATTTGACCTCTTGTTGACTATCGTATATCGATAGCCTTTAGTTTTGCTCTTCCCCACAAGTGGAAACTCTCTTGGCTATATTTTAAGAAGCCCTCAACGTCAAGATCAGTGGCGGTGTGGGGGTGGGGGGGGAGTGGGGGGAGGGGGGGAGGGCTTGAAGATGGCTCTGGATGAGGCCCGCCATGGACCTCAATGCCGGCAGGGCCCAGCCTGATCCTCCCAGTGGCAGCAAGGCACTGTGGGGGCCACCCCGCCGCTGGATGACAGGACCACAATCAACATATTCAAATTAATTAAATTAATATATTAACATATACTTACCTTTAATTTTGAGGGCCCACTGTGATCTTTGACGTGGCGGCCGGCACTCCCACACCTTCAGATCCCCGTCTGGGGAAACGAGGCATGGCACTGGTGGGGAGGGGGGAGGAGGTAAGATTATCAATGCGAGGGTGGGGGGTGGGGGTGGGTGGGCGGTGGAACGTGGTTCAGTAAACATCATGGGTGTAGGGGATGGTGGGAAGAGTTGTACTTTAAACTTTGTGCAGTTTGTGGGGGGAAAGGTCAGATGTTAAAGGTAAGTGTTTTTTTGAGGGAAAGGGCAAATAGTTAATGTAATTATAATTGGCGGGTGGGAAAGTGGCATTGGAACTTTATTTTATTTTGGGGGGTTATGTCTTTAAGCTGCCATTGCTGGGGATGGACAGCCCACTCCCTCCACATGATTTGGGGGGGTGGGCCACCTGGCTATTTAAATGAGCTGCCGCGCTTGGGATTGCAGTGGCTGTTTGGCATGCAGCACAAACTCCAAGATCTCTTTGTCTACTCTATCAAAACCTTTCAGAATTTAAAGACCTCTGTTAGATCATCCCTCAACTTCATCTTTTCAATAGAAAAGAGACCCAGCCTTTTGTTCCTTTCCTGATATTTATAACCTCGCAGTTTTGGTATCATCCTTCAAAATCTTTCTTTGCACTGCCTCTAAATCCATTTTGCAACATGGCAACCAGAACTATGTACAGCATTCCAAGTGCGTACTTCTTATATGAAAATAAAAACAAAAATTAAACTTAAGATTAACGTTATCTTGTTTCACTTACTGAGACAGTTCATGTTACAGGCATTTGGACCATCCGGAAACATCTGATCTGCACACCACCAATTACTGTTGATCTGAAAGATCCCGTAGTCTCCTGACCAGATCTTTCCATCATTGCCTCTCTCGTAGTATTCTGCAAGTGTGTTGTATTCACTCTCATGATAGGCCATACACACCCCTAGAATTAAAATGAACACAAGACACTATAGTTTGGAAGTTGTGACAAACACAACTGTGATTCACACTGCGCCTTGTGAGGGGAGATTGGGGACAAGCTACAGCAAAGCTTTGTTTCTGCACAACCTCAAGGTGAATTTCCTCAGAGCTTCTCATGCTCCACTGCCGTAACTTAAAAGTAAGCAGGGAAGTAAAGTGAGTGAAAAAATGAAAAACAGACAGAACAGGCTATTGTCATTCTCTTATCTACAACCTGTTCACCTGAAGGCAGTAACTGTGGGAACTGGAGCAGTGTACAAGTTGAGACGTCATTTTGCTGATTGTCTCTCCTGTTCTCCTGACAATGGTGACTCTCACAGGGATTCAGTTCATGGGCATCTATAAGTATTACTTTGATTGAGTTTAGACTTTTAAAGTGGAAACGCTATTCTCTCCTATGCAGCCTCACAGACAAACCAGTCCCACCGTCGCTGCTGCAGATGCCAGAGATCAGAAATATAAATAAAAAATGCTGGAAATGCTCAGCATTTTCTGATTATATTCCACCCTTCTTAAACATCTATACACATGTATCTCTGACAAAGATGAAGCAGTTCTAACTTGTTTTGGTCCAGTAATTATCCCTCTAATAGACACAATGCGTGAGAGCTTTAAGACCCAACTACACAGCATTAGCCCATATTTGCTTTTAGGGATAGCCGGCTGGTGTGGTACTGAAGACTGGTGATCAATCTATTAACAAGTGGAAATCATTCCAAAGCAGAAAAATCGATTGCTCAGCGTTTCCTATTAGTTGTTCTGGGCACGTTATTAATTGTTTACATTGTAAATCTATTGAAGCCTCTCTCAAAGGAATAAGGATTTGAGATTCATTAAGATATTGACCTCAGATACTAAAATTTAAAAAAAGTCAAAGAAAATTTGCCAAAACATAAAACAGCAGAACCCTGTCTCATATTCCTGCCCTAAGCTAGTGGTGCAGAGACCAATTGTAGCTCTGCAATGGTCGGCTTGGCTAACTTACAAACAACCATACAAAATTGATGGGGAAGAAAAGACTAACTGGTCCATCAGGTCTGCCTCTCACTATGATGGCCAGACCATCACAACTAAACATCCCCTTGCCCCATGACTCCCCACCATCCCCCGCCCCATCCTCGACCACTGAAACCATTTATCTCTGTTTAGAGCAAAAGAAAAGAAACTCAGAGCCTCTCAAGGGAAAATACTCGGAAAAATTCCTCCTCAATCAAAACCAGTCTAGAACATGTCATGGTCCAAGTGTTATTTATAAAAATAATGTGTTCGCTGCCCCAGTCAGGAACCAATCCAGATCTTTCCTGAAGGCAGAGTGTCAGCACTCAACACACCAGCTGGGAATGTATTCCAGAGGCTCACTACTCTCCTGGAAAAGAACTGCCCAACATCCAGTCTATTCCTTCTCTTGCATAGTTTAAACTAAAGATCAATTTTCTCTGACCAGACTCAGACATTCCCAGGCCCCATCAATGTGACATGCACTCACCCACTGAGAACGGCAAGAGGAAGATATAACCCGCAAGTGGCACTGCCTAAATAGAACAGAGAAAGTGTTACTTACAGTCTGCCACGCTGTATGCGGTGAATTTAGTCAGGATAGAATTCTTTACAGCGCGAGCAACTTGACATCGTGAAAGGATTCTGGCGTTGGTGACTGTGAGCAAGACACTGAAAATAATCAGAGTCTTCATCTTGTCGGTAGGAGGTGTGCCTGGGTCTGGTAATGGCTGCGCTTTTATACAGGATCGTGCCTCTGGTTATCAGTTCAACAAAGCTAATCAAACAAGAACCTGGGGAAAAAAAACAATGTTTTTCAAATTAGTGCCATGTTCCTGAATGTCACATGGTGATTTGGCAAACACTGCAATACAAGGTGAGGAAGCAAAAACTTTAGGGCTGACTTCAATATTTTTAGTCCTGGAGTAGAAGTGAGGGGAAAGTGTGAGTATGAATGTTTCAGGCATCTACAGTAACATTTGGAGCAGCCAACACTGGTTCATTAGTTAAGATTACTTTTGGCTTTTCAAAAGCTGGCTGGCATTCACCTGACCATACTACCTTGGTTTTCTTTTTCTGCAGCAAATCAGTGAGTGGAACTGCTGCAGCACTAAAATGTGATACAAACTTTCTGTAGAAACCACACATCCCCAAAAACCTCATGATTTCATGCTTAACTTTAGAAATAGAGAACTCCACTAAGGCTTGTACTTTTGCTGTTCTTGGCAATACTTGTCCTTGCCCCACTATATGTCCGAGGTAGGTTACTCTTGCTTTTGTGAATTCACTTTTTGCCAGATTTACCACTAAATCAGCGGCATTTAATTTTTTAAACAGAGTTTCTAGTTGTTTTAAGTGTTCCTTCCAAGTGTTACTGTATATTACCCATCATCAAGATACACGACACAGTTGGGAACACTGGCTACCACTTGATTCATTAGGCTCTGAAAAGTTGCTGGGGCATTTTTCAGCCCAAATACCATCCCTTGGCATAAAGACCATCTGGTGTGGCAAAAGCTGATATTTCTTTAGCTCGAGGTGTCAAAGGAACTTGCCAGTATTCCTTTGACAAATCTATGTTTGTAAAAAACCTGGCACTGCCCACACTGTCAATACAGTCTTTGAAGCAAGGAATTGGATAGGAGTCTGCCTTCTATACTGCACTGAAATTTCTATAGTCTATGCAAAGTCAGGTTGAACCATCAGGTTTAGGCAGTAAGACTATTGGTGAACTCCAGCTGCTTTGCCTCCTGGTATGCTAACACTATTAGATTCCCATGACAGTGTCCAACTGTTAAAAGCAGTTGCCCTTCAAGTGTAGATTGAAGCAAGAAAAGGGAGCATTGGAAGGACCTGGTACAGTTTAGAGTGTTGACAGCTTGCTCTCTCCCTAAGCAGCAGCCACATTCAAGCACTTTTCAGTGGAAGTCATGAGACAGCGAGAGAGGGAATAAGGAAAGGGTTCATCAAACTGTCTTGAAGTCTACAAATGCAAAATACTGTGAATTCTAGAAATCTGAAATAAAACAAAAATGCTGGAAATACTCAGCAGATCTGGCAGTATCCCAATACTTGTTACCACAACCTTATGCCCTGCATCATGAAAACTTCTGTCACTTAATCCCTCCTGCCCTCCGCCCGATCACAGACCTTCCCTTTTGTTCTTCCTCCTACCCTCCCCACTTTCATTCGCTCAAAACCTGTTACATGTCTTTTCCCAGTTCTGGTGAAAGGCCACAGGCCTGAAACATTAATTCCGTTTCTCTTTCCACAGATGCTGCCAGACCTGCTGACTATTCCAGCATTATGTTTTTATGTCCCGAAGTCTGCTAATGTTATACTGCTATTAATTTCTCTTTATATTGTGTGAATGTTAATCTTTAGCCTTTCCCTGTTAAGCAGGGAAATTTAAGTCAATTTAAAGCCCATTGGGCTGTTAGGCCCAGGGTTGACCCTGCAGCAAGTCAGTTTCAGGATGAAGTAATGATTATTGCATCCAGTTCTGGTCACTACACTTCAGGAAGGATGTGAGCGTCCTTGAGAGGATACAAAGGATATTTAACAGAATGGTACCAAGGATAAGAGATTTTAACTACAAGGTTAGGTTGGAGAAGCTGGGGTTGTTCTCCTTGGAGCAATGGAGAGTGAGGGGAGATTTGGTAGAGGTACAAGACTATGACTGGTTTAGATAAGGTTGACAAAGAAAAGCTGTTCCCATCAGCTGATCGTGTAAGGTCTAGGAGATACAGATTTAAGACTTTGGGCAAGAGATGCAGGGGGGTTGTGAGAAATAACTTTTTACGCAGCGAGTGGTAATGGCCTGGAACTCGCTGCCTATGAGGATGGTGGAAGCGGAGACAATGAATGATTTCAAAAAAAAATTGGATGGCTCTTGAGGGAAATAAACTTGCAGGGCTATGGGGATAGAGTGAGGGAATGGGACTGACTGGGTTGCTGTGCAGAGACCCAGCATGGAATCAATGGACTGAATGGCCTCCTGTGCTGGAATGACTCTTTAAACATAACCCATTGCATATTGATTCACAATGTTTCGGCAAACCGTAATCATTTGACAAGTTCTGTAAAGGTAAACAACTGAGCATGCATCATCCTTTGTATTTGGTACTGAATAATACAAAAACAAACATTAAAGGTTTCACTAGGTAGAATAGCAATTGTAAGTAACATGGGTGAAACTATCGATAAGGTAACAAAGGGAGTTGTACTTGTTTGCTCATGGAGAAATAGTTTGTTAAGTAAAGAAAACTAAAGATGTTGATAAGGTTATGGAAAATGAAGTTGCCCTGTATGGAGTTGTATTGCATCTGTTATATAATTTTGTAATGTAGAAAGGTGTAGATTGTCATACAAAAGAGGTGAGAGCAATGTATAATTGTGGCAGTTTGCAATCAGTATTTGGATTTATAAGCACTTTGTAATGTTTTACTACATTAAAGGTGCTATATAAATGCAAGATGTTGTTGTAAAGGCCTAAAACAGTGAGCTCAGAACTGTAACGCATTTGAATTCCCAACCAACTAGAAGCATGTGTCATTGCAAGTATTGCCTTTTAAGTGTATGGTTAAGTGCAATTGCATTTACTGTATCTTAGATAAATTTATGACATCTGATGTCAATGTTCAGGAGCCTTATTGAAAACTGACAGTTGCAACCCAGAGCACAGTATATAGTTGCATCAAAGAACAGATACTTAAGGATGACGACATGATTTTTCTGAAAGGTAGTGTTATGACCCCATTAGGCACCATTAACTTTTAAAAAGAGAAATTTGAATTCCCAGTTATTACTGTAAGAATTACGCCAGTGGATGCAGATTTAAGGTTTTGGGCAAAAGATGCAGGGGGATGTGAGAAAGAACTTTTTACGCGAGTGGTGATGACCTGGAACTTGCTGGCTACAAGGGTGATGGAAGCAGAGATGTTTTAAATAAAAACTTTTAAGAGTTAAATAAAGCAAAACACTACTAACTTAACACTACAACTTGATACATTTGTATTTAAACTTAAAATCCTACAGAACACTCCCACTTGATTTTTACTTCCACAGTGTGTACCCATACTTTACAGAATCTCCTGGGACCAATCCAGAGTGCACCACAGCACTTAGGAATTCACTTTGATTCCTCAGTTTCCCAGCTATCTTCCGAGGTATGAGACCACCTCCCAAATCTGGACTTCCCAGCTTGACCACGGCCCTGCCTCAAAACAGAAACACCACTGATTCCTGATGACTTCTTTGCTCCAGCGCCCAACTATTTTCAAAGCCAATAGCTTTTCAGCAGTCAACTGCTTGTCTCAGAGCCAACTGACTGTCTGTGTCAGCAAGCCCTCGAAAACAACATCTGACCCAAAAGGTGTCTCCCTAGCAACATCTATCTCCATAGCAATATGACACATATGGGATGTCCCAGATAGCAATTTAAACTAATTATTTCCACTTCCAGATCTTTTCTTTGATTCCTGATTCCCAAATGAATAATTGATATTGTTAACGGTTATGGCCAGGTGATAAGATGTGTGGGTAGTTCTCAATGTTCACCTACCAACTGAACACAGAAAGTGCTTTGTTACTAGGGTCAAATAACATTGGCAGGTTTGCTTGTAGGTTTAAAAACAGATTAGCTATTTATTGAGCAATGTTCCTTCCCGAAATTGTCGCAACTGCACCCCTATACCCATTCACTCACGTGCGCGCATGCACACACACGCACATACACACACACACACATACACACACACGCACATACACATACACACACACACACATACACACACACGCACATACACATACACACACACACACACACACACAAGCAAAGATAGAAAGGAAAAGGGATAAGTAGTTTGAAGTGAGGTATGTGTTCAGGTTCACAATAAACCTGTTGAATCTTCTAGGAGATCAATTTCTCTTTCAAAGATACAAGCCTGGGTTGTTTTTAGATTTTTCTGGTGGTTGAGATTTCAGTCTGGAGACAGTGATCACTTGCAGTTCTCTGCTGCAGCAAGTTGATATGTAAAATTCACAGCAGGTCTCTTTCTTTGGCTTTTGCTGGATCTGTCACAGCTCTTGGCTGGTCAGGCCTTTATGATATTGTTCTGATTCTCTCCTCTGTCCAGAAAGCTACTTTTTAAGGTTTAAGTCTCTCACATATTGCCTCAGTTGGGAGACGCAGATCCCCCTTCCTGTGGTGACCAACAATAGACTAGGATGTGGCTACTTCATACCTTCTTTACTTCAGAAGTACCCATTCAATTCAAAAAAGTTTCTCGATGGGTTCAGGATGGGTGCAATTGACACCTCTTAGCTTGTCCTTTTGTCCTTAACAGACAGAAAGACAGTTTGAATATACAGGGCCATGTTGTTTGACCTTCAACAGCCATTTTTGCAGCACATTGTCCACTTTTTAAAAAAAGGAAAAGTCAATTTTTATAACTCTTCAGTTTGGGTTCTGTATTTTCAATCGCTGCACTTCATGTGAGTGTGACGACCGGCAGACACGATGGGCCGAAGGGCCTGTTTCTGTGCTGTATAACTCTATGTGAGTGTGACACTAGCAATGACAGAAGAAACTCTCCTAGACTATTTGGTTCCAACTGCCCAACAACACGAGGCCACCTGCGGTTTATGACTCTCACCTCTCTGACTCTGTCTCTTTAAG
This sequence comes from Heterodontus francisci, assembly GCF_036365525.1. Taxonomy (NCBI): domain Eukaryota; kingdom Metazoa; phylum Chordata; class Chondrichthyes; order Heterodontiformes; family Heterodontidae; genus Heterodontus; species Heterodontus francisci. Next base: position 114,338,057 of record NC_090380.1, read on the forward strand.
TGCTGCGCATGGCGAGATTTTTGACTTTAAATCTTCTCTTCATTCTGGGAAATCAAATGAATAATTTAAACCCCTAACTGAGGTAGCTGCAGACACACTGGGCGGCGTGTTTTGAAGTCAACGGCCTTCCAACACGGGAGAGCCGCCGCTGAGACCCGCGATATTTTGCACGGGGGCTCATTTAAATGGAGGGGGGGGAGTGACGACCCTGATGATGTAAGGGGATGGCCACCGCATCCCTGGCAACGGCGTTCAGTTTCACCATGCAGGCCCAGTGCCATTTTTAAAGGGTTTCAAGCCTTTAGATGAAATTGTAATATTTAAAGGGGAATTTGTGTCCATTTGTTATTAAAATTTTATTACAACCTGGAGGCCTTTTCAACCACACCCTCCCCCCAATGTCTGTTTTAGGGCCACTGACTCAATAAACTCGCTGGCCATCACGACCTTCCCCACCGCCCCCCCCACAACCTCGTAATATTTGTCCTTCAGCCCCTTCCTACCATGCCCACAGCCAATAGAAAATGCTTTCCCCGCTCACCCACCCTTCCCGCCCTGAAATCTGCACTCCTACCCCCTCCCCGCCAGTTGCGAGTTGCGGCCGGCGTCCGTAATATTGCCAAAGGACAGCTGTCCAGTCCAGGTAAGTTCATTACCATTTATTTTAATGCATTTTAATATTGAAATGAAGGCCTCGCCCCTTGACGACGGGGGTGGGGGGGCCCGCACCGAGGCCTCACCACCGTCGGTAATGTGCCTTCCAACAATGCAGTAGAAGAAGGAAACTTTTCAGCACAAGGAGAGGGAAATTAAAATCCCACAAGAAGCATCAGAAATTGAAAAGTAAAACTGCAAAGAGAGGGAGAAGGACAGGATTTCTTCTCTTTTCAATATATTGTTGCTTTCAGAATATCCATGAAACTGTTGACTTTCTGAGGTGCAGCTGGCTTTTGACCCTTTCTGGTCTCCGGTGCTTATCTTTTCTAATCTTTAGTTTCTCTAATTTATTCCAGATCTGGCAACAGATCACTGGCCTGAAACATTAATTCTCTTTCTCTCTTAGCTGCTGAATGCTTCCAGCATCTTCTCCTTTTATTTCAGATTTCCACTATCCACAGTATTTTGCTTTTGTATCGGTGTTTAATTCAGTGCTACTTCTCTTCCAGGAATGCCCACCTTGAACAAGTTCTGCTCTTATCTCCATTTGTCTTTCTGACACAAAAACAAGAAATGCTGGAATCACTCAGCAGGTCTGGCAGCATCTGTGGAAAGAGAAGCAGAGTTAACGTTAACTCTGCTTCTCTTTCCACAGATGCTGCCAGACCTGCTGAGTGATTCCAGCATTTCTTGTTTTTGTTTCAGATTTCCAGCATCCGCAGTATTTTGCTTTTATTTTAGTGTCTTTTTTACCTTGTTTGCCTTCATTGCTTTCTGTTCCTGGCTTCTTGTCTCTGACTAAGAGGTGACGAAACCTTTCCCCGAACTGAAGCCTCCCTGTCTGGCTATATTTTCCACCAATTACTCCGCCCATCGTAGATGGTGTGGCTCTTATAACCTAATCCGCCCACTTAATCCTCTGGCGCTTTCTCCTCCTTTCGGCATATCACCTTGTTCCACCCCTTCACCTCATTTAAATTCCTTGATTTCTACTGCTCACACAAATACCATGCCAATTTTCTTACTGAGCTATCGCTATCTTCACTGTTTTCCTCTGTCAGCCTCTGCACTGGGTGCCTTCTCATTCTCGGTGATTTCAGCCTCCATCTCAATTCATCAGTTCCTCTCTCCTCTGAGTTCACTGCCCTTCTATCCTCCCTTTATCTCTTCCTCTATTTAAACTCCCCAACCTATACTCATGATCACCCCCTTAACCCTACTATCTCATGTGGCCTCACTACTCCCATTGCACCAATCACAGATAAAGCTATCTCTGATCACTTCCTTTTGCACGCTCCACCCATATCTCGCTTTCCCCTCCAAGACCCACATTCTGTGCCACCCCTGGAAATACTATCCCCCAATCAATTACAACTGCACTTTCAAAATCCTAACTGTCTAGCTTCTGGCTCTCCATTCACTGTGACATCTCTGCAGCTTCCTATCTGTCCAACCACGCACTCAGCTTCACCTTCAATGCCTTTGTCTCCATTAAAAGCTTTACCCTGGCCTTACCCTGGCCATTTCCCTGGTATAGCCCTCATTCCCACTCCCTTAAGTCCAAGCAATGCAGACTTGATATGGTGGGCAACTGATTTAGCCATTCATTGCCAGATCTAGCTGAATCACATAAAGAACTTTCAGTTCCCTCTCTCAGCTGTGTACGTTGCTCACAATATCAGACTTCTTTTCTCTACTGCAAGCGTTTTCTTAAACCTTTCTCTTCTATCTCCCCCACCCTCACCTCCAATATGTACGAAGAGCTCTTGGATTTCTTTGTCACTAAGACTGAGATTGACTGATCAATTGCCACTTCCCATTCTTCCTTTAGGCTCACCAGACCAAACTTGCTCGAAGGCTTTCTCTTCACCCTAGACCTGAACTTGAACTTTCTCTATTTTCTCTCCTGTCTCCCTTTATGCCCTCTCCAAACATGTTGTCCACGAGACCCACTTCCTGCTCTCTCAACTCTATTCCCACGAAAATGCTAACCACCCAATGTCACATCCTGCTCCCATGTTGGCTGATCTTGCTAATGGTTCTCTCTCCTCAGGTTCTGTTGCTCAGTACTTCAAATCTGCCATTATCAGCATCTTTCCCAGATCTCCCAAGTTTGAATTCCTCCAATTAGGTTCTCCTCCCACCACAGTACAGAAACTAATCATAAAAGTCACAAATGACATCCTATGTGACAGTGACAAAGGCAAACTATCCTTCCTCATCCTTGTTAACCTGTCTGCAGCCTGTGACATGGTTGATCACACCATCCTCCACCATCATCCGGCTGTGAGGGACTGCACTCACCTAGTTCCAATCTTATCTAATCGTAGCCAGAGTATGACTTGCAATGGCTCTGTTCCTGCCTCCACACTGTTACCTCAGGAGTCTCCCAAGGATCTATCCTTGGCCCCCACCTATTTCTCATCTACATGCTTCCTCTGGATGACATAGAGTCACGTACGGCAGAGGAGGAAGCCATTTGGCCCATCGAGTTCATGCCAGCTCTCCACAGAGCTATCCTGTCAGTCCCACTTCCCCGATCGATCCCCATTGCCCTGCAAGTCTATTTCTCTCAAGTGACTATCCAACTTCCTTTTGAAGTCATTGATTGTCTCCACTTCCACCACCCATGTGGGCAGCGAGTTCCAGGTCATTACCACCCACTGCATAAAAAAATGATTCCTTATATTCCCCCTGCATCTTTTTCCAAAAACTTTCAATCTGCGTCCCCTAGTCATTGTACCATTTGTTAATGGAAACAATTTTTCCTTGGCTAACTTTTCTAAGCCTTTCATAATCATATACACTTCTATCAAATCTCCCCTCAATCTCTTTTGTTCTAAGGAGAACAAACCCAGCTTTTCCAACCTAACCTTGTAACTAAAATCCTCCATCCCTGGACCCATTCTGGTAAATCTCCTCTGCACCCTCTCAAGGACCCTCATATCCTTCCTGAAGTGTAGTGACTGGTAATGACTGGTAACATAGGAACAGGAGAAGGTGTAATCATCCGAAGCCACCTAAGTTTCCATCTGTACACTGATGACACCCAGCTCGACCTCACAACCACCTCTCTCGACCCCTCCACTGTCTCTAAATTGTCAGACTGCTCGTCTGACTTCCAGTGCTGAATGAGCAGTTACACCAATTACAGGTTGGGATGACCGAAGCCATTGCCTTCAGACCCCACAACAAACTCTACTCCCTTGCTACCAATTCCAGCCTTCTCCCTGGCAACTGTCTGAAGCTGAACCAGACACTTTACAACCTTGGTGTAATATTTGACTTTGAGATAAGCTTCCAACCAAATAATCATGTGATCACTAAGACCAGCCCTGCCACAACTCGTCGGTTGCTGAAACCCTCATCTATTGTTACCTCCAAATAATGGATGCTGGATTTCTATTGTGGTCATTTTAGGAAACTGGTTAAGTAAATTATGTGTACAGTCTCTAGTTTGCGACATGGAATTGTCACTTGGCAAATGGCACTGCTGAATTCATTGCCCATTACAGTGAATCAATAATTTAAAGTGGATAAGGAGTGAATGTTGAGTTTTATTAAGGTAACTGTACTGACACCTGGGATGAGAGGATTTTCCCCTGAGAAGAGATTGAGCAAAATGGGTCTATATTCCCAGGAGTTTAGAAAAATAAGAGGCAATGTCATTGAAAAGTATAAAATTATTAGAGAGTAGATGCTAAGAGGCTGTTTCCCATGGCTGGAGAGTCTAGGACCAGGTGTCATTGTTTCATGACAAGGAGTTGACCATTTAGAACAGAGATGAAAAGTAATTTCTTCACTCAGAGGGTTGTGAATCTTTGAATTTCTCGACCCCATAGGGCTGTATCAGTCATTGAGTATTGAGATGCAATCCGTGGTTGCAAAGCTTTTTTTTATATGCTAACTGAGAGGGAAACTAGAAACAGAAACTAGAACTGAAACAGAAACGAAAACCAAACCTGAAACAGAAGCTGGAGAAACAACTTCAGGTTTCCAGGGAAACTGACACTGGTTAGAACCAGATAAAAGGAGACAGAGTCCTCCCCAGATCAGGCAGATCAGTCTGACAAGGAAGATCGGGCAGGAGTGCAGCACCGGCAAGAGGAAAAAAGAGAACAGAATCCAAGAGCTGTTTCTGTTACTTAAAGTAGCCAACTAACCAGACCCTGTCATACAGTGCACAGGTCGTCACTGAAGGACTTAGATAAAGGGAAGATTGGTAAATCCACGCCAACAAGACTGTCATGAGCAGAGCTGAGGAGGTTCTGGGGAAGTGAGCCTTGCAGTGAAGACTGCATCCGTGGAGTTCAGATTGAGAGGGAATGCTGTCGGAAGAAGACCAGCAGCTAAATCCTTGAAGAGCGAAGCAGAAAATCTACCTGATGAAAAAACCGAATATGCTGGGTGGACTTACAGTGAAACCGTGAGACCCACCTCGGTGGTACCTGTTGTATTACAGGTTGTATTAGTAGAACCATCCATCACAAATCAAAGGATGTTGTTCTGTCATTATACAGGCCATTGGTATCTGGAGTACTGTGACTACTTCTGGCCCCCTTACATGGTGGATTATATAGTGGCATTGGAAAAAGTTCAAATAACTACAAGAATGATTCCTAGATTAAGGAACCTTAGGTACTTAGATTAGTTTAAAGAGCTGGGTCTATTTACTTTAGAGCAGCTGAGACTTATAGGCTACCTGATCTTCTTTGGTCTCCTTGTCTCCAGAGACAATGGGTAAGCACCTGGAGGTGGTGAGTGGTTTGTGGAGCAACGCCTGGAGTGGCTATAAAGGCCAGTTCTAGAGTGACAGACTCTTCCACAGGTGCTGCAGAAAAATTTGTTTGTCGGGGCTGTTACACAGTTGGCTCTCCCCTTGCGCTTCTGTCTTTTTTCCTGCCAACTGCTAAGTCTCTTCGACTCGCCACACTTTAGCCCCATCTTTATGGCTGCGCGCCAGCTCTGGCGATCACTGGCAACTGACTCCCACGACTTGAGGTCAATGTCACAGGACTTCATGTTGCATTTGCTGACGTCTTTAAAGCGGAGACATGGACAGCCAGTGGGTCTGATACCAGTGGCGAGCTCGCTGTACAATGTGTCTTTGGGGATCCTGCCATCTCCCATGCGGCTCACATGGCCAAGTCATCTCAAGCGCTGCTGACTCAGTAATGTGTATAAGCTGGGGGTGTTGGCCACCTCGAGGACTTCTGTGTTGGAGATAGAGATATATAAAACAATGAAAGGTGTATTTACACCTAATCTGTACTAATGCTTTGTCTTTCAACACACCATTAACATATTGTTTGCCTTTGCTCCATGACCTTTTGGTCAGCTATGTGGCCTGGTCCAATCTAGACCTCCTTTGTTATCTCTTGCCCCACCCCCACCTCACTTGCTTATAATCTGTGACTTTTCTAATATTTGTCAGTTCCGATGAAGGGTCACTGACCCGAAACGTTAACTCTGCTTCTCATTCCACATATGCTGCCAGACCTGCTGAGTGGTTCCAGCATTTCTTGTTTTTATTTCAGATTTCCAGCATCCGCAGTATTTTGCTTTTAATGAAACATCAGGATTGTGTGCCTATTGATAGAAACTTTCAGCTTGACAGTTTGGGACAAGGGAATGTGTATTTAAAGTATGTAAAAGTAGAAATAGGATGGATGTTGGGCGGTTCTTCTCTTCGCAGAGAGCAGAAAGCCTCTAGATTGTATAGTTGGCAGTTGCGGTGGGTGCTGACTCTCTGCTTGTGTTCAAGTGGCAGCGAGACTGGCTTTGCCTGGGACAGATATCACAGCATATAAAAGGTAAGTAGATTAACAGGTAACGTGTGCATGGTCAATGCTATCTCTTGGTCTGGTGTTGATTGCCTGAGGGAGTCAGAGAAGCACTTTTCAGAATCTTGTTATTGGCCCTTTTTTCCCTTTCCCAGGAGGTTATGTGACTGCGGGGATGGGGTGGCAAGTGTCTAGTTAGCACGCTGTAGGCATTTGTTTGTATGGCAGCTTTGATGAACTGTCTTGACTTTTCCTGCTTCTCATTTTTACATTTATACAGGCTCCCTTCGATCAATTAAAAGTTGTGCAAATGTTCTTTCACGCTGGCCTGATATTTCTGGGGAAGTGGGGGTCAGGAAAACATTGAGGCTGGGACGCAGACGTCCTGTTGAATTTAACACCAAGACCACATCATAATTCTTTTCTTTTGTTTCTCGCCCGCCGCCAGCCAAATTAACAAGCTACCTGGTGGTAAATCCAGCAGCAGAATGCTGCAGTCAGAAACCTTGGGGGCGGTCCCCGGCAATTGGGAGCAGGGGGAAGTCCAGATATTGGGGTTTGGGGGGGATAAAGAGGTGTCATTAATGACGTAGACACTGCCATCACCATCCCTAGGTATATCCTGTCCCACCGGCAGGACAGAACCATCAGAGTGGTGGCACAGGGGTATACAATCAGGAGTCCTCACCGTCGACTCCAGAACTCATGAAGTCTCATGGCATCTGGTCAAACATGTGCAAGGAAACCTCCTGCTTATTACCACCTACTGCCCCTCTCCCCCCGCCTCAACTGATGAATTAGTACTCCTCCACTTGGAGGAAGCACTGAGGCGCAGAATGTACTCTGTGTGTGGGACTTCAATGTCCATCACCAAGAGTGGCTTGGTAGCACCACTACTGACCGAGTTGGCTGAGTCCTAAAGGACATAGCTGCTAGACTGGGTCTAGCTGGTGGGGAGGGAACCAACAAGAGGGAATAACATACTTGACCTCGTCCTCTCCAGTCTGCCTGCCGCAGAAGCATCTGTCCATGACAGTGTGGTAGGAGTGACCACCGCCCAATCCTTGTGGAGACAAAGTCTCGTCTTCACATTGACGACACCCTCCATCATGTTGTGTGGCATTACCACCATGCTAAATGGGATAGATTTTGAACAGATCTAGCCATGCAAAACTGGGCATCCATGAGGCGCTGAGGGCCATCAGCAGTAGCAGAATTGTAATCTGTAACCTCATGGCCTGACATATCCCCCACTCTATCATTACCATCAAGCTGGGAGATCAACCCTGGTTCAATGAAGAGTGCAGGAGGGTCTGCCAGGAGCAGCACCAGGCATACCTCAAAATGAGGTGTCAACCTGGTGAAGTTACAACCTAGGACTGCTTGCGTGCCAAACTGCGTAAGCAGCATTCGATAGACAGAGCTAAGCGATCCCATAACCAACGGATCAGATCTAAGCTCGGCAGTCCTGCCACATCCAGTCATGAATGGTGGTGGACAATTAAACAACTAACTAGAGCAGGTGGCTCCACAAATAACGCCATCCTCAATGATGGGGGAGCCCAGCACATCAGTGCAAAAGATAAGGCTGAAGCATTTGCAACAATCTTCAGCCAGAAGTGCTGAGTGGATGATCCATTCTCGGCCTCCTCCTGAAGTCCCCAGCATCACAGATGCTGGTCTTCAGCCAATTCGATTCACTCCGCGTGATATCAAGAAGCGACTGAAGGCACTGGATACTGCAAAAGCTTTGGGCCGTGACAATATTCCGGCAATAGTACTGAAGACCTGTGCTCCAGAACCTGCCACGCCCCTAGCCAAGCTGGTCCAGTACAGCTACAACACTGGCCTCTACCCAGCAATGTGGAATGTCCTGTACACAAAAAGCATGACAAATCCAACCTGGCCAATTATCGTCCCATCAGTCTACTCTCGATCATCAGCAAGGTGATGGAAGGGATCGTAGACAGTGCTTTCAAGCAGCACTTGCTTAACAATAACTTGCTCAGCGACGCTCAGTTTGGGTTCCGCCAGGGCCACTCAGCTCCTGACCTCATTACAGCCTTGGTTCAAAATTGGGCAAAAGAGCTGAACTCAAGATGTGAGGTGAGAATGACTCTCCTTGACATCCAGGAGCATTTGACCGAGTATGGCATCAAGGAGCCCTCACAAAACTGAACTCAATGGGAATCAGGAGGAAAGCTCCCAACTGGTTGGAGTCATGCCTAGCACAAAGGAAGATGGTTGTGGTTGTTGGAGGTCAATCATCTCAGCTCCAGGACATCGCTGCAGGGGTTCCTCAGGGTAGTGCCCTAGGCAAAACCATCTTCAGCTGCTTCGTCAATGACTTCCTTCAATCATAAGGTCAGAAGTGGGGATGTTCACTGATGATTGAACAATGTTCAGCACCATTCGTAACTCCTCAGATATTGAAGCAGTCTGTGTAGAAATGCAGCAAGACCTGGACAATATCCAGGCTTGGGCTGATAAGTGGCAAGTAATATTAGTGCCATGCATGTGCCCGGCAATGACTATCTCCAACAAGACAGAATCTAACCATCCCCTTAACACTCAATGGCATTACGATTGCTAAATCCCGCACTATCAACATCCTTGGGGTTATCATTGACCAGAAACTGAACTGAAGTAGACATATAAATACAGTGGCTACAAGAGCAGTTCAGAGGCTAGGAATCCTGCAGCGAGTAACTCACATCCTGACTTCCCAAAGATAATCCAAGGTACAAGTCAGGAATGTGATGGAATACTCTCCACTTGCCTGGCAGGGTGCAGCTCCAACAACACTCAAGAAGCCTGCTTGATTGGCACCCCATTCACAAATATCCACGCCCCCCTTCACCAATGCACAGTGGCAGCAGTGCGTACCATCTACAAGATGCTCTTCAGCAATGCACCAAGACTCCTTAGACAGCACCTTCCAAACCCACGACCATCTACCATCTAGAACAACCCTAGCTTTTCCAACCTAACCTTGTAACTAAAATCCCCCATCCCTTACCATTCGGATAAATCTCCTTTGTATCATCTCAAGGACCCTCATATCCTTCCTAAGGTTTGGTGACCAGAACTGGTCACTATACTCTAATTGGGGCCTAATCAGAGCTTTATAAAGGTTCAGCATAACTTCCTGCTTTTGTACTCAAAGCCTCTATTCATAAAAGCCAAGATCCCATATGCTTTTCTAACCGCTCTCTCAATATGTCCTGCCACTTTCAAAGATCGATGCACGTGAATCCCACGCCCCTCTGTTCCTCCACACTCATTAGAACCGTGCCATTATGTCAATATTGCCAGACCTTACTGTCAAAATGCATCACATCACACCTGTCTGTATTAAATTCCATCGGTCCCTTGTCTGCCCATTCTACGAGCCTATCTATGTCCTGTTGCAGGCAATTCATATCATTCTCACTGTTTGCCACTCCTCCAAGTTTGGTATTATCTGCAAATTTTGAAATTTTTCTTTGCATTCCAAGATCCAAATCATTTACTGCAAAAAAAGCAGTCGTCCTTGGGGAACACCACTGTCCACCGTCTTCCAGTCTAAAAACAACCATTTTTCACAATTCGCTGTTTTCTGTCCTTAAGCCAATGTTTTTATCCAATTGAACACTAACCCTCCTATCCCATGAGCTTTTCTGTGTTAAGTCGCATCTGCAAATAGATAAATCTGAGATTAACATTGTCTTGGTTCACATACCACGACATTTCATCCTGCAGCCATTTTCGGAATCTGGAATCTTTCCATTATCACACCATCATTTACTGTTGATCTGAAAAATCCCATAATCTGATGACCAGGTCTTTCCATTCCTTGTTTCATGACCGATTTCATGTGTGTTGTATTGACTCTTGTGGTAGACCAAGCATACATCTAGAATTAAAATGAACACAAGGTGCTGCAGGTTGGAATATGTGACAAACACAAATGTAATTCACATTCCGTCTCACAAACCAGGGATAGTTACAGCAAGCTTTGTCTTTGCAAGGGTGAATTTCCTTGAAGTTTCTCATACTCCACGGCCATAATTTAAATGTAAACAGGGGACCAAAGTGAGAGAAAGAATAAAAAATAGCAGTTCAGAATAGGATATCTTCTTCTTCTTTGGCCTCCTTGTCTCGGGAGACAATGGGTAAGCGCCTGGAGGTGGTCAGTGGTTTGTGGAGCAGCGCCTGGAGTGGCTATAAAGGCCAATACTAGAGTGACAGACTCTTCCACAGGTGCTGCAGATACGGAGATACGGTCCTGCCACCTGATGCCAAGGATTCTCCGGAGGCAGCGAAGATGGAATGAATTGAGACGTCGCTCTTGGCTGACATACATTGTCCAGGCCTCGCTGCCATAGAGCAAGGTCCTGAGGACACAGGCTTGATACACTCAGACTTTTGTGTTCCGTGTCAGTGCGCCATTTTCCCACACTCTCTTGGCCAGTCTGGACATAGTCTGGAAAGGTGCAAGCCTTTCCCATGCGCTTGTTGATTTCTGCATCGAGAGACAGGTTACTGGTAATAGTTGAGTCTAGGTAGGTGAACTCTTGAACCAGTTCCAGAGCGTGGTCGCCGATATTGATGGATGGAACACTTTGGATACTGTTGGGGCGATGACCTCCCAGGGGAAAGCAGCAACAGCCAAGTTCGTGGCACCACGGAGGGCTCTGCTGCACAGCAGGGGAGGAAAAGGGGTGGAAGAGATATAGTGATAGGGGATTCTATCGTAAGGGGTGCAGATAGGCATTTCTGTGGCCACAAACGAGACTCCAGGATGGTATGTTGCCTCCCTGGTGCTTGGGTCAAGGATGTCTCGGAGCAGCTGCAGGACATTCCAAAAGGGGAGGGTGATCAGCCAGAGGTCGTGGTCCATATTGGTACTAACAACATAGGCAGGAAGAGAGATGAAGTCCTGCAAAGTGAATATAGGGAGTTAGGCAGAAGGTTAAAAAGCAGGACCTCGAGGGTTGTAATCTCAGGATTACTCCCTGTGCCACATGCTAGTGAGAGTAGGAATAGGAGGATAAGGCGAATGAATGCGCGGCTGAAGAGCTGGTGTAGGCGGGAGGGCTTCAGCTACTTGGATCATTGGGATCTCTTCTGGTGCAGAGGTGACCTGTACAAGAAGGACGGGTTGCATCTAAACTGGAAGGGGACCAATATCCTTGCGGGGAGGTTTGCTCGAACTACTTGGGAGGGTTTAAACTAGTCTTGCATGGGGGTGGGACCCAAAGTAGTAGTCTCTCCGATGAGATAGTTGAGGCAAATGTAGATGTTAAAGTGAACAAGTCCAGTAGGCAGGCCGGGCAGGGGCAGGACAGGGAGCGTGGAAGGTCTGGTAGGCGAAACTGCATTTACTTTAATGCAAGAAGCCTTACAGGTAAGGCAGATGAATTCAGAGCATGGATCGGTACATGGGATTGTGATAAAATAGCTATTATGGAAACGTGGTTGAGGGATGGGCAGGACTGGCAGATCGATGTTCCAGGGTTCCGATGTTTCTGGCGTGACAGAGGTGGAGGTAAGAGAGGAGGGGGAGTTGCACTATTGATTAGGGAGGACATCACGGCAGTACTTAGAGAGGATATCCCGGGGGGAACGTCCAGCGAGGCCATATGGGTAGAACTTAGAAATAAGAAAGGGGTAATCACTTTGATGGGATTATACTACAGGCCCCCCCAATAGTGAGAGGGAAGTGGAGGAGCATATATGTAGGGACATCACGGATAGGTGTAGGAATTATAGGGTTGTAATAGTAGGTGATTTTAACTTCCCTTATATTGACTGGGACTGTCTTAGTGCTAAGGGATCAGATGGGAAAGAATTTGTTAAGTGTGTCCAGGATAGTTTTCTGAAGCAGTATGTGGATGGCCCGACTACAGAAGGGGCTACACGCGACCTCCTCTTAGGAAATGAGGATGGGCAGGTGGTTGATGTGTCAGTGGGGGAGCACTTTGGGACCAGCGACCATAACTCTATTAGCTTCAAGATAGTTTTGGAAAAGGATAGGACTGGTCCTCAGGTTGAAGTCCTAAATTGGGGGAAGGCTAATTTCGATGGCATCAGACAGGAACTCTCAAAAGTTGAATGGGAGAGGCTGTTTACAGGTAAAGGGATGTCCGGCAAGTGGGAGGCTTTTAAAAGTGAGATAGGAAGAGTTCAGGGCCGGCATGTTCCTGTTAGATGGAAGGGCAAGGCTGGCAAGATTAGGGAACCTTGGTTGACGAGGGATATTGAGGGTCTGGTCAGGACAAAGAAGGAGGCATTATTCAGGTATAGGCAACTGGGATCAAGCGAGTCCCTCAAGGAGTATAGGGGATGTAGGACTACACTTAATAAGGAAATTAGGAGGGTGAAAAGGGGCCATGAGATTTCCCTGGCAGATAAGGTAAAGGAGAATCCTAAAAGATTCTATAAGTATATTGATTGATGAGGGAAGGGCTGTAGATGTCATATACATGGACTTCAGTAAGGCGTTTGATAAGGTTCCCCATGGCAGGCTGATGGAGAAAGTGAAGGTGCATGGGGTCCAAGGTGTACTAGCTAGATGGATAAAGAACTGGCTGGGCAACAGGAGACAGAGAGTAGCAGTGGAAGGGAGTTTCTCAAAATGGAGACATGTGACCAGTGGTGTTCCACAGGGATCTGTGCTGGGACCACTGTTGTTTGTGATATACATAAATGATTTGGAGGAAAGTATAGGTGGTCTGATTAGCAAGTTTGCAGACGACACTAAGATTGGTGGAGTAGCAGATAGTGAAGGGGACTGTCAGAGAATACAGCAGAATATAGATAGATTGGAGAGTTGGGCAGAGAAATGGCAGATGGAGTTCAATCAGGGCAAATGTGAGGTGATGCATTTTGGAAGATCCAATTCAAGAGTGAACTATACAGTAAATGGAAAAGTCCTGGGGAAAATTGATGTTCAGAGAGATTTGGGTGTTCAGGTCCATTGTTCCCTGAAGGTGCCAACGCAGGTCAATAGAGTGGTCAAGAAGGCATACGGCATGCTTTCCTTCATCGGACGGGGTATTGAGTACAAGAATTGGCAGGTCATGTTACAGTTGTATAGGACTTTGGTTCGGCCACATTTGGAATACTGCGTGCAGTTCTGGTCGCCACATTACCAAAAGGATGTGGATGCTTTGGAGAGGGTGCAGAGGAGGTTCACCAGGATGTTGCCTGGTATGGAGGGCACTAGCTATGAAGAGAGGTTGAGTAGATTAGGATTATTTTCATTAGAAAGACGGAGGTTGAGGGGGGACCTGATTGAGGTGTACAAAATCATGAGAGGTATAGACAGGGTGGATAGCAAGAAGCTTTTTCCCAGAGTGGGGGATTCAATTACTAGGGGACACGAGTTCAAAGTGAAAGGGGAAAAGTTTAGGGGGATATGCGTGGAAAGTTCTTTACACAGAGGGTGGTGGGTGCCTGGAACGCGTTGCCAGTGGAGGTGGTAGATGCGGGCACGATAGCGTCTTTTAAGATGTATCCAGACAGATACATGAATGGGCAGGAAGTAAAGAGATACAGACCCTTAGAAAATAGGCGACATGTTTAGATAGAGGATCTGGATCGGCGCAGGCTTGGAGGGCCGAAGGGCCTGTTCCTGTTCTGTAATTTTCTTTGTTCTTTGTTCTATATTAAGAGTAAAAGGGTAGCTAGGGAGAGAGTAGGTCCCCTTAAGGATCAGTGTGGCAATCTATGTGTGGAGCCACAGGAAATGGGCGAGGTCTTAAATGAATATTTCTCGTCTGTATTTACCGTGGAGAAGGTCATGGAAGCTAGTGAGTTCAAGGGAGGGAACAGCGATATCCTGGATCATATTAACATTACAAAGGAAAGGTGTTGGAGGTTTTGAAGCGCATTAAGGTGGATAAATCCCCAGGACCTGACCAGGTGTATTCCAGGATGCTATGGGAAGCTAGGGAGGAGCTTGCTGGGGCCCTGGCAGAGATTTTTGTATCATCATTAGCCACGGGTGAGGTACTGGAAGACTGGAGGATAGCTAATATTGTGCCTTTATTTAAGAAGGGCAGCAGGGATAAGCCAGGGAACTACAGGCCAGTGAGCCTTACATCAGTGGTGGGAAAGTTATTGGAAGAGATCCTGAGAGACAGGATTTATATGCATTTGGAAAGGCATGGTCTGATTCGGGATAGTCAGCATGGCTATGTGTGTGGGAAATCATGTCTCACGAATTTGATTGAGTTTCTCGAGGAGGTGACCAAGAGGATTGACATGGGCAGGGCGATGGACGTTGTCTACATGGACTTTAGCAAGGCCTTTGACAAGATCCCGCATGGTAGGCTGGTCCAGAAGGTTCGAACACATGGGATCCAGGGTGAGCTAGCAAATTGGATACAAAATTGGCTTGGTGATGGGAGGCAGAGGGTGGTAGTGGAGGGTTGTTTTTCAGATTGGAGGCTGGTGATCAGTGGTGTGCCGCAGGGAACGGTGATGGGCCCTCCGTTGTTTGTCATATATATTAATGACTTGGATGTGAATGTAAGGGGCATGATTAGTAAGTTTGCAGATGACACCAAAATTGGTGGTATAGTGGAGAGTGAAGAAGGTTGTCTAAGGTTACAACAGGATATAGATCAACTGGGAAAGTGGGCAAGGGAGTGACAAATGGAATTTAATGCAGGCAAGTGCGAAGTGAAGCATTTTGGGAAGTTAAACCAGGGCAGGACATATGCAGTGACTGGCAGGGCCCTGGGGAGTGTTGTTGAGCAGAGAGATCTTGGGGTGCAAGTACATAGTTCCCTGAAAGTGGCAACACAGGTAGACAGGATGGTGAGGAAGGCGTATGGCATGCTTGCCTTCATCGGCTGAGGCATTGAGTACAAGAGTTGGGACGTAATGTTACAGTTGTACATAACGTTGGTTAGGCCGCATTTGGAGTACTGTGTGCAGTTCTGGTCGACGCACTACAAGAAAGATGTGATTAAGCTAGAGAGGGTGCAGAAAAGATTCACAAGGATGTTGCCTGGTTTGGAGAGCTTGATTTATAAAGAGAGATTGGATAGGTTGGGTCTGTTTTCCCTGGAGCGAAGGAGGCTGAGAGGGGACATGATAGAGGTATATAAAATTATGAGAGGCATAGATAGGTAGATAGCCAGAGTCTGTTTCCCATGGTAGGGGTGATTAAAACTAGAGGGCATCGATTTAAGGTGAGAGGGAGGAGGTTTAAAGAGGATCAAAGGGGTAGATTTTTCACACAAAGAATAGTGGGTATCTGGAATGAGCTGTCTGAGGAGGTGGTGGAGGCAGGAACAGTAGCGACATTTACGAGGCATCTGGACAGGTACTTAAATGAGCAAGGCATAGAGGGACATGGAGTTAATGCAGGCAGGTGGGATTAGTATAGATTGGCATTATGGTCGGCATAGACACAGTGGGCGAAGGGCCTGTTTCTATGCTGTATGACTCTCTGACTCTATGATTCTGGCACTCTCTGATCTACAGTCTATTCACCTGAATGCATCAATTGTGAGAACTGGAGCAGTATGCAAGATCGGACTTCATTTTCCTGATTGTTTCTCCTGTTCTGCTGGCGATGGTGACTGCGTGCAGTTCTGGTCGCCACATTACCAAAAGGATGTGGATGCTTTGGAGAGGGTGCAGAGGAGGTTCACCAGGATGTTGCCTGGTATGGAGGGCGCTAGCTATGAAAAGAGGTTGAGTAGATTAGGATTATTTTCATTAGAAAGACGGAGGTTGAGGGGGGACCTGATTGAGGTGTACAAAATCATGAGAGGTATAGACAGGGTGGATAGCAAGAGGCTTTTTCCCAGAGTGGGGGATTCAATTACTAGAGGACACGAGTTCAAAGTGAAAGGGGAAAAGTTTAGGGGGGATATGCGTGGAAAGTTCTTTACGCAGAGGGTGGTGGGTGCCTGGAACGCGTTGCCAGTGGAGGTGGTAGACGCGGGCACGATGGCGTCTTTTAAGATGTATCTAGACAGATACATGAATGGGCAGGAAGAAAAGAGATACAGACCCTTAGAAAATAGGCGACATGTTTAGATAGAGGATCTGGATCGGCGCAGGCTTGGAGGGCCGAAGGGCCTGTTCCTGTGCTGTAATTTTCTTTGTTCTTTGTTTCTTTGTTGTTTGTAATGCAGGGGTTCAGTTCATGGGCACCTGTAGCTATTATACGGGATCTTGTAGGTGGTGGAGCTCCCAGGAATGGGCCAAAAAGACAGGGGCATCCCCGCCTCGGCCTTTTCATGCGTCCCCGTCCCCCTCACCAAACCTACGGCGATCCTCCATTGTTCTGGAGGCAAAGTTTCTGGCATCGGGATCTCTGTCCCTTTAAAGCATGGGATCCCACCTTGCAGTGCTGTCAGCCACTCAGAGGGCCAGCAGCTCATCAGTGTCAGCAGCACCACTGGGAGTGGTGGCCATTGCCGGTACTGCAGAGGCCTTGGACTCTGACCCAGAGCTGGAACCCGAGACCTCTGGTAAGTGAGGCGAGGTCACCGCAGCCATTCTGGAAGGCCCTACAAGGAGGTTTATGGGGTGGGCGTGAAGTTCAGGGGGAGAGGGGTCCATAGAGCTCGTGGTTTTCCTGGTGGGGTCTTCCATGGCGCACAGGATGCATGATTAGGTGACCCCCCCACCCCTCCCAAGCCTGTAGGGAGGCCACCAGGTTTTACTGGGTGGCTTCCACACATGGCAGAGACGCCCCCCCCCCCCCCACCACCACCCCCCGACCCTCACAGCAGTGGTAGGAAGAAGTGCTTAAGTGGCCTTAACTGGCAACATAATGGCTTCAATTGGCCTCTGGGTGGGAAGCCTATGCTTGACCTTCCCCGCTCGTAATAACATTTCATGGTGTTGGGAAGGCACTTCACCCTCACCTTCCCTCACCATTTTATGCTTCACCACCTCCCAGCCCGTATCTGGAGGGCTGGTAGAATCCAGCCACAGCAGTGCATTAGAAAAGTCCAGTTTAGTGGTAACAAAGACAAAGATGAAGGCTTCAACCATAGGTGAGCTGAGGCTGCTGCAAAGTCAGGCAATGTTTCAGAGTTGGAAATAGGCGGTCTTAGTGATGATGCAGTTTTGTGGTTAGCAACCCACCAAAGGTCAAGTATGACACCCAGGTAGCAAACTGTCTGGTTCAGCCTCAGATAGTTGCCAGGGAGAGGGATGGAGTTGGTGGCTTGGTAGCAGAGTTTGTAGTGCGGACCAAAGACAATGGCTTCAGTCTTTCCAATATGTAATTTGAGGAAATATCTGTTCATCCAGTGCTGAATGTCAGATAAGCACTCTGACAATTTAGAGACAGTGGAGGGGCCAAGAGACTGGGTGGTGAGGTAGAGGTCAATGTCATCAGAGTACATCTGGAAACTGACATGGTTTCAGATGATGACGCTGAGGGGCAACATGCAGATGAGAAATAGAAGGGGGCCATGGGAACACCAATGGTAACTCTGCAGGAACAGGAAGGAAAACCATTGCAGGTGATTCTCTGCCTAGGATTAGATAGATCAGAATGCAACTGGGCAAGTGCAGGCCCAACCAGCTGAACAGCCGCGGGCAGGCATTGGAGGAGGATAGTGTGATCAAACGTGTCAAAGGTTGAAGAAAGGACAAGAAGGATGATGAGTCACACAGGATGAAATTTATAACTTTGATAAGAGCCATTTTGGTACTGCAGATGTGGCAAAATTCTGATTGGAGTGATTTAAGCATGGAGTTCTGCGAAAGATGGGCACAGATTTGAGAGGCGACAATGTTTAAGGATGTTGGAGAAGGAAGGGAGGTTGGAGATGGTGGTAGTTTGCAAGGAAGGAAGGGTCAGGGATTTCTTTTTAGGAGAGGGGTTGTTAATAGAAACTTGAAGGAGAGAGGGCAGTACCTGCAGAGAGAACTGTGAACAATTTCAGCTAACATGGGAGCCAGGAAGGGAATTGACTGGTCAGTAGTTTAGTTGGAATAGGGTTAAGAGATCAGAGTGGGTCTCATGGACAAGATGAGCTCAGAGAGGGCATGGAGGGAAATAGGCGAGAAACTAGAGAAAATTACATGTTCAGAGCTGGTAGGGTGGGGAAGCTTTAAGCAGAAGTTGGACCTGGTGGGCTAGGGGAAGGATGGCAAGTGCCAGAGGCAGTGATTGGATGGTCTCAATCTTAGTGACAAAGAAGTTTGTGAGCTTCTTGCACTTGTTGTTGGAGATGAAGGTGGAGGAGACAGGGGAAAGGGGTTAAGAAGACAGTGTGCAGTAGAGAGAAGAAGCCGGTGGTTACCTTTGCAATCCAGGGTGATCCTGGAACAGTGAGTCGTGAACACTGCAGCAATCCCAGGACAGGGATGTGAGCATGGGAGCACGGGTCAGTGTTGAAATGGGAAGCTCGGGGACCCCAAGCTTCCGGTTGCTTGCCATTTCAACACTCCCGCCTGCTCTCAGGCTCACATCTCTGTCCTGGGATTGCTACAGTGTTCCAGTGAACATCAAAGCAAGCTCGGGGAACAGCATCTCATTGACCGATTAGGCACACTACAGCCTGCCGGACCGAACATTGAGTTCAATAATTTCAGAGCATGACGGGCCCCCCATTTTACTTTTATTTTTAGTTATTTTTTTCTTTTTTTATATATTGTTGTGTTTATTTTATTTTATTTCATCTTAGTTTGTTCAGTTTGCTTGCCCACTGTTTTTTTTCATGTTTCTACTTGCGGCTGTTCAATTTTCAGTCCATTAACATCCTATCTGTACTAATGCTTTGTCTTTCAACACACCATTAACATATTGTTTGCCTTTTCTCCACGACCTTCTGGTCAGCTATTCTGTGACCTTGTCCTATCTACACCTTCTCCTTTGTTATCTCTTGCCCCACCCCGCTTTACTTGCTTAAAACCTTTCATATTTCTAATATTTGCCAGTTCTGAAGAGGAGTCACTGACCTGAAACGTTAACTCTGCTTCTCTCTCCACAGATGCTGCCAGACCTGCTAAACATTTCCAGCATTTCTTGTTTTTATTTCAGATTTCCAGCATCCGCAGTATTTTGCTTTTATTTTAGGGTTAAGGGGAGATTTATAGAGATGTTCAAAATCATTCAGGGTTTGATAGAGTAAATAAGGACTAACTCTTTCCAGCGGCCAAAGGTTTAAGGTGATTGGCAAAAAATCCAGAGGTGAAATGAGGAAATCTTTTCACACAGTGATTTGTTAGGGTCTGAAATGCACTGACTGATGGGGTCTGGTTAGAGTAGATAGAAAGAAACTGTTCTCACTCATGAAAGGATCGAGAACAAAAGGGCACAGATTTAAAGCAATGGGTAAGAGAAGCAAAGCGACATAGAATCATAGAATAATAGAAAGTTTAAGGCACAGAAAGAAGCCACTTGGTCCATCGTGTCTGTGCTGGCCGAAAAACAATCCACCTATTCTAATCCCACCTTCCAGCATTTGGTCCATAGCTTTGCAGATTACGGCACTTGAGGTGCATATCCAGACCCCTTTTGAATGAGTTGAGGGTTTCTGCCTCAACTACCCTTTCAGGCAGTGAGTTCCAGACCCCCACCAACCTCTGGGTGAAAAAATATTTCCTCATCTCCCCTTTTCTACCAATCACTTTAAATCTATGCCCCCTCGTCACTGACCTCTCTGCTCAGGTGAATAGACCCTTCACCTCCACTCTATCCAGGCCTCTCAAAATTTTGTACATTTCAATCAGATCTCTCCTCAGCCTTCTCTGTTCCAAGGAGAACAACCCCAGCCTATCCAATCTTTCCCTTTCGCTGCACTTTTTCCAGTCCTGGCAACATCCTCGCAAATGTCATCTGTACCCTCTTCAGTGCAATTACATCCTTTCTGTAATGAGGTGACCAGAACTGTACACAGTACTCAATTGTGGCCTAACCAATGAGTTATACATAACCTCCCTGCTATTATATTCTATACCTCAGCTAATAAAGGAAAGAATTTCATATGCTTTTTTAACCACCGTACCGACCTGTCCTGCCTCTTCAGGAATTTGTGGACATTCACTCCAAGGTCCCTCACTTCCTCTGCATTTCTCAGTATTTTCCCATTAATTGTGTATTCCTTTGCCTTGTTTGACCTCCCCAAATGCATCACCTCACACTTCTCCAGGTTGAATTCCATTTGTCACTTTTCTGCCCATCTGACCAGACCATTAATATCTTCCTGCAGCCTACAGTTATCCTCCTCGCTATCTGCCACACAGCCAATCTTTGTGTTGTCTGCAAACTTCTCAATCATGCCCCCTACATTTACATCCAAATCATTAATATGTGCCACAAAAAGCAGGGGACCCAGTACTGGGACCTGCGGAACACCATTGGAAACAGCTCTCCAGTCGCATAAAACACCCGTCAACTATTACCCGTTGTTCCCTACCCCACTGAGCCAATTTTGTATCCACCTTGCTGCATTTCCCTGGATCCCATGGGATTTTTTTTAACCAGTCTTCCATGTGGGACCTCGTCAAAAGCCTTGCTAAAATCAATGTAGACCACATCAACTGCACTACCCTTATCTATCTTCCTTGTTACTTCTTCAAAAAATTCGATCAAGTTGGTCAAACAAAATCTTTCATTAACAAATCCATGCTGACTATCCTTGAGGAACTTGAGGAACAACTTTTTCATGCAGCGAGCGGTTAAGGTCTGGAATGCACTGTCTGAGAATGGGGCAGGTTTTGGATGAGCTCAAGTTTACAGAGGGTCCAAGCTGGGAAACCAACCAAGAGAGCATTAGAAAGTCAAGTCTGAAGGTAACAAAGGCACGGATGAGGCTTTCAGCAGCTGATAGGCTAAGGCAGGGGTGGAAACAGGAGGTGGAAGTAGGCAGTCTTGGTGATGTGTTCTTGGGAGCTCGACTCAGGATCAAACAGAGCACCAACATTGCAAGCAGTCCAGTTCAATTTCAGACAGTCGTGAGGGAAGGGGATGGGAGTCAGTGGCTCAGAACACAGGTTTGTTCTAGGAATTGAAGACATAGCTTCATACTACCCAATATCTAACTGGAGAAAATTTTTGTTCATCCAATGTTGGATGTCGGACAAGCAACAACAACTTATATTTATACAGCGTCTTTAATGTAATATAGCAACCCAAGACGCTTCACAGGTGCATTATAAAACAAAATATGACACTGAGCTACATAAAGAGATATTAGGCCGAATGAACAAAAGCTTGGTCAAAAGGTAGGTTTTAAGGAGTGTCTTAAAGGAGGAAAGTGAGGTAGTGAGGCTGGGAGATGTAAGGGAGGGTATTCCAGAGCAGTGTGCCAAATCGGAGATGTGAGTACTGCAGTTTTCTTCCAATTAAAATAAGTATTCTGAGTTTGTTGATTTAAACCAGTTTGGCTATTTGGTGCAACAGTTGTCTTTGGTAGCCCAGGGGTAGGGAAGGGTGAACAAGCCAAGGTTATTGCACTTGACTCCTGTTGGTCAGATGATGAACGGATAGTAGATGGGTCTGGCCCCTCAGGAAGTAAACCCAAGCCCCATCATGTAGTAACGTGTGGCAACCCAATTGTAACAAATCTAGGATGCTGTATCATTATTTAAACATGTCCTGCATTGTTATAAATCAATTAACATACATAGAACATAGAACATTACAGCGCAGTACAGGCCCTTCGGCCCTCGATGTTGCGCCGACCTGTGAAACCATCTGACCTACACTATTCCATTTTCATCCATATGTCTATCCAATGACCACTTAAATGCCCTTAAAGTTGGCGAGTCTACTACTGTTGCAGGCAGGGCGTTCCACGCCCCTACTACTCTCTGAGTAAAGAAACTACCTCTGACATCTGTCCTATATCTATCACCCCTCAACTTAAAGCTATGTCCCCTCGTGTTTGCCATCACCATCCGAGGAAAAAGACTCTCACTATACACCCTATCTAACCCTCTGATTATCTTATATGTCTCTATTAAGTCACCTCTCCTCCTCCTTCTCTCTAACGAAAACAACCTCAAGTCCCTCAGCCTTTCCTCGTAAGACCTTCCCTCCATACCAGGCAACATCCTAGTAAATCTCCTCTGCACCCTTTCCAAAGCTTCCACATCCTTCCTATAATGCGGTGACCAGAACTGCACGCAATACTCCAGGTGCGGCCGCACCAGAGTTTTGTACAGCTGCAGCATGACCTCGTGGCTCCGAAACTCGATCCCCCTACTAATAAAAGCTAACACACCATATGCCTTCTTAACAGCCCTATTAACCTGGGTGGCAACTTTCAGGGATTTATGTACCTGGACACCAAGATCTCTCTGCTCATCTACACTACCAAGAATCTTCCCATTAGCCCAGTACTCTGCATTCCTGTTACTCCTTCCAAAGTGAATCACCTCACACTTTTCCGCATTAAACTCCATTTGCCATCTCTCAGCCCAGCTCTGCAGCCTATCTATGTCCCTCTGTAACCTACAACATCCTTCGGCACTATCCACAACTCCACCGACCTTCGTGTCATCCGCAAATTTACTAACCCACCCTTCTACACCCTCATCCAGGTCATTTATAAAAATGACAAACAGCAGTGGCCCCAAAACAGATCCTTGCGGTACACCACTAGTAACTAAACTCCAGGATGAACATTTGCCATCAACCACCACCCTCTGTCTTCTTTCAGCTAGCCAATTTCTGATCCAAAGCACTAAATCACCTTCAATCCCATACTTCCGTATTTTCTGCAATAGCCTACCATGGGGAACCTTATCAAGCGCCTTACTGAAATCCATATGCACCACATCCACGGCTTTACCCACATCCACCTGTTTGGTCACCTTCTCAAAAAACTCAATAAGGTTTGTGAGGCACGACCTACCCTTCACGAAACTGTGCTGACTATCGCTAATGAACTTATTCTTTTCAAGATGATTATAAATCCTATCTCTTATAACCTTTTCCAACGTTTTACCCACAACCGAAGTAAGGCTCACAGGTCTATAATTACCAGGGCTGTCTCTACTCCCCTTCTTGAACAAGGGGACAACATTTGCTATCCTCCAGTCTTCCGGCACTATTCCTGTCGACAATGACGACATAAAGATCAAGGACAAAGGCTCTGCAATCTCCTCCCTGGCTTCCCAGAGAATCCTGGGATAAATCCCATCTGGCCCAGGGGACTTATCTATTTTCACACTTTCCAAAATTGCTAACACCTCCTCCTTGTGAACCTCAATCCCATCTAGCCTAGTAGTCTGTATCTCAGTATCCTCCTCGACAACATTTTCTTTCTCTACTGCAAATACTGACCAAAAATATTCATTTAACGCTTCCCCTATCTCCTCTGATTCCACACACAACTTCCCACTACTATCCTTGATTGGCCCTAATCTAACTCTAGTCATTCTTTTATTCCTGATATACCTATAGAAAGCCTTAGGGTTTTCCTTGATCCTATCCGCCAATGACTTCTCGTGTCCTCTCCTCGCTCTTCTTAGCTCTCCCTTTAGATCCTTCCTGGCTAGCTTGTAACTCTCAAGCGCCCTAACTGAGCCTTCACGTCTCATCCTAACATAAGCCTTCTTCTTCCTCTTGACAAGCGCTTCAACTTCTTTAGTAAACCACGGCTCCCTCGCTCGACAACTTCCTCCCTGCCTGACAGGTACATACTTATCAAGGACACGCAGTAGCTGCTCCTTGAATAAGCTCCACATTTCGATTGTGCCCATCCCCTGCAGTTTCCTTCCCCATCCTACGCATCCCTGAAAATATGTGATTTAGAGACTGAATGTCATGCTATGTAAATATTCCCTGCAGTTCTTTCACACTTGATAGCAAATGAAACATTAAATATACTACTGTTCGCATGCAATCTAAAGTGCTTGATACAAAAGGTGTTTTCCAGGTGTTCACTGTGCTGGCAACTCAACGCCCTCTGAAAGCAAACCTTATCAGTTTTTTTCTGACTCATGTACCATCCTGACTGGAACATTTTTGCTGTTCTTTCATTCTTGCTGGGTCAAAATTCTGAAACTCAATACATTTACTACACAGATGGCAGCAGTTCAAAAAGAAGGCCACCATTTTCCCAGAAGCAACTAGGACTGGGTGATAGATAGCAGCCTTTACAGCAACACTCACATCCCAAGAAAAATCAGAATTTTTTTTTGATAAGTTCACGAGGAAGGGTAGTATTCAAAGTGAAATCCATTGTTACTGTACCAGGCATTGAATATACATTTGTGAGACTGTACTAAATGCTCAATATTCTCATATGATACTGTACTAAAAAAAGACTTGCATTTATATAGCACCTTTCATGACCCTTTGGACATCTCAAAGAACTTCACCAACAGTGAAGTACATTAAGCGTAGACATCATTGTAATGCAGGAAATGGCTGCCAGTAGGTACACAGCAAACTCGCATAAACAGATAGTGATAATGACCAGATCATCTGGTTTTGTGATATTGATTGAGGGATAAATATTGGCCAGGACACCGAGGATAATTCCCCTGCTCTTCTTCGAACAAGTGCCATGAAATCTCTTCCATCCACCCGAGCAAGCAATTGGGGTCTTGGTTTAACGTCTCATCTGAAAGACAGCACCTCCGATAGTGCAGCGCTCCCTCAGTACTGCAGTGGTGCATCGGCCTTGATTTTTGTGCTCAAGCCCTGGATATGTTCATATGCTCAATATATCCATGCAAAACTGTACTAAATCCTCAATATCGCCATATGATACTATGTCATGCACTGAATATACTCATGTGATTCTCGATGAGATGCTCAATATCTCTGTGATACTGTCCTAAGTATACATGCCAGCAAGCTGCCATCTGATAATGTTTATGTTGAGAACCAATCTTCACTGTTGCTGGATCAAAATGCTAAGACTCCCTCCTTAACTGCACAGCGGGGGTACCTATACCACATAGTCTGCAGTGGTTCAGGAAGGCAACTCACCACCACCCGCTCAAGGACAATTTGGGTTGGGCAATAACTGTTGGCCTTTTTAGCGACACACATCCCAAGAATGAATAAAAAACAATTGAGTTGGTATTTTGCCCAATCCTTTGCCCCCGTCCTCCTCCTGATTGCCTCCTGCTGGGGTACAGTTCTATGGGTTGTTACAAGGGTTTCCATTTTCTTTTGTTAAAATTTGAGAATTTATATTTTAAAACTGAAGAGGAATTCCATAGATTCTGGGACTGTAAACTGTTACTGGAAGGCACCTATTTTCAAATAGAAACTCATCAGGGGTTGTTTTAACTTGGAGAGATGTTTACAAAGGTGTGATAAGCCAAGGTTTATAGATATCATAAGACCTGCTTCTGGAAAGTTTTGGTTTTAATTTGAACTGTTAAAAAAGGCAGTATGCTTCCTGACCTGCTAGGAGAAGAGAGCTCACCTCTTTCTCTTGAAAATAAATCCTGCATCAAGTATGTTTCCTATTTCCTCCTGTATTTGAAGAATCCCTGCATCTTTGAAGAGGTCTTGCATCAAATGTGTGGAACTAAAACCTTGTTACTGCATTTCCTGCTGTAAGACCTATTTGTCTTCTGTTGCTACATCTCTTGGAAAGCCTACCCAAACTGATCATCAACTTTGCCTGGAAAGAACTTTTCTAGGAAGATCATAATGACAGCCGTTGACATCTTTGGGACACCGCACTGAAACAAAGGACATCTTTCCATACCTTATTTTCAGCCTAAGTGTTTTTTTTTTATTCCTTCTATTTCTTTGTAACAGCTGTAACCAAAAATCCATTTTATTTTTTTCCCGGTTAACCGGTTGTGTATGTATGTGTGTGTGTGAGGGCTAGGATAAATAAGGGGCTTTAATATTTCAATTTGTGTGTATGTTTTACTTCATTATTGGTTAAAACTTGATTTATAGTAAACTGATAATTTGATTGTTTATTAAAGACACTTAATTGGTGTGCTTTATTCTGGGAAAAATAGAGTATATGATCGGCTGTTTCAGCCGGTGGGAAAATTTAAACATATGTTGAGACCTGTGGAGAAGTGGGACTGAATTAACAGTGCACTCCTCCCACCTCGGTTGTAACAGAGTGTTGGAATCTACCATAATGAAATGGAACTGGGGTAGGTCTGTGTGGCTCATTAATTGGCACCAGTTACGAATGATTGTTCATTGCTTTTATTCCATGCACCTGGGAACATATGGAATAAGGAATAGGTCGTCAGCCCAGTGAGCATGCCTCTCCTTGTCGGTAAGTTTAAATTTGTCACTTCAAAACAGACATAGCACTTTACATAATGGGTTAATTTTTGAATAGCTGTTTGTGGGATGTTGCTGTGTGCAAACAGGCAGTCATGTTTCCCTATATTGCAACAGTGACTACCAACACAAGAGCACAAGAACACACAAGAATACAAGAAATCGGAGCGGGAGTATACCATCGTGCCTGCTCTGCCACTGAATACAATCATAGCTGATCTTAGGCTTCAACTCCACTTTCCTGCTCGCTCACCTGATCCTTTGACTCCCTGAGAGACCAAAAATCTGTGTGTCCCAGCCTTAAATGTATCCACTATCCTCTACCCTACTTTCAAAAAGTACATGAATGTATCGGGCATTGGTTTCTGCTGCTTCGCTGCCAGCTCAGAAGCTTCAAAACTGAGATGTGCAATTACAGAACAGAAAGGTTGCATTACCATCACTGAATCCCCACCATCAACATCCTGGGAGTTACCATTGACCAGAAACTTAACTGGAGCAGCCATATAAATACTGTGGCTACAGGAACAGGGAAGAGGCTTGGAATTCTGCAGTGAATAACTCACCTCGTGACTCCTCAAAGCCTGTCCACCATCTACAAGGCACAAGTCAGGAGTGTGATGGATGGGTGCAGCCCCAACAACACTCACGAAGCTCGACACCATCCAGGACAAAGCAGCTTGCTTGACTGGCACCCCATCCATCACCTGCAACGTTCACTTCTTCCACCACTGTTGCACAGTGGCAGCAGTGTGTACCATATACAAGATGAACTGCAGCGATGCATCAAGGCTTCTTTGACAGCACCTTCCAAACCGGCGATCTCTACCATCTAGAAGGACAAGGACACCAGATGCATGGACACACCAGCACCTGCAAGTTCCCCTCCAAGCCACACACCATCTTGCCTTGGAATTATATTGTCATTCCTCCACTAAAAAAGTTTATGTTGAGAACCGTTCCTTCACTGTTGCTGGGTAAAATCCTGGAACTCCCTCCCTAACAGCGCTGTGTGTGTACCTACACTACATGGACTGTAGCAGTTGAAGAAGGTGGTCTTGCAGCGATGTTCATATCCCAGAAACAAACAAGAAAATGGACTTATTGGGGCTGTTTCAGCAATGAACTGTGTCAATGTAAGCCCCTCGTTTAAACTTGGAGGTGTTCAAGTACAGGAAGGGACACTATTCCTTCAGTGTACAACTTGTCTGCAACTACCTACAGCACATAATGCAGTTGAATACCTACTATCCAGGGAGTGGGAATCATATGGTTATAATGGGACAGTCATCTATCCCACTGATCTCTGAGTATGGATGGCTGGCGATGACTTCTGCTGCTGTGGCTTATGAGTCCCTTGAGAAAACACAGCTAAGGTTTCATACAATGAGAGCCACTTGGAATATCACTGAGCAGACCATAGGGGTCCTCAAGTGGAGCTTTCGATCCTTTGACTGATCAGGAGGTGCCCCTGCTGTACTGGACTGAGAAAGTGACCATATTCATCCTGATTTGCTGCATGCTCCACAGTCTAGCAATTATGAGAGACCAGCTATTCCCATCAGCAATTGTGGCAGAAGGTCTAGCTGAGAAGGAGGAGGAAGAGAGGAATCAGGAGGAGCACCAGAGGCTTCCATGTGGATGACCCATACCTGGGAAGGACGCTCACTGCCATCTAATTGAAGAACGTGTTAGAAAGGCCTGCTCCAGCATCAGAGTCCAGAGCACTTTTGACACATGGTGTACCTTCCACAGCTTTTTGATCCATCAGGGAGACCATGATCTGCACTCAATCCTTTCAAATTCCTCCCCATGAAGATCACAATAAAAAAGATAATTGAGACCTGGATGAGGGTGTAGAAGGGTGGGTTAGTAAATTTGCGGATGACACGAAGGTCGGTGGAGTTGTGGATAGTGCCGAAGGATGTTGTAGGTTACAGAGGGACATAGATAGGCTGCAGAGCTGGGCTGAGAGATGGCAAATGGAGTTTAATGCGGGAAAGTGTGAGGTGATTCACTTTGGAAGGAGTAACAGGAATGCAGAGTACTGGGCTAATGGGAAGATTCTTGGTAGTGTAGATGAGCAGAGAGATCTTGGTGTCCAGGCACATAAATCCCTGAAAGTTGCCACTCAGGTTAATAGGGCTGTTAAGAAGGCATATGGTGTGTTAGCTTTTATTAGTAGGGGGATCGAGTTTCGGAGCCATGAGGTCATGCTGCAGCTGTACAAAACTCTGGTGCGGCCGCACCTGGAGTATTGCGTGCAGTTCTGGTCACCGCATTATAGGAAGGATGTGGAAGCTTTGGAAAGGGTGCAGAGGAGATTTACTAGGATGTTGCCTGGTATGGAGGGAAGGTCTTACGAGGAAAGGCTGAGGGACTTGAGGTTGTTTTCGTTGGAGAGAAGGAGGAGGAGAGGTGACTTAATAGAGACATATAAGATAATCAGAGGGTTAGATAGGGTGGATAGTGAGAGTCTTTTTCCTCGGATGGTGATGGCAAACACGAGGGGACATAGCTTTAAGTTGAGGGGTGATAGATATAGGACAGATGTCAGAGGTAGTTTCTTTACTCAGAGAGTAGTAGGGGCGTGGAACGCACTGCCTGCAACAGTAGTAGACTCGCCAACTTTAAGGGCATTTAAGTGGTCATTGGATAGACATATGGATGAAAATGGAATAGTGTAGGTCAGATGGTTTCACAGGTCGGCGCAACATCGAGGGCCGAAGGGCCTGTACTGCACTGTAATGTTCTATATGTTCTATGTTCTACCCAAATACTATCACCTCTCTTTTTTTACATCAAAAGCAAACAAGGGAAACCTTACGCAACTAAGCACTTGCAAATATTAAACGAGTCACCCTGGTACGTATCTTAGTGGCTATTGAGAAGCGCTCTTGTGTAATCTAGTGCCGTCCAGTGGGAGCAGTAGGCAAGGTGGGTGACTACTGAGAATCTGGAATGCAGGTCCAATATCCTCCTCGGAGACCCTCGAGAGGCTGTGAGGTATGATGGCCCTAACTTAGGCTGCACCATCTCAGCATGGGCTTCAGCAGTCAACCTAGCTGCAGGCAATTGTAAGTGCAACGGTGGAATGGCAGGAGAGGGAGCAGCAATGTTGGCATCGAGTGAGAAGCCGTAGCTTCTTGCTCCATGATTCCCGTGCCACTACCTCCGTGCCTCGGTTCAGCCCACCTAGTTATCTGGGGGAGGACAGATCTCTCGCATTGGAGATACTCGGAAAGCCCCTTTCAGCCTAGAGCCACCATGGCAGCTGTCTGAACTTCCATTGCAGCAGTTTGTCATTCCATGCAAGCTACAATGACTGCAATGGAAGCTGGGACCTTATCAAAAGCCTTCTGAAAATCCAAATACAGCACACCCACT
This sequence comes from Heterodontus francisci, assembly GCF_036365525.1. NCBI lineage: Eukaryota > Metazoa > Chordata > Chondrichthyes > Heterodontiformes > Heterodontidae > Heterodontus > Heterodontus francisci. The sequence goes on from NC_090380.1 coordinate 114,368,078, forward strand.
GGTTCTCCCTTATCTATTCTACTAGTTACATCCTCAAAAACTCCAGTACATTTGTTAAGCACGATTTCCCTTTCGTAAACCCATGCGGACTTTGTCCAATCCCGTTTATGCTTTCCAGGTGTTCTGCTATCACATCCTTTACAATAGACTCCAGCATTTTCCCCACTACTGATGTAAGGCTAACTGGTCTATAATTCCCTGTTTTTTCTCTCCCTCCTTTTTCAAATAGTGGGGTTACATTTGCCACCCTCCAATCTGTAGGAACTGCTCCAGAGGCTATAGAATTTTGGAAGATGACCACCAATGCATTCATTATTTCTAGGGCCACTTCCTTTAGTACTCTGGGATGTAGATTATCAGGCCCTGGGGATTTATCAGCCTTTAACCCCATTAATTTCCCGAGCACTGTTTTTTTACTAATACTGATTTCCTTCAGTTCCTCCCTCTCATTAGACCCTTGGTTCCCTAACATTTCTTGGAAGTTATTTGTGTCCTCCTTTGTGAAGACAGAACCAAAGTATGTGTTTAATTGTCCTGCCATTTCTTTGTTCCCCGTTATAATTTCCCCCGTTTCCGACTGTAAGGGACCTATACTTGGCTTCACTAATGTTTTTCTCTTCACATATTTATAGAAGCTTTTACAGTCAGTTTTTATGTTCCCCGCAAGTTTACTCTCATACTCTATTTTCCCCCACTTAATCAACCTCTTAGTCCTCCTTTGCTGAATTCTAAACTGCTCCCAATCCTAAGTCTTGCTGCTTTTTCTGGCAATTTAATATGCCTCCTCTTTGGATCTAATACTATCCCTAATTTCTTTTGTCAGCCACGGCTGAGCCACCTTTCTGGTTTTATTTTTGTGCCAGACAAGAATGAATAATTGTTGTAATTTATGCACACGTTCTTTAAATATTATCCATTGCCTATCCACCGTCAACCTTTTAGTAAAATTCCCCAATCTACCAGAGCCAACTTGCCGCCCTATAGTTCATAGTTTCCTTTATTTAGATTCAGGACCCCAGTTTCGGATTCAACTACTTCACTCTCCATCTTAATGAAGAATTCTATCATGATATGGTCGCTCCTCCCCAAGGGGCCCCACACAACAAGATTGTTAATTAATCCTATCTCATTGCACAATACCCAGTCTAGGATAGCCTGTTCTCCAGTTGGTTCCTCAACGTATTGGTCTAAAAAACCATCACGTACACACTCCAGGAAATCCTCCTCCACAGTATTATTGTTAATTTGGTTTGATCAATCTATATGTACATTAAAGTCACCCATGATTACAGTTGTACCCTTATTTCATGTGTCTCTAATCTCCTGTTTAATGCCATCCCTTACATCTCCACTACTGTTTGGGGGCCTATAGACAAACCCCACCAACGTTTTCTGCCCCTTGTTGTTTCTTAGCTCCACCCATACAGATTCCACATCATGATTTTCCCAGCCAATATCCTTCCTCACTATTGCATTGATTTCCTCCTTTATTAACAACGCTACCCCACCTCCTTTCCCTTTTTGCCTGTCCTTCCTAAATACTGAATACCCCTGGATGTTCAGTTCCCATCCTTGGTCACCCTGCAGCCATGTGTCCGTAATCGCAATTATATCATAACCGTTTATATCTATTTGCGCTGTTAATTCATCTACCTTATTGCTAATGCTCCACGCATTAAGACACAATTCCTTTAGACTTGTCTTTTTAACATTGTTAGTCATCTTAGCTTTATTTTGCTCTATGGCCCATTTGTTTCTTGCCCTCATTTTCTCTGCCTTCCACTTTTGCTTCTTACCTTTCTGTCTTTCATTTCTATCCTTGTTTCCCCCTCCTCTGTCTCCCTGCTCGGATTCCCATCCCCCTTCCATTCTAGTTTAAACTCTCCCCGACAGCATTAGCAAACCTCCCCCCACCCCACCGAGGAAATAGTATTCGGCCATCTTAGCAGTTAACCTGGATGCGAGCTGCTCCATCCTCAACGTCTGGTAATCAAAAGTCTATTGTGGATTAAATTGGAGCAGGGAGTAGCCCCTTTGTTCTTTCCAAGTACAGTCTGTTGATATGCAAAAATGTCTCTCCAGCCAAGGATCCATTGTGAGGTGGCCGTTGCACATCTGGAACTTGCTCCACAGGACGAGACGAATCTTGCCTCTGGGAGCTTGCAATGATAACGCTGAAAGGGTTAGGGTGCAATGCAGGTGGCCACTATAGGAGGATATGTGCGCTGACGCCTTTAGAGTGATTAAGGATTGGTAATAGTTGTGCATCTGTGAGGAAGCTGGAGTGGCCACATATCTCTAGGTGCCCTGCTCTGCTTCTGACGTGGCATCTCCTACTCCCCCCCACCAATCTCTACCGGTACTGCCTCCTCAAGAGGAGCGATGTCACGCAGATTTGGTTGCCCACGTCTGGTCAGATCCTGCTGCCACCTGTTATGTTCTAATTTTTCCTGGAACAGAAAGAGTGGCGATTCTAAGTGAATGTATTGGCAGGTATATTTGTGTGTGCATGATAACTTCATAGTTTCCTTTATTTAGATTCAGGACCCCAGTTTTGGATTCAACTACTGCTGTGAGATGAGTCTGAGTAATGTCTTTGAAGGATGCTAGAGTGTGGGGTGTATGAATGTCAGTGTGTAGTTAGGTGTGGAAGATGTTTTTTGATGTTGTGGTAGTGGTAATGATTTATTTAGACATGTGTTTGTGAGATGGAATCTTTCCTTGACCACTCGTGTCAGGTCTTTGGGACTTTAGGTATGACTTTAGAGCAGAATGGGAATCCCAAGGTCATTGAAGGTCCTATGTAAATGCAAGTTTTTATTTTTATTTTATTTATTTAGAGATACAGCACTGAAACAGGCCCTTCGGCCCACAGAGTCTGTGCCGACCAACAACCACCCATTTATACTAACCCTACAGTAATCCCATATTCCCTACCACCTACCTACACTAGGGGCAATTTACAATGGCCAATTTACCTATCACCTGCAAGTCTTTGGCTGTGGGAGGAAACCGGAGCACCCGGCGAAAACCCACGCGGTCACAGGGAGAACTTGCAAACTCCGCACAGGCAGTACCCAGAATTGAACCCGGGTCCCTGAAGCTGTGAAGCTGCGGTGCTAACCACTGCGCCACTGTGACCAAAATACAATGTCCTTTGTTATTTTAGTTTTCATTTTAGAGACTAACTTTTAAAAATCCAGTTACAATTGATAATTGGCAGGAATTTCCTTTGGGGCTTTCCTGATTGACCACAGTAACTTGAACTGGAGACTGGCAGAAATGCCATGGTGCTGGCCTTGACTCAGTATTGAACTCTCCTCTGAGTGAGTTGGTTGTGAGTTTAAGTTCCATTCCAGAAACTTGAGCACATAATCCAGGCTGAAACTCTGATGCTGTCGTGAGGGAGTGCTGCAATGTTGGGGGTGCCTCTTTCGGATGAGCCATGAAACCAAGGATCTGCTTGCGATCGCAGGGTGGATGTAAAAGATCCCATGGCACTATTTAAAGAAGAGCAAGGAAATTCTCCCCAGGATCCTGTCCAATATTTATCCCTCAGCAAATATTCTTAAACAGTTTATCTGTTCATTAAAACATTGCTGTTTGTAAGAGCTTGTTGTGTACAAATTGTCTGTCACTTTTCATACCATGCAAGAGTAACTGCACTTTTCTTGGTTGTAAAGCTTTTTGGGATGTCCTGAGGTCATGAAAGGCATAAAATAAATCCAGCTTTATTTTTCTTGTGTATAGTTGTGATGAGGACTGAGTTGAGGTAGCTATGATGCTCTCCAAAATAACCAACCTACACTCACCAATTGAACGTAGATATTGGCCTTCTGGACAGTTGTTACACAGAACTGTGCCTTATGAGAGATGGGAGGGGAGATCCTGAAAGTAGCAACAGTATTTATTTTTTCCAGTCTGTCTAAAAGTTACTAAACCCACAATGACATGTAATTCAGATGTTGGGCGTTATGGTATTCGTAACTTTGCTCAGTGGCTGCTTCACTCCCACCCCATGCTCCTGATAACAAACCAAACATTACGAGTGCTTAGTCAGATATTGGATTCAATGTGTTTGAAGAGATTGAGATTGTTGATTGAACAGGTGGCACGTGTGTTATCAAGGCAAGGCCCCTGGTAGAAACTATATTTTAATTGGATGGTATTGTTATTCAATGGTGTTCTACCAAATACTGAATGTATCCGTGACAGAAAGCTGCAATTTAGTGAAATTTCACAAACTACCTACTTTCTGGTAGTCATACCATACACGTTATGGAGTTGTTGGAAAGCTATAGCAATCACTCTGTATCAGTTAATCTACAACAGAGACAGACATGAGGCGAGGAAAACCCGAGTGGTGGAGAGCTCTGGGGACCACAGCTCTGATGATCTTCTGCACCCTTCATAAATTTTAAAAAAAAGATTTGCAAAGTTTTAGCATGACTTCCTTGTTTTAAATTTTACAAAGCCAAGTATCCCATATAGTTACTTAAGCAGCTTATCAACATGCTCTGCCACCTTCAAAGATTTGTGAATATGCACCCCAAGGTCCCTCTGCTCTTGCACTTCCATCAAAATAGTATCATTTAGATTATACTGCCTTTGCAAGTTGCTCCTCCCAAAGTGCATCAGTTCACACTTTGTTCTATTCATTCATGGGATGTGGGCATCTAATTGCCCTTGAGAAGGTGGTGGTGAGCTGCCTTCTTGAATCGCTGCAGTCCATGTGGGGTAGGTAGACCCACAGTGCTGTTAGGACGGGAGTTCCAGGATTTTGACCCAGTGACAGTGAAGGAACGGCGATATAGTTCCAAGTCAGGATGGTGTGTGACTTGGAGGGGAACTTGCAGGTGGTGATGTTCCCATGCATTTGCTGCCCTTGTCCTAGTTGGTAGAGGTCGCGGGTTTGGAAGGTGCTGTCTAAGGAGCCTTGGTGCATTGCTGCAGTGCATCTTGTAGATGGTACACACTGCTGCCACTGTGCGCCGGTGGTTGAGGGAGTGAATGTTTGTAGATGGGGTGCCAATCAAGTGGACTGCTTTGTCCTGGATGGTGTCAAGCTTCTTGAGTGTTGTTGGAGCTGCACCCATCCAGGCAAGTGGAGAGTATTCCATCACACTCCTGACTTGTGCCTTGTAGATGGTGGACAGGCTTTGGGGAGTCAGGAGGTGAGTTACTTTCCTCAGGATTCATAGAACATAGAACATAGAACAGTACAGCACAGTACAGGCCCTTCGGCCCACGATGTTGTGCCGAACCTTTAACCTACTCTAAGATCAAACTAACTACCTACCCTTCATTCTACTATCATCCATGTACATATCCAAGAGTCGCTTAAATGCCCCTAATGTATCTGCTTCTACTACCACCGCTGGCAGCGCATTCCACGCACCCACCACTCTCTGTGTAAAGAACCTACCTCTGACATCTCCCCGAAACCTTCCTCCAATCACCTTAAAATTATGCCCCCTGGTGATAGCCCTTTCCACCCTGGGAAAAAGTCTCTGACTATCCACTCTATCTATGCCTCTCATCATCTTGTACCCCTCTATCAAGTCACCTCTCATCCTTCTTCGCTCCAATGAGAAAAGCCCTAGCTCCCTCAATCTTTCTTCGTAAGACATGCCCTCCAGTCCAGGCAGCATCCTGGTAAATCTCCTCTGCACCCTCTCTAAAGCTTCCACATCTTTCCTATAATGAGGCAACCAGAACTGAACACAATATTCCAAGTGTGGTCGAACCAGGGCCTTATAGAGCTGCAGCATAACCTCGCGGCTCTTAAACTCAATCCCCCTGTTAATGAAAGCCAACACACCATACGCCTTCTTAACAACCCTATCAACTTGGGTGGCAACTTTGAGCGATCTATGGACATGGACCCCAAGATCCCTCTGTTCCTCCACACTACCAAGAATCCTGTCTTTAAGCCTGTATTCTGCATTCAAATTCGACCTTCCAAAATGAATCACTTCACACTTTTCCAGGTTGAACTCCATCTGCCACTTCTCAGCCCAGCTCTGCATCCTGTCAATGTCCCGTTGCAACCTACAACAGCCTTCCACACTATCCACAACTCCAGCAACCTTCGTGTCATCGGCAAACTTGCTAACCCAGCCTTCCACCTCCTCATCCAACTCATTTATAAAAATCACGAAGAGCAGAGGTCCCAGAACAGATCCCTGCGGAACACCACTGGTCACTGAGCTCCATGCTGAATACCTTCCATCTACTACCACCCTCTGTCTTCTATGAGCCAGACAATTTTGTATCCAGACAGCCAAATTCCCCTGTATCACATGCCTCCTCACTTTCTGAATGAGCCTACCATGGGGAACCTTATCAAACGCCTTGCTAAAATCCATATACACCACATCCACTGCTCTTCCTACATCAATGTGTTTTGTCACATCTTCAAAGAATTAAATAAGGCTTGTGAGGCATGACCTGCCCCTCACAAAGCCATGCTGACTGTCTCTAATCAAACCATGCTTTTCCAAATAATCATAAATCCTGTCTCTCAGAATCCTCTCCAATATTTTGCCCACTACCGACGTAAGACTGACTGGTCTATAATTCCCAAGGTTATCCCTATTCCCTTTCTTGAACAAGGAAACAACATTTGCCACCCTCCAATCATCCGGTACTACTCCAGTGGACAGTGAGGATGCAAAGATCATCGCCAAAGGCGCAGCAATCTCTTCCCTCGCTTCCCGTAATATCCTTGTGTATATCCCGTCTGGCCCCGGGGACTTATCTGTCCTCATATCATTCAAAATTTCCAGCACATCCTCCCTCTTAACCTCAACCTGTTCGAGCATATCAGCCTGTTCCACGCTGTCCTCACAAATGACCAGGTCCCTCTCACTAGTGAATACTGAAGCAAAGTATTCATTTCGGACCTCCCCTACCTCCTCTGACTCCAGGCACAAGTTCCTTCCACTATCCCTGATCGGCCCTACCCTCACTCTGGCCATCCTCTTGTTCCTCACATAAGTGTAAAACGCCTTGGGATTTTCCTTAATCCTACCCGCCAAGACTATTTCATGTCCCCTTCTCGCTCTCCTAAGTCCATTCTTCAGTTCCTCCCTGGCTACCTTGTAACCCTCTGGAGCCCTGTCTGATCCTTGCTTCCTCAACCTTAAGTAAGCTTCCTTCTTCCTCTTGACTAGCTGTTCCACATCTCTTGTCATCCAAGGTTCCTTCACCCTACCATCCCTTCCTTGCCTCATCGGTACAAACCTATCCAGCAGTCGCAGCAAGTGCTCCCTAAAGAACCTCCACATTTCTGTTGTGCATTTCCCTGAGAACATCTGTTCCCAGTTTATGCTCCCCAGTTCCTGCCTAATAGCATTGTAATTCCCCCTCCCCAATTAAATATTTTCCCATCCCGTCTGCTCCTGTCCCTCTCCATGACTATAGTAAAGGTCAGGGAGTTGTGATCACTATCATCGAAATGCTCTCCCACCGAGAGATCTGTCACCTGTCCTGGTTCGTTGCCAAGCACCAAGTCCAACATAGCCTCCCCTCTAGTCGGCCTATCTACATATTGAATCAGGAAACCTTCCTGGACACACCTGACAAAAACTGCTCCATCCAAACTATTTGCACTAAGGAGGTTCCAATCAATATTAGGGAAGTTGAAGTCACCCATGACAACAACCCTGTTACTTCTGCAACTTTCCAAAATCTGCCTCCCAATCTGTTCCTCCGTGTCTCTGTTGCTATTGGGGGGTCTATACTCCCAACAAAGTGACTGCTCCTTTCCTGTTTCTAACTTCCCCCCATAATGACTCAGTGGACAAACCCTCCTCGATGACCTCCCATTCTGCAGTTGTGATACTATCCCTGATTAGCAATGCCACTCCCCTACCTCTTTTACCTCCCTCCCTATTCCTTTTGAAACATCTAAACCCCGGAACATCCAACATCCATTCCTGCACCTGTGATATCCACGCCTCCGTAATGGCCACAACATCGCAGCTCCAAGTACTGATCCATGCTCTCAGTTCATCACCCTTATTTCTGACACTTCTTGCGTTAAAATAGACACACTTCAACCCATCATACTGGCTGCAACTTTGTCGTGTCAATTGTCTAACCTTCCTCACAGACTCTCTGCACTCGGTATCTGCCTGTTCAACAGCTACCCCATCCACTGATCCGTAGCTCCGGTTCCCATCCCCCTGCCAAACTAGTTTAAACCCTCCCGAAGAGCTCTAGCAAACCTCCCGCCCAGGATATTGGTGCCCCTCCAGTTCAGATGCAACCCCTCCTTCTTGTACAGGTCCCACCTTCCCCAGAAGGTATCCCAATGATCCACATATCTGAATCCCTCCCTCCTACACCAGTTCTGTAGCCACGTGTTCAGCTGCACTCGCTCCCTGTTTCTAGCCTCACTAGCACGTGGCACCGGTAACAATCCTGAGATTACTACTCTGCTCGTCCTGCCTTTCAGCTTCCCCTCTATCTCCCTATATTTGCTTTTCAGGTCCTCATCCCTTTTCCTAGCTATGTCATTGGTACCGATATGTACCATGACCTCTGGCTGCTCCCCCTCCCCCTTAAGAATCCTGTGGACTCGATCCGAGACATCCCTGACCCTGGCATCCGGGAGGCAACATTCCTAGCTTCTGATCTGCTCTCGTAGCCACGGTATTTACATGACTACTCCAGTTCAGTTTCTGGTCAATGGTAGCCCCTCGGATGTTGATAGTGGGGGATTCAGCGATGGTAATGCCATTGAATGTCAAGGGGAGATGGTTAGATTCTCTCTTGTTAGAGATGATCATTGCCTGGCACTTGTGTGGCGTGAATATTACTTGCCACCTATCAGCCCAAGCCTGGATATTGTCCAGGTCTTGCTGCATTTCTACACAGACTGCTTCGTTATCTGAGAGATCACGAATTGTGCTGAACATTGTGCAATCATCAGCGAACATCCCCACTTCTGACCTTATGATTGAAGGAAGGTCATTGATGCAGCAGCTGAAGATGATTGGGCTTAGGACAGTACCCTGAGGAACTCCTGCAGTGATGTCCTGGAGCTCAGATGATTGACCTCCAACAACCAGAACCATCTTCCTTTGCGCTAGGTATGACTCCAGTCAGCGGAGTGTTTTCCCCCTGATTTCCATTGCCCTCAGTTTTGCTAGGGCTCCTTGATGCCTAACTCGTTCAAATGAGTCACATTAAATTTCTTCTGACATGTCTGTTCATTTCAGCAATCTCTCCATGTCCGCCTGAAGTCTGCCTCCCTCCTTACTACATTGCCAAGGTTTGTTATCATTCACAAACTTTAAAATTGTATGCCTTATATGCAAGCCAAGATCGTTTATACATAACAAGCAAAGTAATGGTCCTAATAAAAACCTCTGGGAGGACCCCAGTTATACTTCTTTCCATTCAGAGAAATATCTGGTCACCACTATTCTGTGCCTTCTATCCCTTGGTCAAATACATTCCCAAGTTACCACCACCCCTTTAATTCCATATACCAGTCTGTTATGAGGTACTTTATCAAATGCCTTTTGAAAGTTCATACAAGCATCTGCTGCCTTATCTTCATCAACCCTCTCCATTACTTCATCAAAGAATTCAATCATGTTAGTCTGTCATGACTTGCCTTTAACAAATCAACCTAAAATTAATTTTATCCTCCACAATGGCCTCTATTAGTTTTCTTTCCACTGTTGTTAGGCTTGTAGTCACCAGGCTTATCCTTTTTTACAGTCATGGTGTAACATTTGTAATCTTCTAGGTGCTGATGTAAATGAACAATTGCCATGAGCTCACCTTTTATTTTTCTGGCAATACATTGTCCCCTGTTGATTTTTGAAAATACTTCGCCATAGTCCACTGACTGTGAAAAGTGACAAGTAATGTATCAGAAATGCCCAGAGCAGATATCTGAGACCTCCCTTATGATTCCATCCAATTCATTATTGATAAGGATGCTTTTACTTTGAGACCAATAAGCTGTGTGAGTTTAATCGCAAAATACTGCGGATGCTGGAATTCTGAAATAAAAACAGGAAATGCTCGAAATACTCAGCTGGTCTGGCAGCAACTGTGGAGAGAGAAGCAGAGTTAATGTTTCAGGTCAGTGACTCTTCTTCAGAACTGGCAAATATTAGAAATATGAAAGGTTTTGAGCAAGTAAAGCGGGGCTGGGGCAAGAGATAACAAAGGAGAAGGTGTAGGACACGGTCACAGAATAGCTGACCAGAAGGTCATGGAGCAAAGGCAAACAATATGGTGTGTTGAAAGACAAAGCGTTCGTACAGATAGGGTGTTAACGGACAGAAAATTGAACAGCCGCAAGCACAAAGATGAAAAAATAAAGTGGGTAAGCAAACTGAACAAACTAAGACGAAATAAAATAAAACAAAAAAAATATAAAAAAGAAAAAAGAAAAAATAACCAAAAATAAAAGTAAAATGGGGGGGCCCGTCATGCTCTGAAATTATTGAACACAATGTTCAGTCCGGCAGGCTGTAGTGTGCCTAATCGATAAATGAGATGCTGTTCCTCGAGCTTGCATTGATGTTCACTGGAACACTACAGAAATCCCAGGACAGAGATGTGAGCATGAGAGCAGGGTGGAGCGTTCAAATGACCAGCAACCGGAAGCTCGGGGTCATGCTTTCGGATTGAGCGGAGGTGTTCCGCAAAGCGGTCACCCAGTCTGCGCTTGGTCTCCCCAATGTAGAGGAGACCACATTGTGAGCAGCGAATACAGCATACTACCTTGAAAGAAGTACAAGTAAATCGCTGCTTCACCTGAAAGGGGTGTTTGTGGCCTTGGATAGTGAGGATAGAGGAGGTAAATGGGCAGGTAAAACACCTCCTGCGATTGCAAGGAAAGGTGCCGTGGGAAGGAGGCGAGGTGGTGGGGGTAATGGAGGAGTGTAATAGGGTGTTGTGGAGGGAAATATCCCTTCGGAATGCTGACAGGGGAAGGGAAGGGAAGATGGGTTTGGTAGTGGCATCACGCTGGAGGTGGCAGAAATGGCGGAGGATGATCCTTTGGATCTGGAGGCTGGTGGGGTGGAAAGTGAGGACGAGGGAACCCTGTCGCGGTTCTGGGAAGGATGGGAAGGGGTGAGGGTAGAGGTACGGGAAATGGGCTGGACAGGGTTGAGGGCCCTGTCAACCACAGTGGGGGGGAATCCTCGGTTGAGGAAAAAGGAAGACATATCAGAAGTGCTGTTATGGACGGTAGCACCATCAGAGCAGATGCGTCGGAGATGGAGAAACTGGGAGAATGGAATGGAGTCCTTACAGGTGGCAGGGTGTGAAGAGGTGTAGTCAAGGTAACTGTGGGAGTCAGTGGGCTTATAATGGATATTAGTAGACAGCCTATCCCCAGAGATGGAGACAGAGAAGTTGAGGAAGGGAACGGAAGTGTCAGAGATGGACCATGTGAAGGTGAGAGAAGGGTGGAAATTATCAGCAAAGTTGATAAAGTTTTCTAGTTCTGGGCAGGAGCAGCAAAAAGACCTGATACAGTCATCAATGTACTGGAAAAACAGTTGGGGGAGGGGGCCTGTGTAGGATTGGAACAAGGAATGTTTGACGTATCCCACAAAAAGACAGTCATAACTAGGGCCCATGCGGGTACCCATAGCAACACCTTTTACTTGAAGGAAGTGCGTGGACTTGAAGGAGAAGTTGTTCAATGTGAGAACAAGTTCAGCCAGGCGGAGGAGGGTGGTGGTGGATGGGCACTGGTGGGGCCTCTGTTCAAGGAAGAATCGGAGAGCCCTCAAACCTCCTGGTGGTGGATGGAGGTGTAAAGAGATTGGACGTCCATAGTGAAGAGGAGGTGGTTGGGGCCAGGAAACTGGAAATTGTCAAAATGACGTAGGGCGTCAGAAGAGTCACGGATGTAGGTGGGAAGAGACTGGACCAGCGGAGAAAAGATAGAGTCAAGATACGAAGAAATTAGTTCAGTGGGGTAGGAGCAGGCCGAACAATGGGTCTGCCGGGACAGTCCTGTTTGTAGATTTTGGGAAGGAGGTAGAAGCGGGCTGTCCGGGGTTGCGGGACTATGAGGGTGGAAGCTGTGGAGGGAAGATCTCCAGAGGAGATGAAGTCTGTGACAGTCCTGTGGACAGTAGCTTGATGCTCGGTGGTGGGGTCTTGGTCCAGGGGGAGGTAGAAAGAAGTGTCTGAGAGTTGGCGCTGAGCCTCTGCAAGGTAGAGGTCGGTACGCCATACAACAACAGCACCACCATTCTCTGCAGATTTGATGACCATGTTGGGGTTAGACCTGAGAGAACGGAGTGCCTCAAGTTCAGAGGGGGACAGGTTAGAGTGAGTGAGGGGGGCAGAGATATTGAGATGACCAATGTCTCGCTGACAGTTTTCAATGAAAAAATCAAGGGCAGGTAAGAGGCCAGAGGGAGGGGTCCAGGTAGAGGGAGAATTCTGGAGGCGGGTGAATAGGTCTACTGAGCTGGGGGAGGACTCCTGGTCAAAGAATTGAGCCCGGAGGCTGAGGTGACGGGAGAAGAGCTCAACGTCATGCTTAATTCATTGAGGTGGGGGCGTAAGGGGATAAAAGTGATACCTTTGCTGAGTACAGAACATTCAGCGTCAGAGAGGGGGGCGGTCAGAGGGTATAGTGAATGCACGGCAAGGGGTCAGATCAGAAGGGGTGGGGTCAGAGGGAAGTGAAGGGGAAGAAGGTTCTGGAGGGGCATTAGTCCCCGTCAACTGCTGCGTTCCTTGACACCTGAAAGGAAGAAAAAAAGTTTTTTGTTAATGTTTCGGATGAGACGAGGGATGAAATGAAACTGGAGAGTAAAACAGCTTTGAGATAAGGTGAGGTGGTGCTTCTGGAGAGAGAGGTTCAGTGTGTACATGTGGCGGTGCATAGCACTGAGTGTGGATCTCAGGATGCGGCGAGAATAGCAGTCCGAGGAATATTGTATTTCTCGGAGATACCTGTAATCCTGGGTGGATTCAAAACATGATGGGTGAAACTGCAGTTGGAATCCACGTGAAATAAGTCTTTCAATTTAGTATACTGTATTCGCTGCTCACAATGTGGTCTCCTCTACATTGGGGAGACCAAACGTAGACTGGGTGACCGCTTTGCGGAACACCTCCGTTCAGTCCGAAAGCACGACCTCGAGTTTCCGGTTGCTGGCCATTTGAACACTCCCCCTGCTCTCATGCTCACAAATCTGTCCTGGGATTGCTGCAGTGTTCCAGTGAACATCAACGCAAGCTCGAGGAACAGCATCTCATTTACCGATTAGGCACACTACAGCCTACCGAACAGAACATTGAGTTCAATAATTTCAGAGCATGACGGGCCCCCCCTTTTACTTTTATTTTTAGTTCTTTTTTCTTTTTTCTTTTTTATATTTTTTTTGTTTTATTTTATTTCGTCTTAGTTTGTTCAGTTTGCTTACCCACTTTTTTCATGTTTGTACTTGCGGCGTTTCAATTTACAGTCCGTTAACACCCTATGTCTTTCAACACACCATTAACATATTGTTTGCCTTTGCTCCATGACTTTCTGGTCAGCTATTCTGTGACCTTGTCCTATCTACACCTTCTCCTTTGTTATCTCTTGCCTCACCCCTGCTTTGCTTGCTTAAAACCTTTCATATTTCTAATATTTGCTAGTTCTGAAGAAGGGTCACTGACCTTAAACGTTAACACTGTTTCTCTCTCCACAGTGTTGCCAGACCTGCTGAGTATTTCCAGCGTTTCTTGTTTTTAGCTCTGTGAGTTTCTTGTTTGTACTTAAGATTCTTGGGCCTGAAGTATATAGAGTCATTTATGGCAGAGAAGACAGCCATTCAGCTCATCAAGTCTATGCTGGCTCACTGTACAGTAGTCCAGTCAGTCACATTCCTCCACTCTATCCCCACAGCCCTTCAAGTTTATTTCCTTCAAATGCTCAACCAATTTCCTTTGAAAATCATTGTTTGGCTCTGCTTCCACCACCTTCATAGGCAGCAAGTTCCACATTATTACCACTCACTGCATAAAAAGAGTTCTTTCTCACATTAGTCCTGCATCTCTTGCCCAAAACCTTAAATCTGTGTCCCCTAGTCCTTCCATGATCAGTTAATGTGAACAGTTTTTCTTTGTCTACCTTATCTAAACCTGAAATTGTCTTGTACACCTCTATCAAATCTCCCCTTAATCACCTTGGCTCCAAAGAGAACAACCCCAGCTTCTGCAACCTAACCTTGTAACACCGCTATTCAAGAAAGGTGGGGAAAGAAAACAGGGAACTACGGGCCAGTTAGCCTGACATCAGTCATAGGGAAACAGCTGGAATCTATTATTAAGGATGTCTTAACAATGCACTTAGAAAAGCACAGCATGATTCGAACATCATTTTACCAAAAGGAAATCCTGCTAGACAAATTTATTAGAATTTTTTGAGCATGTACCTGGTAGGGTAGATAAAGGGGAACCAGTAGATGTAGTATACTGAATTTCCGAAAGGCACAAAAGGTTAATGCACAAGATAAGGGCTCATGGAGTTTGGGGTAATATATTAGCATGCATTTAGTATTGGTTAATGGACAGAAAGTAGAGGGTAGGGATATATGGGGCATTTTCAAGTTGACAGTCTGTAACTAGTGGAGTGCTGCAAGGATCAGTGCTGGGGCCTCAGCTATTTACAATCTATATTAATGACTTAGACTAAGAGACCGAGAATAATGTATCTAAGTTTGCTGATGATACAAAGCTCCGTGGGAATGCAAGCTGTGAGGAGGACACAGGGAGGCTACAAAGAGATAAAGACAGGTTAAGTGAATGGGCAGATGGAGTATAATGGGAGGAAGTGTGAGCTTATTTGCTTTGGGCGAAAGACTAGAAAAGCAGACTATTTTTTAAAAGGCGTGAAACTTGCAAGTGTTGATGTTCAGAGAGACTTGGGTGTACTTGTACAACGAACACAAAAGGTTAGCATGCAGGTACAGCAAGCAATTAGAAAACCAAATGGCATGCTGTCCTTCATTGTAAGGGGATTGGAAGTCTTGGTACAATTTTTTGGGCCTTTGGGTGAGACCACACCTGGAATACTGTGTGTAAATATGGTCTCCATATTTAGGAAAGATATACTTGCATTGGATGTAATACAGCACAGGTCAGTACATTGGTCCCTGGGATGAGAGGGTTGTCCTATGATGAGAGGTTTAGTAAATCAGGTCTATATTCTCTGGAGTTTAGAAGAATGAGAGGTGACTCATTGAAACATTCAAGATTATGAAGGGGCTCGTACGGTCTACTACTGCTCCTATTTCTTAAGCTTTTATTTTCTAAAATTTGTCATTCCGGGAACTATTCCGGTAAATCTCCTCTGCACCTTCTCAAGGACCCTCACATCCTTCCTAAAGTCTGGTGAACAGAATTAGACGCAATACTTCAGTTGTGACCTAACCAGAGCATCATGACGGTTGAGCATAACTTCCCAGCTTTTGTATTGCAGGATGCAGCTATATACGCCATAGTTTCCAGTTTTCTCTTGAGACATGTGAGGGCAGCTGAGGGTTTGGAAATGACTTTGGAAGCACAGTGGAATGTCCTGAGGTCATTAAAAGCGATAAATATATATATATATGTTAGGCTTTCTTTTATTCTTTACAATGTAACCAAAAGAAAAATCATTTTTGTTTAATTGATTGAGTAACTGTCCCATTCAATTCAGTTATAATTGATAACTGCCAGAAATTTCTTTAGGGATTTTCCTGATTGGCCATTGTAACTTCAGAAGATTAGCAGAAATGCCGTGGTATTAGTACTTACTCAATGGTAGCGTGCTCATCTCTGAGTAAGACAGTCATGGGTTCAAATCCCACTTCAGAGACTTGAGTATATAATCCACACTGAAACTTGAATGCAGTACTGAGAGAGTGTTGCAATGTCAGAGGGGCCATCTATCTGATGAGATGTCAGACTTATGCCAAGTTTGTGATCTCAGGTGGATGTAAGAGATCCCATGGTACTATTCAACAAAGAGCATAGGAATTCCCCCTAGTATCTGTCGAATGTTTAGCCCTCAACAAACATTCTCGAACACATTGTCTGGTTATTATCATTTTGCTGTTTATGGGATCTTTCTGGGCGCAAACTAGCAGCTGTGTTTGCTACAATGTAACGTTGACTACACATCAAATGCACTGCATTGATTGTAAGGCGCTATGGGATGTCCTGAGGTCATGAAAGGCAAATCTTCCTTTCTCCTGTGTAGTTGTTGTGGAGAGAGTTGAATCACCTATGATGTGCTCCAATAATAATCTGCCTTTACTCAGGCATGCTGAATGTAGCCATTGGCCATTTGAATAATGATCACATAAAAATCCACCTTCAGAGAGATGGGGGTAACGTGCTAAAAGTAACATCAAAATTCATATCTTTCCAGTCTGTCTAAAAGATGTTGCGCCCACAACTATGGGCTGAATTTTACCAGCCCTCTGACATCAGGGTCGTGGTGGGGGGGGCCAAGAAAGTTCTTCCGGGAGACGCCCGTCTCGACACCCGACACTGAGAAAGCCCCGTCGCATTTCGCCCACCTCGGTGTGCCCCTCCCCCCCAAACCGCCGCACGGCAGCAGAGCCTTCATTTGCATACTAAAATTAATGCTAATACATGCTAATGAACTTACCTAGACTGGGCAGCTGTCCCACGCCGATATTCCGGCTGGTGGCCAGAAATCCCGTGCCTTCAGATCCCTATTTGAGGATGTGAGGTGAGACACTGGTGGTGAGGGAGGAAGAGTGTAATTTTCAGGTGGGTAGTGGGTGCGGAGAAAGCTGATTCAATTGTCTGAGGAGATGGTGGAAAGGGGTTGGAAGGTAAAGAGTACAAAGTTTGGGGTTGAAAGGTGGGGTCTGGCAAAAATGTTTTTTCAGTGGGGGAGATGAAAATAAATTGATTGGTTGATGGCTGGGGGTTGGCGGGGGGGAGTGTGGAACAGGGGCTTTGATCTCTATTTAAATGTTCGTACTTAAATTACATGTGGTTGTTACTTTAAAATTTATCATTTGCTGTCAAGGTGGTGCCAGACACCATTGCCAGGGACGGAGAGGCCTTCTCCTGTACATCATCGGGCACAGCCACTCCGCCCCTCCATTTAAATGAGCCCCCATGCAAAATATCGCGGGGGTTCAGCGACGGCAGATCCGCGTGGGCAGACCACCGAGATCAGAGTACGCCACCACGATTTGCAGTGTACTCATAAAATTCAGCCCTATGATGCTGGGGGTTGACTTTTATGGGTGCTCCTGAGGTGGGTGAGCAGGCGGGGGTCACAGAAAGTCACGATGGGTGGTGGGGAGACAGAGGGCCCGTCACTTCCCTGTTGACAAGCGATCTTCCTGGGGATGGGATAGGCCGACGATGGCCTTCCCGTCAGTGACCAAATGAGACCCTTAAGTGGCCCATTAACGGCCAATTAAGGGCATCTTCCCGCCGCTGCTGGAAGTGGTGGGGGTTGGCCTCCATCACGGACGAAGGTCACCTTCCAGCATGAGGTGACCTCCCTGCGGGGGAATTTGGGCAATCTGTGGCCCACGGAGGATCCCCGCCGGAAACCACCACCCCCTGGAACCCTCCTCCATCTGGACACGGGCCACCCCTTGTCGTTTCCCCGCCCCCGCCACCTCGCCGGGACCTTCAGGACTGGCCCCGGCAACCCTGTCTCACTTACCTCTGATCCGGAGTTCCAGCACTGGGCCTGGATCCGAGGCCTCTGCAGTACCAGCAGTTGCCACCGCTCCCAGTGGCGCTGCCGCTACTGCTGAGATGCCAGCCCTCTGATTAGCCGGCAGCTCATGGAGATGGGATCCCCATCGTTAAAGGGATGGGGATCCCAGCTCTGAAACCTTGATAGAAAAAGACTGGAGGATCGATCGAGGTTGTTGATTAAACAGGTGACATTTGTGTTGGCAATTCAAAGGCTTCTGGAAAAGCTGCAATTTAATTGGTCGACGTTGTGATTCAATGTTGATGTACCAAACACTGAATGTATCCACGACAGAAAGCTGCAATTTAGTGAAGTTTGTGCTGAGATCCAATCCTTGCTAAACAATTGAAACCTTGAGAAAATTGAACAGATTTTTCCTCTAAATTTGAAGTCACTGGGGGTTAATTCAATAACTGTAGGGGAATAAAACAGGCAGTAGTGAATCATAGGTACATTAGAATTGCTGGACAAAAAAGACCAAAGTCCATCCAGTTCACCTTCTACTATACTGGCATTCACAAGATATTACATTAGTGAAGTTGTTGATTAACCATAGCAATCAATCTCTATTAGTCTAAACAGACTCAGGCATGAGTCAAGGAGAACACAAGTCATGGAGCGTAAGAACAAAATGAATAGGAGCTGGAGTAGGCCATTTGGCCCTTCAAGTCTGCTCCACTGTTCAACAAGATCACAGATGATCTTCTACCTCAACTCTACCTTCCTGCACTATCTCAATATCCCCTAGTACAGAAAATGTATTGACCTTTAACCTTGAATATACTCAACGACTGACCATTCACAGCTCTGTAGAGTCGATAATTCCAAAGATTCACAACCGCTTGAAGAAATTTCTACTCATCTCTGTCCTAAATAGCTAACCCTTTATTCTGAGACTGTGACCCAGTATTCTAGAGTCCCCAGCTAGGGGAAACATTTTCTCAGCACCTGACAAGCCCCTTAAGAATTTTTTGGGGCGAAAGACAGAACAGGCTACTGAGTTGGATGGTCAGCCATGATCATAATGAAATGCGGAGCAGGTTCGATGGGCCAAGTGACCGACTCCTGCTCCTATTTTCTATGTTTCTATATCGTTCAATTAGATCATCTCTGGTTCTTCTAAACTCCAGGGAATATAGGCCTGGTCTACACACTCCTTCCTCATAGATCAGTCCTCTCATCCCACAAACCAGTCTAGTGAATCTTTGCTGCACCCTGTCTTGGGCATGTGTGTCCTTCCTTAAGTTAGGAGACCAATGGCTGAATTTTGTGGCTTGGCCCCAGATCCTGCCATCGGGAACGTAAGTGAGGGCTTCTGCTGCTTGGTCAGGGATCGACTGGCCGCAAGTGATTTTCTGGCAGCTGGCCAATTGAGAGTCGGCAGTTGCGGGAAACACCCTCTCGTGGAGCGGAGGTGCCAGAGGCCACACGCGGCAGTTGCTGCCACCATGTTTAAAGTGCTGCCAGCACATCTGCATTAGGATAAGAAATCGGCAGAGACAATAGCGGAAGGACAACACTGGGTGGGTGACCCGTGGCTCAGTGATGCCTCCCTGCAGGCTCTCCTCCAGGCTGCAAGCGCAAGGGGGAAGGTTCTTTTCCCCAGGGACAGGAGAAGGACCCCGGCCTGACTGACCAAACAAGCCTGGACAGAGATTGCAGAGGAGGTCAGCAGCCGTGTGGTCACTCCCAGAGCCTGGATCCAGTGCTGCAATAGTGCATCAGTGGCCTTATTCATTCTGTCAAGGTGATTATTCCATACCTCTTTTCTCTTTGGAGCTTGCATGTGGTAATGAGAGAAGGTGAGTTTGTGGAAAGGGAATGACCACCCAGACAGTAGTAGAGAAATGGAGCACTCAGTGTTAGTTGAGAAATCCGTTAATATGTTCTCTACTACTGTCTACCACAAGCCTACCTTCACTGGTCAATATACGCGTTGGGATTCCTACAGTTCCACGTGCTATGATTGGCCTTATCAGCAATCTCGTAACTAGGGCCTGAGCCATTTGCTCACCGTGCAAGCTTGACGCCAAAATAGAGTGCATCAAAGCTATCCTGCGAGATAATGGCTACCCCGATCAGATCATTGCTCATTGTGCATCTCGCCTACTCACAATTGAGTCTAAGGCCACCACTTTCAGAATTAAAAAGTGCCCAGTCTACCTCAAATTACCCTGGAAGGGTAAGGTATCTCAAAAATTTGAGCAACAGGGGAAGCTAGCCATTTCACACTGCTACTATGCAGTTAGCAACACGAGTGATATTTTCCACTAACAGGATACTGTTGTCAAGCCAAAAAGACGTTCTGCCGATCACGCAAATGAGTAACGTGATATATGAATTCTAATGCTGGTGCGATGCCAGGTACATAGGCCGTACATCCCAACAACTGGCGGATTTCTGTCCCTTCAGTTGTTCGCAATAGGCAGAGTACTAACCGTACTCAACCAGTCCATACTTGCAAAATTCAGAACACAATGTCTAACGTTAAATGTGATTCCATGATTGGACAGCACTTACTGAACAATCCCGATTGTGCTAAGAATTACACTAACAACCAATTTAGGATTATCAGTCAGTCTTGCAATGTGGTTCACTATCCCTCGTTATAAGCTACATATATTCATGTGCAGGGACCTGTCCTCTGCAGGCAAAAGGAACATGTCCAGGTTTTGCCCCTTTTTTGAATTAAACAATAGCCTTGGGGACAATAGTTCCCTGGTGTATTCTCCATGGCAATGCCTTGACCAATCAGAATCAACTTGCCAACCAATCAGTATGCTTTTCTCATGCAGTATAAATTGTTGCTCCCTTTGAAATTTAGCATTCTTGCATCTGTCCTGATAAGTGCTAGACAAAAAGCTTCAACAGTATGTCTCTTTTTCCTGCATACTCAATTTCTGTACTACCAAGCATCTAAATATACTTCTGTTCTGCTTTTCAAGTGAATAGTACTTGATGCTTAATAATGGACAATGTGGCATTTCAGGCAGCCCTGTATCCCACTAAACACTCCCAGGGCAGGTATAGCACAGGTTAGATACAGAGTAAAGCTCTCTCTACAGTGTCCCATCAAACACTCCCAGAGCAGGTACAGCACAGGTTAGATATGGATCCTTTATTGTCCTTTGTGATTCTGTGTTTGGACAGCACTTGCTGCACAATCCCGAGTATGCTCAGAATTAAACTAATAGGGGCGGCACAGTGGCGCAGTGGTTAGCACCGCAGCCTCACAGCTCCAGCGACCCGGGTTCAATTCTGGGTACTGCCTGTGTGGAGTTTGCAAGTTCTCCCTGTGTCTGCGTGGGTTTCCTCCGGGTGCTCCGGTTTCCTCCCACAGCCAAAAGACTTGCAGGTTGATAGGTAAATTGGCCATTATAAATTGCCCCTAGTATAGGTAGGTGGTAGGGGAATATAGGGGCAGGTGAGGATGTGGTAGGAATATGGAATTAGTGTAGCATTAGTATAAATGGGTGGTTAATGGTCGGCACAGACTCGGTGGGCCGAAGGGCCTGTTTCAGTGCTGTATCTCTAAATCAAAAAAATAAAAACCAATTGAACATTATCAGTCAGGCTCCCAATGTGGCTCACTTATGCTTGCGGGAAGATACATATATTCATTCATAGAGACTTGTCCTCTGCAGGTAAAAGGAACACGTCCAGACTTTGTGCCACTTTTTGAATTGAACAAAACCATGGGGTACAATAGTTCCATGGTGCAGTTTCCATGGCAATGCCTTGACCAGAGTTGGCTTGACAACCAATCAGCACCCTTTACTCATGCAGTATAAATTGTTGCTCCCTTTGAAATTTGCATTCTTGCATCTGTCCTGATGAGTGCAAGACTAATGTTTATTTGTTGCAAATTATGTGTTAATTCTTTCTTATCTATCGTCATATCCTTTCATGCAGTTTCCCAATTTACCTTGGCTAACTCGGCCCTCGTACCTCATTTTGTTTAAATTAAGACCCTAGTTTCAGACAACTACATCACTTTCAAACTCAACATAGAATTTTATCATTTTATGGTCATTCTTCCCTGGAGGTCACTTTACTGCAAGTTATTAATTAACCATTTCTTATTGCACAATACTAGATCCAAAATAACCTGTTCCCTAGATAGCTCCTCAACATGCTGATCTAGAAAACTATCTTGTCTCCATTCCATGAGCTCATCCTCCATGCCATTATTGCAAAATTGGTTTTCTGAATCTATATGAAGATTAAAGTGCCTCATGATTACTGTATTACCCTTATTACATGAACCTGTAATTTCCTGATATAAACTCTGCCCTACACAATCACTACTGTTAGGGAGCCTATAAACAACTCCCACCAATGTTTTCTGGCCCTTGCTGTTTCTTAGCTCCACCCAAACTGATTCTACATCTTGATTTTCTGAGCTAAGATTATTTCTCTCTACTGTTCTTATCCCATCCTTTATTATTAAGGATACCCCTCTTCCTTTCCCTTCTGCCTATTTCTTCTGAACATTTAAGTACCCTGGAATATTTAGTTCCCAACCTTGGTCACTTTGCAACCACATTTCCGTAATGGCTGTTAGATGAAAAACCTATTAATTTCTTTCTGTTCTATTAATCCATCTAATTTGTTGTGAATGCTTCATATCTTCAGATACAGTGCTTTAACTTTTTATTTCTAATTTTCCCTGACATCACCTTAGTCACAAATGGTCTAATACCTTTGTTACTTTCATTGTTCATTCTTGAACCACCCTGCTATTTTTACCTAAAATGGTGCTCTGTTCTTGAGACATGACATTTCCCTTGATGCTTTTGAATTTACCCTTTTCTGAATCCTCGCACTCCCCATTAATTAGTTTAAAGCCCTAGTTATTCAATTTACCAGGACACTATTCCCAGCCCAGTTTACAAACTTACAAATTAGGAGCAGGAGTAGGCCATTCGGCCCCTCAAGCCTGCTCCACAATTTGATAAGATCATGGCTGATCTGACTCTACCTTCCTTTCTACCCCTATACCCTTTGACTCCCTTGTCAATCTAGAATATATCTAATTCAGCCTTAAAAATATTCAATGACCCTGCCTCCACTGCTCTCTTGGGGAAGAGAATTCCACAGACTAACAATCCTCTGAGAGAAAGAATTTCTCCTCATCTCTGTCTTAAGGGAGATACCTTATTTTTAAAATGTGTACCCTAGTTCCAGCCTCTCCCATAAGGGGAAACATCCTCTCAGCATCCACCCTGTCTAATCCCCTCAGGATCTTATATGTTTCAATAAGATCACCTCTCATTCTTCTAAACTCCAATGGATACAGGCCCAACCTTTCCTCATAAGATAACCCTTTCATCCGCGGAATCAGTCACGTGAACCTTCTGAACTGTTTGGAATGCAATTATATGCTTTCTTAAATAAGGAGACCAAAACTGTACACAGTATTCCAGATGTGGTCTCACCAATACCCTGTACAATTGTAGCAAAACTTCCCCACTTTTATATTCTATTCCCCTTGAAATGAATGCCAGCATTCCATTTGCCTTCCTAATCACTTGCTGTACCTGCATACTAACTTTTTGTGATCATGTACCAGTACATCCAGATCCCTCTGTACTGCAGAGTTCCGCAATCTCTCGCCATTTAAATATACTGCTTTTCTATTCTTCCTGCCAAAGTGGATAAGTTCACATTTTTCCACATTATACTCCATCTTCCAAATTTTTTCCCACTCACTTAACCTATCTATATCCCTTTGCAGACTCTTTATGTCCTCTGGACAACTTACTTTTCCACCTATCTTTGTGTCTTCAGCAAATTTAGCTGTCATTCAGTCCCTTCATCCAAGTCATTGATATAGGTTGTAAATAGCTGAGGACCCAGCACTGATCCATGTGGCACTCTACTAGTTACAGCTTGCCAACCTGAAAATGACCCATTTATCCCTACTCTCTGCTTCCTGTTAGCTAACCAATCTTTTATCCGTGCTAATGTTGTTAGCCTCTATGACATGTGCTCTTATTTTATGTCGTAACCTTTGATGTTGCACCTTATCAAATGCCTTTTGGAAATCTAAGTATACCACATCTACAGGTTCCCCTTTATCCATCTTGTTTGTTACTTCCTCAAAGAATGCTAATAAATTAGTTAACATGATTTCCCCTTCACAAAACCATATTGACTATGCCTGATTGCATTAAGATATTCTAAGTGCCCTGCTATAACCTTAATAATAGATTCTAGCATTTTCCCTCTAACAGATGTTAGGCTAACAGGCTTGTAGTTTCCTTCTTTCTGCCTCTCTCCTTAAGTGGAGCCCGTCCCAATAGAACAGCTCCCTCTTTCTCCAGTACTGGTGTCAGTAGCCCATGAAGCAAAAGCTCTACCTCCCAAACCACTCCTTCAGCCATGCATTTAATCTTCTAATCTGTTTATCCCTATTGTCACGGTCCTGTAGTTTTTCGACAATATGTGGTTTGCCTTAAATGCTTGCAAGGGATCAGTATTGCTTTAACAGTCGACAAGCCTCAGGAGTTATAGAAAGGTGCATTTTTGGTTGCCGTTAGAAACAGCCATTTGGAGACTGCAATTCAAAGGGTGCATTCTCGTTACCATAGGTATAGCCACTAGGAGTGAGCCTGATGTGATACATTTGTTTCAATTCAGTTTTGAACTGGCTTTTAGTGAGACAGTATGTTCTAACAGACAGAGACAGAGGATACAGCTGTGCTGTCAGAGCCTGGAGAAAGTGCTCTCAACCATTTAAACTGAAGGAATAAGATTTTAGTATGTTTTAATTTATTCTCTCTTAAAATACTAAAACATCAAGCCAAGACAGAGATCTCTGGTAATTTAAATTGAAGAAAGGGAAGTTAGACTGGTGACAATCTTTTATCCCTCAAAAACTCTAAAGTCAAATTGATTCTGGTGAAAGTGGTTGCAAGTCATTAACTGTTGAAATTTGCTGGAGAAGGAAAGTAACATCCTGTGAGGACGTAGAGCAACATCCTCTGAGGACTTCAAGCAACATCCTGCGAGGATTTCAAGCTACATTGGACTGTAAATTTGCAAGGAATCAAATTTTTTCTATTTTAAATGTTGTTTATATTTTCATAGTATTTAAGAATTTAGTTCTTCTAATTAAAGAGTTAATTTGTTGATTTAAAGACGCCTGGTTTGGTTAGCCTTATTTGAGGATTAATAGATGGTACAATTTGGCTGGGTCTTTCTTTAATTTGGAAAGTTTTTAAATGATAGGTTAGCCGATCTGTGGAACAACGGGATTGAATTAACAGTGTTTTGGTCCCACCACAATCAGAATCGTATATTTTGATTGGGGGCTTTGACACAAGCAGTCGGTTGTAACACTATGCCAATTTGCACGTAGCTCAGGTAACAATCCAGACATTATTATGGGTTTAGACAGTGGCATAGTGTTAATTTCACTGAACTAGTAATTCAGAGGCCCAGGCAAATGCTCTGAGGTAATGGGTTCAAATCCCACCATGGCAACTGGAGGAATTTAAATTAAATTAATTGATAAAAAATCTGGATTTGAAAGCTAGTCTCAGTAATGGTGTCAAAAAGTTATCATTGATTATCATAAAAACCTATCTCGTTCACTAATGTCTTTTAGGGAAGGAAATCCACCATCCTTACCTGGTCTGGCTTACATGTGACTCCAGATCTACAGAAATGCAGTTGACTCTTAACTGCCCTCTGAAATGGCCTAGCAAGACACTCAGTTGTCAAGGGCAATTATAGATGGACAACAAATGCTGGCCTTGCCAGTCATGCCCACATCCCATGAAAGAATAAAAAAAAAGTAGTTGAGTTTCTGCTTTTAAATTTGGACCATAACTCCTCAAACTCTCTCAGCAGAACATCATTGCTAGTTCTACGTACGTCATTGGTTCCTATTTGGGCCATGGCAACTGGATCCTGCTCCTCCCACTCCAAGTTCATCTCTTGCTGCAAGGTTAATCCTGGTACCAGGCATGCAACACAACCTTCGGAACTCCCAGTCGCGGCTGCAGAGAATAGTATCTATCCCCCTGACTACACTGTCCCCTATCACCAACCCATTCCTTTTCACTCCCCCAACTTGAATGGCCTCCTGCACTATTGCCCTGTGGTTAGTTTGCCCATCCACCCTGCAATCCTTGTTCTCATCCACACACCTTGTACCAGTTGGTCAAAGTCACGGATCAAGGCTGCTCCTTCACTACCATACCTGCCTGACTCACAGTCACAACGCCTGCCCCTTGACCATTGACAAACTCTAAAGTTCTACTTAACTTAATGGTGTGACTGCCTCCTTGAACAGTGTCCAGGTAGCTCTCCTCCTCCCTAATGCCCAGAAAGTCTGCATCTCGGACTCCAGCTCAGCAACTCTGAGTCAAAGTTCCTCAAGCAGCAGACAGGATTGCAATGCTCTGCACAGACTCCTGCAGGTTGCAGTTATGGCACACCACCTGCCCCGTCGTGTCTATTTAGTTATTTATTTGATTTGTTGCTTAGTTATTTTTAAAGTAAATTATTTATTTTAGTTTTATTAATTGGTTTATCGAGTTTAAGTTACTAGTTTAATAAAATAACAGCAAGTTTCAGTTTCATAACTTAGAGACAAAAGAAAAACGCTGACCAGCTATTGGAGGTAAAAAAGAATGGAAAGCAGCACCTCCTTCTCCACAATGCACTGAGTTCCAACTTGCACCAAGTTCCAGACTTTAACACTCCGTTAACGAAGCACACTTTAATAATCTCTCTGTGCGGTAGTGCATAATGTTTACTTAGAGCTTATGACTCACACCCAAGTTACAATTGCTAATTCAGCTTCAGAAATTAACACCTATTCTTCCGATTGACAGTTAACTGCCACTGATAGGCAGTTTCCATTAAAGATAATTGCGTATCTTAACTAGTGGAAAGTTTTGGGAACCATAGGTTTAAAGTTACCTATTCTTTCCAAGCATGCTATACTCACCACGCATCATGTCTCAAAATACTCATATACTTTATCCCAAAACGTTGTACAGCCCACGTCATTGCTCTTTCTGCTGAATCCACTGGAATGGAGCTTTTCAATAGAAAGGGATGTATACCCCCCCATTTTGTACCCCACAGAAGTTGAATTACACCTCCATTGCCTGCTGTTAGAATGCTGGCTCCCAACATCATGGAGTTACATGTCTCTGAGCCAGAAGGCAGCTGCATTTCTTACATTACAATAGTGATTGCATCTCAAAAGCACTTCACTGTCTGTAAAGCACTTTGGGACATGCTGAGGTTGTGAAAGGCACTATAGACTAGATCTACAGGGTAAGGTCTTTCTTTTATATTGGGTTGGGTCCATGAAACATGTTGATTGGCATAATTTGAGTTGTTCCCTGCACCTGGGAGCAGGAACTATAGAATAAGGGAAGGGTCTTCAACCCAAGGAACCCACCTATGCCGATAGAGGATACAAGGCCTGAAAACCTGGAGGGATTGGATCATGATGTAAATGCCAAGATTCATCTCCCTTTGCAACCCCTTACCCACCCGGCCACTCTCTGTGATGACACCAAGTGCTGTTACCTCTAATGTTTGCACAGCTAAGAGAGTTCTTCTCATTAACAGAAACTGGGAGGCCACTGATGCAAATAGGATGCATTTTAGTCACTTGTCTTGGTGGTAAGGCGAGCAAATATGGCATTGGATACTGACACTGGGAGTGCAGCTGGTGCAGTGGCCATTGGTAAGGGCACAAACAAAACTTTGACAGTGCAGGTTACGTTCCAGGGCTGGGCAGTCACAGGATGAGCATCACTTAGAATCATAGAATAGTTACAGCACAGAGGAGGTTATTCAGCTCATCATATCCATCCCGGCTCTCTGCGAGAGCAACTCAGCTAGGACGACTCCCCTGCCTTTTCCCTGTAGCCCTGAAAATCTTTTCTCTTCTGATAATTATAGAATTCCCTTTTAAAAGTCACAACTGTATCTGCCTCCACCACACTCTCAAGCAATGCATTCCAGATCCTAATGATTTGCATGTAGCCTTTAGTTCTTTTACCAATCATTTTAAATCGATATGCTCGGATTCTCAACCTACCAGAAGGACGTGGAGGCTTTGGAGAGGGTACAGAAGAGGTTTACCAGGATGTTGCCTGGTCTGGAGGGCATTAGCTATGAGGAGTGGTTGGCACCAGCTAGACCTCATTGTCACAAGGCGAGCCGCCTTAAACAGTGTTCAAATCACACGCAGCTTCCACAGTGCGGACTGCGACACCGACCACTCCCTGGTGTGCAGCAAGGTTAGACTCAGACCAAAGAAGTTGCATCATTCCAAGCAGAAGGGCCACCCGCGCAACAACACGAGCAGAATTTCTCACCCACAGCTGTTACAAAAATTTCTAAATTCACTTGTAACAGCCCTTCAAAACACTCCCACAGGGGATGCTGAGACCAAGTGGGCCCACATCAGAGACGCCATCTATGAGTCAGCTTTGACCACCTATGGCAAAAGTGCGAAGAGAAATGCAGACTGGTTTCAATCTCATAATGAAGAGCTGGAACCTGTCATAGCCGCTAAGCGCATTGCACTGTTGAACTACAAGAAAGCCCCCAGTGAGTTAACATCCGCAGCACTTAAAGCAGCCAGAAGTACTGCACAAAGAACAGCTAGGCGTTGCGCAAACGACTACTGGCAACACCTATGCAGTCATATTCAGCTGGCCTCAGACACCGGAAACATCAGAGGAATGTATGATGGCATGAAGAGAGCTCTTGGGCCAACCATCAAGAAGATCGCCCCCCTCAAATCTAAATCGGGGGACATAATCACTGACCAACGCAAACAGATGGACCGCTGGGTTGAGCACTACCTAGAACTGTACTCCAGGGAGAATGCTGTCACTGAGACTGCCCTCAATGCAGCCCAGCCTCTACCAGTCATGGATGAGCTGGACATACAGCCAACCAAATCGGAACTCAGTGATGCCATTGATTCTCTAGCCAGCGGAAAAGCCCCTGGGAAGGACAGCATTACCCCTGAAATAATCAAGAGTGCCAAGCCTGCTATACTCTCAGCACTACATGAACTGCTATGCCTGTGCTGGGACGAGGGAGCAGTACCCCAGGACATGCGCGATGCCAATATCATCACCCTCTATAAAAACAAAGGTGACCGCGGTGACTGCAACAACTACCGTGGAATCTCCCTGCTCAGCATAGTGGGGAAAGTCTTTGCTCGAGTCGCTCTGGACAGGCTCCAGAAGCTGGCCGAGCGCGTCTACCCTGCGGCACAGTGTGGCTTTCGTGCAGAGAGATCGACCATTGACATGCTGTTCTCCCTTCGTCAGATACAGGAGAAATGCCGTGAACAACAGATGCCCCTCTACATTGCTTTCATTGATCTCACCAAAGCCTTTGACCTCGTCAGCAGACGTGGTCTCTTCAGACTACTAGAAAAGATCGGATGTCCACCAAAGCTACTAAGTATCATCACCTCATTCCATGACAATATGAAAGGCACAATTCAACATGGTGGCTCCTCATCAGAGCCCTTTCCTATCCTGAGTGGTGTGAAACAGGGCTGTGTTCTCGCACCCACACTTTTTGGGATTTTCTTCTCCCTGCTGCTTTCACATGCGTTCAAATCCTCTGAAGAAGGAATTTTCCTCCACACAAGATCAGGGGGCAGGTTGTTCAACCTTGCCCGTCTAAGAGCGAAGTCCAAAGTACGGAAAGTCCTCATCAGAGAACTCCTCTTTGCTGACGATGCTGCTTTAACATCTCACACTGAAGAGTGCCTGCAGAGTCTCATCGACAGGTTTGCGTCTGCCTGCAATGAATTTGGCCTAACCATCAGCCTCAAGAAAACGAACATCATGGGGCAGGACGTCAGAAATGCTCCACCATCAATATTGGCGACCACGCTCTGGAAGTGGTTCAAGAGTTCACCTACCTAGGCTCAACTATCACCAGTAACCTGTCTCTAGATGCGGAAATCAACAAGCGCATGGGTAAGGCTTCCACTGCTATGTCCAGACTGGCCAAGAGAGTGTGGGAAAATGGCGCACTGACACGGAACACAAAAGTCTGAGTGTATCAGGCCTGTGTCCTCAGTACCTTGCTCTACGGCAGCGAGGCCTGGACAACGTATGCCAGCCAAGAGCGACGTCTCAATTCATTCCATCTTCGCTGCCTTCGGAGAATACTTGGCATCAGGTGGCAGGACTATATCTCCAACACAGAAGTCCTTGAAGCGGCCAACACCCCCAGCTTATACACACTACTGAGTCAGCGGCGCTTGAGATGGCTTGGCCATGTGAGCCGCATGGAAGATGGCAGGATCCCCAAAGACACATTGTACAGCGAGCTCGCCACTGGTATCAGACCCACCGGCCGTCCATGTCTCCGCTATAAAGACGTCTGCAAACGTGACATGAAATCGTGTGACATTGATCACAAGTCGTGGGAGTCAGTTGCCAGCATTCGCCAGAGCTGGCGGGCAGCCATACAGACAGGGCTAAATTGTGGCGAGTCGAAGAGACTTAGTAGTTGGCAGGAAAAAAAAGACAGAGGCGCAAGGGGAGAGCCAACTGTGCAACAGTCCCGACAAACAAATTTCTCTGCAGCACCTGTGGAAGAGCCTGTCACTCCAGAATTGGCCTTTATAGCCACTCCAGGCACTGCTTCACAAACCACTGACCACCTCCAGGCGCATATCCATTGTCTCTCGAGATAAGGAGGCCCAAAAGAAAGAATATTTATGCACCTTCATTTTTTGATATATTTACATGCTACCCCATCTCCCCCAAGTCTCTGACATCTCAGATTCAATCTGTCAGGAGACTTCATAACTCTTACTGATTGTGTTGTTGTCAGATGTGGAAGATTTATAGTCTTCCTCGGAACTCTTGTTTCTTGACTTGGATGGTCTTCATTGAGCTTTGTGGTATTTTGTGTGTCATGCAGACCCCCACCTGCAAAGAATGAGGCATATTAATGCTGTCATAAGAACATTGATTTTAAATTGTTGCTGGAGCAAGGAAATGACTGGTTAAACAGATCAGCTATGGCTGGAAAAGACATTTACATACTAACAGGCAGTGCTTGTGGAGACAAAGGACCATTCCCTGACACATTCAACCCAGAATGGACTTTGATCGCCAGACATTGAAGGTGAGGAAGCTCAGATTCCAGGATGACTGCTAAGATGGCCGAATCCACAAACAGACATGGTCACACCAGCTGGTCACATGACTAACCTGCTGGGCAACCTGAGTTTTTTGAATTGTACAGACAGTTTGAGAGAGAGAGACTGTTTGCTCCTGGACTGAGAAGACCTCTCCTGCCTGCTCCCATCTCTTTCTCAGGGAATTCCAAACCCACTGAAGACACGTGAACTTCAAGACAGAAACGTCTTCTACACCAGACAAAGTTTAAGAGGAATACTGGGCCCCAACAAAAAGCAAGACCTACCTACAATCAAGGACCCTACAGCGAACTCTAAGAACAGTAACCAAAACCATCTTCAGATATTGCCTCAAACTTTTCCACTTTATTTCTTCTGCTCTTTTCTGTCTCTATCTCCATGTGTGTATCACGTGTGAATGCTAGTGTGGGCGTATCACGTATCTGTCGGCATTAACCAAATTAGAGTTTAAGTTTAATAAAGTTCAACTTTTCTTCTTTAAACCTAAGAAAACCTGTTTGGCTGGTTTATTTGCCTTTTAATTGGAAATCAGTGAACAAGGATGCACCAAGGGGGAGCTAAAAACATGGTGTGTTTAAAATTAAACCCTGTTACGGTAAGACCAAGTAAAGGCTGAGAGGGAGCCCTAGACCCTTTCTCATCGGGTTGTTACAGGTGCTTTCTGAATTTCATGTTCAACATCTGATTCATCCAAATGTATGACTAATTGACTTCTTGGATGAATAGGAATAACATTTCTCCTTTTCTTTCTTATAATAAAATCTCTGTTGATTCTCATCTCTCTGGACAACTGAGGGGCGGGAAGTTTCAGGGGGACTTGAGGAAGAACTTTTTTACCCAGAGGGTGGTGATGGTCTGGAATGCACTGCCTGGGAGGGTGGTAGATGCAGGTTGCCTCACATCCTTTAAAAAGTACCTGGATGAGCACTTGGCACGTCACAAGGCTATGAGCCAAGTGATGGCAAATGGAATTAGGTAGACAGGTCAGGTGTTTTAATGCATCGGTGCAGATTCGATGGGCCGAAGGGCCTCTTCTGCACTGTATTATTCTGTGATTCTGAATTACTCCTTCTCTGCCTTGGTCCCGTACCCATACCTTTTTTCCTTC
This sequence comes from Heterodontus francisci, assembly GCF_036365525.1. Taxonomy (NCBI): domain Eukaryota; kingdom Metazoa; phylum Chordata; class Chondrichthyes; order Heterodontiformes; family Heterodontidae; genus Heterodontus; species Heterodontus francisci. The sequence continues at coordinate 114,400,091 of NC_090380.1, forward strand.
CATCAACTTAAGCAGGTTCCTGGTATGATATTTCCCATTATAATTATAAGCTTGTTGCTTTCAGTAAGACTTTTCTCTGTCTTGAACTCTCTGATAATCCTGGACTTCTAGCCCTGGAAGTAATTTTTTGGGTAGGGTGAGAAGTTATGTTTTCAGTTTGCTTCCCATCAACAGTTCTGATAGTGTTAATCCATATAGCAATGGAGTAGATCTGTAGTCTCAGAGTGCTATTTGAAAATCTTCATTTTTCTTTAACAGTGCTTTGATAGTTCTGACTCATCCCTCAGCTTCACCATTAGATTGTGGATATCTAAGGTGTGATGAAAATCACACCTGCCAAATGGAAACACATTAATTCCATCATATGGAACACAACTTGAACCTTTTTTTATTGGACATTGCAAATAACCTGTTTAAAAAGACCACAGAGCTGAATAGCTGAAAACATGGTTGCACATTTGTATTCTGAAAGCCAGTTGAATAGAGAGACAATGGGGATGCTCCCTGATTCAATTAGCGAGATGAGTTTTGACAATAGTGATGATCAAAAGACATTGAGAGCCATTGACTTTGTAAGAGACAAAACTCCACCCCCCCCCCCCCCCCCCCCCCACCCCACCGAGTATCTGGAAAACTCTGAAGTTCAGCAACACTCCCAGAAGTTGCTATTTCAAACAAAGAGAGGGTCACATGACTTAGCTGCTGGCCAGACTTAGAAAATTGTTCATTGCCTTTTTACAGTTGCAAAACCAACTTTTAAAATAAAAATAAAACTTTAACTTAAAATATAATTCATTTTTATATCCCATTTCTGGGTGCACAATCTTAAATTGAAATGAACACACTCAACAATTACTTTTCACACTCATTCAATTCCAAACAACTTAGAAAATTGATTCCTGTAATCGGTTATGAATTCAAAATACCAAAATCTCTGTCAAATTCCCTGTCCCGATGCCAAGGAACGCACATAGTTTCCACTAATTCACAACCAAAACATGACTCAAAGTTTCCACAAAGTATACACATGTAAAAATAGAACAAGTAACAAACTCATGCTTTCAACATTAGCCAACAAAGAGTTACCGACGGTCAGTTCTACAGAACACAAGCTGCACATCCCAAGGACATTCATTTCATTCGTGGAGGCTTCCAACATTCACACATTCGAATCAAAAGACACAGAAACTTGTTTCCTATATTACTGATCAGTTTCTGATGTTTTCGAGCATAGAAGAGGGACATGGTCCCTTCTCCTCCCCATTGCTCAACAAACTCGAGTTCCCCCTTTCCGGCTGCAGCCTCCCCCCCATTGCTCACACACCCCGGACCCTCTCGGTCCCACAAATTACAAACTTGAGTCTCTTTCTTTTACCCTCCTCTTCTGGTTCGGCTCCACCAACTTGGGCTCCCCTATCGTCCACCAAGTCCTGTGTGTATTTTTCAAAGGAAATACTCACCAAAATATAGCCAGTCCACATGGAGAGTCCTGATGGATCCTGCCGACTACGCCAATTGTTACGGGAGTTCAATCACTCTCCCGGTCTGCTAGTCCCCTGGTACCTGCGGGAGTTCAATCACCCTCCGGACTGCTAGTCCCCTAGTACCTGTGGGAGTTCAATCATCCTCCCGGACTCCTAGTCCCCTGGTACCTGTGGGAGTTCAATCACCCTCCCGGAATGCTAGTCCCGGTACCTGCGGGAGTTCAGTCACCCTCCCAGACTGCTAGTCCCCTGGTACCTGCGGGAGTTCAATCACCCTCCCGGAATGCTAGTCCCCGGTACCTGCGGGAGTTCAGTCACCCTCCCAGACTGCTAGTCCCCTGGTACCTGCGGGAGTTCAATCACCCTCCCAGACTGCTAGTCCTCTGGTACCTGCGGGAGTTCAATCACCCTCCCAGACTGCTAGTCCCCTGGTACCTGCGGGAGTTCAATCACCCTCCCAAACTGCTAGTCCCCTGGTACCTGCGGGAGTTCAATCACCCTCCCGGAATGCTAGTCCCCGGTACCTGCGGGAGTTCAGTCACCCTCCCAGACTGCTAGTCCCCTGGTACCTGCGGGAGTTCAATCACCTTTCCCGTAGCCCTTTCTAGGAGTTCAATCACCCTCCCAGTTTCTGCTACCCGTGAGAGTTCGCTCTCCCTCTTCATGTACAATTACTAGGCGAGACTCAAGACTCAAGTTTCTTTGTTTGAACACCAGTTTATTCAAGCATGCAGGGGAGCCACACAAATCAAGTCGAAACATGCAAGCTCACCGAAACACAATGGTCATACATGTTTATAGGGTCTTTTATCAGACATCGTTTGCATACACCAATCAGATTATACAGAGTGATTTAAATAAGCCAATCAAGACTCCTACATTCCCACGCCACATTTAACATAATCATTATAAAGTAGTTAGTAGTTAGAGGGTCCCTCGGTGGTCATCATGGCAGCCTATCCGAGGGGCTACACGTACACATTGATAACAAAACTCCAATTAGCAATCAATACACGCACACGCACACATCTCCCGAGCACCAGTTTGTTATCAGAAAGCCACACCTCCCCCTGCTCGTATGATTCTGCCTGTCTCAGTAATTTAATACATCAAGGTCCTTTTAAAACCTATCCTTTGTTTCATGTATCTTTTAGCTTATTCTTTGTGTCATATATCCTTTTAGCTTATTCTTATTATTATTTTTCCCTTTTCAATGTTCATGTGGCGAAATAATACGTGCCTCATTCTTGGCAGGTGAGGGCCCGCATGACATTCACCAACACTGGAACCTCATTTGATGCTTTCAGGGAAGTTTCACAGTCTTCTCTCAACCCATAACCTCAGCAGGTAGCACCCTCCCTGCAGTTGAGAAGTTTGTGATGTAGGAGAGCAGGCCTTTCTACATCACCACAGCTAGGAGATGACAACAGCAATTAAGTGCCGCCTGAGGCTCAACGATAGCATTCTTGGAGTCAGAAGATCGTCAGTTGAAGTCCCACTCCAGAAAATTGAGCATTAAATCGAGGCTGACATCCAGTGCAGTACTGAAGGAGTGTTGCCCTGTCTGAGGTGCCTTCTTTCAGATGAGATGATAACCTGAGGCACCATCTGCCCTTTCAGGTGAATGCAAAAGTTCTCATGGCACAATGCCAGAAAGAGTGGGGGGATGTCTACCAATGTCCTGGCCAAATTTTATCCCTTAAACAACAACTAAAACACATTATCTGGTTATTTATTTCATTGCATTTTGTGTTAAATCATAATGATTTGAAATTCCAGCTGAACCAATAGAATAAGCAAATCAGGTCTTAGTTTACCACCTCAGCCAAAGGATAGGTGTCTGACTACCATGTCCTCTCATTTTCTATGGTGGGCATCATCCAATATCCTGGTACTTTGCATGGCCCACATTCAGCAAGTTATTAAAATAGAAATACACGAAGATAAATCAAATTGATACTTAATTGCATTTAGATTTTATTTATTGCTCCTGCTGCTCCCTGATACAAGGCACATCTTAGCTTCAACTAGTGCATCACCATATGGTGAAAAAGACTAGACTGAGGCCTGATTGGATAAAAACATGAGGGCCATTTGTCACTACAGAACTTTGTGTATCAACCACTAACCCTGGGAGAGAACTTCAGAGTCTTACTTTGCGTAAAGAAGATTCTCTAGATCTTAAAAGAAAAATACTACAGATGCTAGAAATCTGAAATAAAAACCAGAAATGCTGGAAATACTCAGCAGGTCTGGCAGCATCTGTGGAAAGAGAAGCGGAGTTAATGTTTCGGGTCAGTGACCCTTCTTCGGAACTTCTCTAGGTTTTGATGTCAATGCTCAACGGATTTGGTCTCTTGGTGTAAGTGGTGGCTGAATTTAGTTTCAGAGCGGTTTCACTGTCACCACCTCCTCATAACGGTCAACTTCACTGAACCAACTTTTCATCTTCATGCCCCCCATTTTTTTTTCATCCTTCGTGTTTTGTTCCTTTTAATCTGGAGGCAATGCTGGGGTATTAGCCTGGTTGTGCCCAATGTGCTGTTCAAATTCCTTGGTCTGCCTTTTTAATGATCAGAGGTATCTAGTTTCAAATAATATTGAAGTGCGGAGACCAGAAGATCAAAGCCCAATAGCAAACACGTGAGTGGCTGGACAGCGGGGAAGAAGGGAAGCTGTAATTGAGGATTATCGAGTCATGTGTTGGGTGGAGAAGAGGGAAGGCACTTAATTTTCAAACCCAATGGGAAAAGCACGTGAGGCTCGGAGGGCAGGATGAAAGCAAAGCGGTGTTGATGGAATCTCAATATAGTATCCGGATATCACTGTGCAACATTCTCATGCAGAGATAGTACGACTTCAACCGCACTCACTTGCCCTACCCTACCTATCTATTTTTAATAACTTGCTGAATATGGGCCATGCAAAGTACCAGGATTTTGGATTAGGCCAACCACAGATAATTTCCATGTATAATTTTAGTGCCTGTGCAGTGGTTTGGTTAGTTATTTCTGGGGGGAGGTTATTCCAGTCTGTTATGGTATTTGGAATGAAGCTGTTCAGATATGCTTGTGTGTGACATTGGAGAGGCACAAACCAGTTGGTGTTTTTACTCCTGCGGCGGACTGCTTGTTTAACATATGGTGGAATATCAGTAGAAAATTCACGGTGAACTGCCTTGTAGAACAGTGCAGGCCTGCTCAGCTGTCTTCCTTGTTGCAGTGTAGACCACTCCAGGATGTTCAACATAGATGTAACACTGGATGTTCTAGCATTGTTGTTGAAGTCAAACTGTGCTGCATATCCTTGAACCATTTCCAGTTTGATAAACCTGGTAGGGGTCCCAGATCTTTGCTGCATGCTCCAGTTTGGGATATACCAAAGCCTTGTATGAGGCAATCTTGATTGTTCTGCGCATATGGTTAGATTTCTCCTTACAGATCCTAGGAATTACGGCATTTACAGCATGGTTTATGTGGTGCACCCATGTCATATCATGTGGAGCAATGAGCGTGTGGAGTGTATGGCACTCTGCAGGGTGTGGTCAGAGGCAGCGGAGGGAGAGGTGGTGAGGCTGCAAAGCTCTTCAGGAGCCCCGGGAAGTGGCTGCCTCCAGCTCGGCGAAAATGAAAGAGTTTCAAATCCAGCTGCGGCAGAGCAGGGAAGTGGGGTGGTTGGCACATGATGACCAGTCCGTCAGCGAGAGGAAGCCTGCTTGACGAATTAAACGTGCTGGGCAGGCTAGGATGCGGCCTGTGGAAGGTCTGCTTGGACTTCGCCCTCCGGATTTAGGAGCAAAAACCCCGGATGAGCTTCTCCACCACAGTGTAAGATTTGATGCAGCAGCCCAGCACTTGCAGGGGGAGGGGGTGATGCCAACTGGAATGAAAGGGATGAGAGAGAAACTCTGATTGATTCCCGAAAGTATTGAAGGGAAGGTGCATGTGCTAATGCAACATCAGAGTCTGTTAGAAACCCTCAACAGTGTGGAAATAAAGATAAAGGCCTTAATGTTTGTTAACCCTCCCCTTGATGGGCAGGAAAGAGGTGCGCAGGCAGTGGAGGATTAACGTGCAAAATTCCCACCTCCCATTCCCTGAGACACTGCCCACATGTCTGTTGCCACATTGTCACCAACAGACATTGGGATGTCCCAGTTACTTTGCCGTGGAGAGGCACTTAGTAGCATATTTAATTTGCAATCCTACAATGCAATTGGGACCCCAGATTGAAGTCAACTAGTGCTGTGTGTGTTTCCCAAGGGTCGGGAAACTCGCCAAGTGAAACAGAGGCGAGGTTGCTCGGGATTTTATTGTGCTGGCTAAAGGTCAGAAAGCCCAATGTCAATAAGACTCACAGATGCTTGCTCAACTTCCTGTGGGTCGCAATTTGGTGGGAGCATTTGACTTATGAGAGGGAGTTATTTGAACATTTTGGGGAGATCACAATGGGTGATGCACCGTGGCTGCTCTCAATTGGACTGAGGAAGAGGAGATGAATGAGCAAGGACATGACAAGGAGGGAGCTCTAGATGGCCAACAGTTCGTCCTCAACTAGTAGAGTCTACAGACAGAGTCTACAGATCCCTCGACCTTCCAAAGGCAGCCTCCACCAGGAAGGCTTTCTGCCTGCTGGACCTGGCAGCCACACATTACCAGTGCCTGTGAAAGTCACCGCTGCTCTCACTGTCTGCATCTGGCTTCTTCCAAGGCACAATGGAAATAGTGAGATGGTCGCTGCACATAAATGTATAGGACAGGTGACGGACAGAGTATTTGCAGGGATGGAAGGTATGTCAGCTTTTCCTTTGATGACATCAACAGGGGCTCAGTTGGTAGCAATTTTGCCTCTGAGCCAAAAGATTGTGGGTACAAGTCCCACTTTAGGGCTTATTCTATGAGCCCCCCGAGATGAGTTCAGCGACATGGGGCCCATAGAATTTTGAAGGGAGACAGGGGGCGCAGGGCCCACCGCAACGCAATTTTGTCAGGGGCAGGATAGGCCAAAGATGGCATTCCCGCCCAGAGTCCAATTGACGCACTTAAGTGGTCTATTAACAGCCAGTTAACAGATTTAACCAGCAGCAGGAGGGATTCCTCCACCACGCGGGTAGTTCACCCAGGAAAATGAGGCAACTTCCTTGCAGGCTTGGTGGTGGGGGGGGCCCTTCTCCATGGGCAATCTGCGGTCCACAGAAGTGCCCCGCCAGGAAAACCAGAACCTCCAAGAACCACCCTCCCCCTGCACAAAATGCCCACCCTCCGACCCCCCTCACCTCCCTCGCTGGGACCTGCCGGACTAACACTGGCGACCCTGCCTCACTGATCTTGGATCCGGACTCCAGTGCTGGGCATCGGTCCAAAGCCTCTTGCAGTACCGGCAGTGCCTACAGCTCCTAGTGGCGCTATTGATACTGCTGCCGCTCCTGTGATTGACTGGCAGCTCTTGGAGACGGGATCCCCTGCTTTAAAGAGACAAGGTCCCGGTGCCAGGTGTTAATTGGACCAGCACCATAGAATCAGTCGAGGGGTCTCCAGCTGGCCGGGCGGGATTCCTCCCGCTTTTTCGGCCCAGTGTCAGGAGCCCCGCTGTGGGCACAAAATTCAGCCCTAGGACATGAGCACAAACATCAAGGCTGAGATTCCAATGCAGTACTGAAGGAGTGCTGCACAGTTGGAGGTGCCATCCTTCTGGTGAGACATTAAACTGAAGCCCTGTTGCTCGCTTCAGGTGGATATAGAAGATGCCATGCCACTATTTTGAAGATGAGCAGGGCAGTTATCCCTGGTGTCCTAGTTAATATTTATCCCTTAACCAATGTCACAAAAATACATTACCTGGTCATTTTCACATTGCATTTGTGGGATCTTGCTGTGCACAAATTGGCTACAATGCTTCCTACAGTACAACAGTGACCACACTTCAAAAAGTACTTCACTGGCTGGAACGCACTTTGGGGTGCCCAGTGGTCCTGAAAGATGCCATACAAATGCCAAACTTTCTTTAGTAGCCAGAATAAGCCAACCACTCAAATTTGCCTCTCTGAATTGCTTCTGAAAAGGGCAAGGTGCTATCTATTGCACCCACATGGCAATCAGAGCACATCTGACCTACCAGGAACATTCAACAACTGTAAGGGGTTTCATTCTATCAATATGCAGCTGATGTGTAAGCATAAATGTCTGCACCAGATTCACTGGGAGCTACTATCATGCATTCATACTGAGGCATTCAAATATACCTAACATTTACAACCTGGAACAACCTTTAAGGGTAGGTGATAGGCGTCAAAGGATGTCCCTTTCAAACCTGGCTGATGACGCCCCTTGGAAACACCACCGATTATTACCAGGAGCAGTACTCGAGTCATAAGTCAACCATATGTGTCATTGAGCAAGCCATCGTCATGCAGAGTTGTGCATCAGATGCTTAGATAGGTTTTGACATATCCTTCAGTACTCACCAGTGAGGTTCTACCAGATAATCTTGGTGTGCAGTGTTCTGCACAACATAGTGCAGTAACAAGGAATAGAGATCGAAGAGATCCAGATCACTCAGCACCCCTCATCTGATAAAATGGCGAGAAGGAAGATGGGGTGCGCAACACAAATTGAGCCAGTCACAACTCTCAAAATGGCAGGGATGCACTGATAGTTCACAGGTTCAGTTAGTCCCTCACACTGGATCAATGTTACAATAATATTCACTATACCAACCACCTCCCCCACACTCCGCTCACCCAATTAACCATCCATCCACTAGTTCCATATTCATCAATTGGCATTGGTCAATTCAACTCTGCAAGTTCTGCACTAAATAAATTAAAAGTAGGATTGACACTCACTATTCAAGAATGGGAAACATAGGAAAATGGTGCGAGTTAATAGATTTAATGTGATTAAACAATTAATTGGAATAACAAATACGGTATCAGAAAACACCCATGCACTTATCTTTGGTGAACTATAAAGCTTCTCACATTGAACAAGTTTTCCTTCAACTCCACTCACTTCCTCCAAATAAATGATGTTGCTATGGGTACCCGCATGGGTCCAGGTTATGCCTGTCTTTTTGTGGGGTATATCGAACATTCCTTGTACCAGTCCTACTCAGGCTCCCTCCCCAAACACTTTCCGGTACATTGATGAGTTTATCGGTGCTGTTCCCTGCTCTCGCTCCGAACTGGAAAACGTCATCAACTTTGCTTCAAATTTCCATCCTTCTCTCCCCTTCAGCTTAGGGAGGTGGTGGAATAGTGGTAATGTCACTGGACTAGTAATCCAGAGGCCTAGTGCTGTAGAGACATGGGGTGAAATCCCACTACCGTACATGGTGAAATTTGAATTCAATAAATAAAGCTAGAATTTTTTTTAAAAAGCGAGTCTAATGTTGGCCATGAAATCATGTTGATTGTTGTAAAAACCCATCTGGTTTACTCATGTCCTTTAGGGAAGGAAGTCTGCTATCCTTACCTGGTCTGGCCTACATGTGACTCCAGACCCACAGCAATGTGGTTGACACATAAAATGCCCTCTGAATTGGCTGAGCAAGCCGCTCAGTTCAAGGGCAATTAGGGATGGGCAATAAATGCTGTCCTAGCCAGTGACGCCCACATCCCACAAACGTATAAAAAAAACACGGCCCATCTCTGACACTTCCCTTTCTTTCCTTGACATCTCTTGTCTCCATCTCTGGGGATAGGCTGTCATTAATATTCATTATAAGCCCACCAACTCCCACAGCTACCTCGACTACATTTCCTCACACCCTGCCTCCTGTAAGGATTCCATTCCATTCTTCCAGTTTCTCTGTCTCCAATGCATCTGTTCCGATAATGCAACCTTCCACAACAGCGCTTCTGATATATCTTCCTTTTTTCTCAGCCGAGCATCACTGTGGTTGACAGGGCCCTCGACCGTGTCCGACCCATTTCCCACACTTCTGCCCTCACCCCTTCCCCTCCCTTTCAAAACCATGACAGGGCTCCCCTTGACCTCACTTTCCACCCTACCAGCCTTCACATCCAAAGGATCATCCTCTGCCATTTCCACCACCTCCAGCGCGATGCCACCAACAAACACATTTTTATTTAGAGATACAGCACTGAAACAGGCCCTTTGGCCCACTGAGTCTGTGCCGACCATCAACCACCCATTTATACTAATCCCACACTAATCCCATATTCCTACCACATCCCCACCTGTCCCTATATTCCCCTTCCACCTACCTATACTAGGGGCAACTTATATTGGGCAATTTACCTATCAACGTGCAAGTCTTTGGTGGTGGGAGGAAACCGGAGTACCCGGCAAAAACCCACGCAGACACAGGGAGAACTTGCAAACTCCACACAGGCAGTACCCAGAATTGAACCTGGGTCGCTGGAGCTGTGAGGCTGCGGTGCTAACCACAGCGCCACTGTGTCGCCCCTCCCCTTCCCTATCAGCATTCCAAAGGGACTGTTCCCTCCACAACACCCTGGTCCACTCCTCCATCACCTCCAACTCCTCGTCCTCCTTCCCACCCCACTTTCCCATGCAACCTGCCTTTTTACCTCCTCTCTCCTCACCGTCCAAGGCCCCAAGCATTCATTTCAGCTGAAGCAGTGATTTACTTGTACTTCTTTCAATTTATTAGACTGTATTCACTGCTCACAATGCAGTCGCCTCAGCACTGGGGAGACCAAACGCAGATTGGGTGAATGTTTTGTGGAACACCTCCACTCAGTATGTAAGCATGACCCCGAGCTTCTGTTTGCTTGCCATTTTAAGTCATCACCCTGCTCTCACATCCATATTTCTGTTCTTGGCCTGCTGCAGTGTTCCAGTGAACAAGCTCAAGGAACAGCACCTCATTTACTAATTAGGTACTCTACAGCCTTCTGAACTCAACAATGAGTTCAATAATTTCAGAGCATGACTGTCAATCTTTCATTTTCTTTTTTTTAATTTAATTTAATTTTTTAACCAAATGCCTGGCTTAAACTTGTGTTCATGTTTTTGCTTTCGGACAGTGCTGTTCATTATTCTGCCATTAACACTCTCTGGACTAATACTTTGTCTTTTACTGCAAACTATTAGCATTCCCTTTACCTTTTCTTCTGTGACATCTCTGACCTTTACTCTCTCCTGCCCTCTGTCTGATCACACACCTTCCCTTTTGTTCTTCTTTTCCCCCTCCCCTCTTTCACTTGCTCGAAGTATATTACATTTCTAACCTTTGCCAGTTCTGATGAAAGGTCACAGACACAAGAATACAAGAACATAAGAAATAGCAGCAGGAGTGGACCATATGAGAGAGTCTGCTCCCTCATTCAATACAATCATGTTTGATCTTCGGCTTCAACTCACTTTCCGCCTTGATGCTCGCCATATCCTTTGATTCCCTGTGAGATCAAAAATCTCTCTATCTCAGCCGTAAATGTATTCAATGATGGAGCATCCACAACCCTCTGGGGTAGAAAATTCCAAAGATTCACAACTCTTTGGGTGAAATAATTTCTCCTCATCTCAGTCCTAAATGATTTTCCCCTTATCCTGAGACTGTGGCCCCATGCTTTAGATTCTCCGACCAGCAGAAACAATCTCACAGTGTCTACCCTATCCAGCCCCTTCAGAATTGTGTATGTCCCAATGAGATCGCCGCTCATTCTTCTAAACTCCAGAGATTATAGGCCCACTTTACTCAGTCTCTCATCATATGACAATCTCCTCATCCCAGGGACCAATTTAGTGAACCTTCGCTGCACTGTCTCCAATGCAAGTATATCCTTTCCTAAATGTAGAGACCAAAACTTCACACTGTACTCCAAATGTGGTCTTACCAAAACCTTGTACAACTGTAGCAAGACTTCTTTACTCCTGTATTCCAATCCCCTCACAATAAAGGCCAACATGCCATTTGCCTTCCTAATTGCTGTACCTACATGCTAACTTTCTGCATTCATTGTACAAGCACATCCAAGATTCTTTGAACATCAACACTTACAAGTTTCACACCTTTTAAGAAATTTTCTGCTTTTCTATTCTTACAGCCAAAGTGAACAACTTCACGCTTCCCTACATTATACTCCATCTGTCATCTTGTTGCCCACTCACTTAACCTGTCGATATCTCTTTGCAGCCTCTCTCTGTCCTCCCCACAGCTTACCTTTCCACCTACCTTTGTATCATAAGCAAACTTAGATAAATTTAATCTCTTGTCTTTTCATCTAAGTTATTAGTACAGATTGTGAATAGCTGAGGCCCCAGGACTGATCCTTGTGGCACTCCACTTTTCACGGCCTGCCAACTTGACAATGCCCCATTTATGCCCATTTTTTGCTTCCTGTTTGTTAAACAATCCTCTATCCATGTAAATATATTACCTCCAACTCCATGAGCCCTCATCTTGCAGCACCACCTTCTCAAGGCCAATTAGGGATGGGCAATAAATGGCCAGCGACGCCCACATCCCATGAAAGAAAAACATGCCACAGAGCCACTCATGGGTCTGTCATGCCAACTTTGCAGCAGAAGAGCACACAGAAAGCAAAAGAGAGTGCAAGGTCCAGAGATGAATTCCCACAAATGGTGATTGTCTTAAACTGCGGAGGTGGAACTTTGGAGATTAGCAATATATGTTTCATCCTGAATTTGAGGGTGGTGAGATTAGTAATGCCTGGCAGCAGGCAGACAGAGATGCTGAACCTGGGGTGAGGGGTGGGGTGACAGGGGCAGGGTTGGCCATCAATTTAAAGGAAAATGATAGAGGCTCAGCAGAGTGAGATACTGAGAGTCCTGCCAGGAGCACTTGTCACAATGGTACAGTAGATGGAAAGGTTCCACTTGGACATTTGTGGAGGGATATCACAGGGTTTTCCAACCATACAATCTTCCATTGAAAGTCTGACCACCCATAGGGAAGTTGTGTCAGGGTGAACAAATCGATTCCTGCCAACATGTCGACCAGCCTTCCGTGTGGCACCTTATCGACTGCCTTTTGGAAATCCACATACTACATCTACTGGTTCCCCTTTATCTACCCTACTAGTTACATCCTCAAAAAACTCTAATAAATTTGTCAATTTCCCTTAGTAAAGCCCTGTTGACTTGTTCCAGCCATACTATGCTTTTCTAAGTGCATTACTAAGACTTCCTTAATAATAGATTCCTGCATTTTCCCAATGACTGATTTTAAGCTAACTGGCCTGTAATTCACTGTTTTCTCTCTACCCCATTTTTTGAGATACGAATGTAACATTGTTTGCAAGTTTTCCCTGTGACCGTGTGGATTTTAGCCGGGTGCTCTGGTTTCCTCCCACAGCCAAAGACTTGCAGGTGATTTGTAAATTGCCCCTAGTGTAGGTAGGTGGTAGGAAATATGGGATTACTGTAGGGTTAGTATGAATGGGTGGTTGTTGGTCGGCACAGACTCGGTGGGTCGAAGGGCCTGTTTCAGTGCTGTATCTCTAAATAAAATTAAAATAAAATTTGCCAACTTTCAACTTTCCAGACCTGAAACGTTAACTTTGTTTCTTTCTCCACAGATGCTGCCAGACCTGCTGAGTATTTTTCAGCACTTTCTGTTTTTATTGTATAAAACTTTTTTTTACTATTTCTGGAATTTCTGCGCCGTGCTATCCCTGCTTGTTCGGCAGATACCGTGGCATGTTCTTTGCTCTATTTTTAAAGGTGTTCTCAACCAACAACCTCTGGGTGTTAGAGCCCATGAGGACCCTGCCAATTATTGCTCTACTTTCATATTGCCAGGGCTAACTGAACCAGGAGGCAGCATGTCAGGTACTGGTTAGGGGTAGGGAGGGGGAACGCGGGGGCAGCAGCAGCGGCGCTTTGAGAAGAGTATGAATTTTCATCTCCCTCCAATGGATTATTGGCACATCACTCCAGTGTCTCTGTGGGAGAGCAGATTGGATAAGATTAGTAATGCTTCGGAAGCTCAGGTGTAATTTATATACCAGCAAGTGGAAGCCGGTCGACATGTTGGCAGGAATTGATTTGTTCACCCTGACACAACTTCCCTATGGGTGGTCAGACTTTCAATGGAAGATTGTATGGTTGGAAAACCCTGTGATATCCCTCCACAAATGTCCAAGTGGAACCTTTCCATCTACTGTACCATTGTGACAAGTGCTCCTGCCAGGACTCTCAGTATCTCACTCTGCTGAGCCTCTATCATTTTCCTTTAAATTGATGGCCAGCCCTGCCCCTGTCACCCCACCCCTCACCCCAGGTTCAGCATCTTTGTCTGCCTGCTGCCAGGTATTACTAATCTCACCACCCCCAAATTCAGGATGAAAGATATATTGCTGATCTCCAAAGTTCCACCTCCGCAGTTTAAGACAATCACCATTTGTGGAAATTCATCTCTAGTCCTTGCACTCTCTTTTGCTTTCTGTGTGCTCTTCTGCTGCAAAGTTGGCATGACAGACCCATGAGTGGCTCTGTGGCATGTTTTTCTTTCATGGAATGTGGGCATCGCTGGCCATTTATTGCCCATCCCTAATTGGCCTTGAGAATTGGCGGTGAGCGACTTTTTTGAACCGCTGCAGTCCATCTGGAGTAGGTACACCCACAGTACTGTTAGGAACATCAACACAAGCTCGAGGAACAGCATCTCATTTACTGATTAGGCACACTACAGCCTGCTGGACTGAACATTGAGTTCAATAATTTCAGAGCATGACGAGCCCTTCATTTTATTTTTATTTTTAGTTATTTTTTCCTTTTTTTTATTTGTTTATTTTATTTTAGTTTGTTTCTACTGTGCCTACCCACTTTTTTCATGTTTGTGCTTTGGGCCAGGGCTGTTCATTTTTCTGTCAATTGACACCCTCTCTGCACTAACGCTTTGTCTTTCACCACACTATTGACATACGGTTTGCCTTTGCTCCATGACCTTCTGGTCAGTTATTCTCTGTGACCCTGTCCTAACAACACCTTCTCTTTTGTTATCTCTTGTCCCACCCCTGCTTTATTTGCTTAGAAGCTACTACATTTCTAATATTTACCAGTTCTGATGAAGGGTCACTGACCTGTAACATTAACTCTGCTTCTCTCTCCACAGATGCTGCCAGACCTGCTGAGCATTTCCAGCATTTCTTATTCTTAACCAGGGGTTAGGTCTACCAGAAAGTTTCATAGGACTTGTCAAAAAAAGGCTCAAAATTAACTAAAACTAGTGCAGGGGTCAGCAACTTGTTCGGAGTAAAAAATTTGAGGTCCATGGTAATTTTAAACGTCATGCTCCAAACCTTTAAACTTTAGTTTTGAAATAACCTTGCGGCTAGGTTATTTTAAAAATGGGTTATCCAACATACGGTCCGTGGGCTAAAATCCGGTCTGCCAAAGGTTTCCATTCAGTCCGCCAATCCTCTGTGACTGACAGCAGGCTACCTGTGTCTCGGCTTTGATTGATGGCTGTCCTATTAACGTGTGTGTCAGGCAGAGGAGGTATATGGGAACTATGTCTGATGGCCAGCGGCCGCCTGTCTGTGATTGCTCAATGTCTGTGACTGACAGCAGACTGCCTGGGGAGGGTGAGCACTGATTGGCGGTTCACGGTGTAGGCGTGCTGGGATCAACCCCCCCTGCTGTTTTTGTGCGGTTCAGGGAATGAGTGGGAATGGCTGCTGTGGGGGAGGAGAGAGAGGCCGAGGGGAGAGCAGGAAACAGGCCTTTAAACAAGCATCGGCCTGGGAGCATAGAGAGACGGGTGGAGTGGGGGGAGAGTGATAGACACAGAGAGGGGAGAGAGGGGGAGAGAAAGAGAGAGAGAGAGGGACACGGGGGGAGAGAGAGGGGAGAGACATAGACACAGAGAGGATATAGGGAGAGAGGGGGGAGAGAGAGGGACACAGATGTGGTGCCTTTGGGACTGGAGTGAGGTTTAGTTAAGTTTGATATAAGAGAATCGTTTGGTAGTACAGAACTTGAGTATTGCTGAAATATTGCTGTGAAAACATTGCACTTATTTCAGCTAAACAAAATAAGTGACAGCCATTCGCTGGTTCATTCCTCAGGGCAATCAGAGTCAAGTTGCCTGATTTAAATTTCAAACAAAGCTTGGCAGTTAATTGTCAGTCACTGTAAACTGGTGCATATTCCATGGCAATGCCTCTACCAATCAGAGTTCACTTGCCAACCAATCAGCACTCGCTTCTCATACAGTATAAAATTGTTGTTTTCCTTTACATTGGTATTCTTGCGGATTGTTCTGATGAGTGCCAGACGAAAAGCTTCAATATGTCTTTGGTATAAGAGATGTGAGGCAGAGACTGCAGGCTGTTGAACACAAAGGCTTCTTCTTTATTCTCTTTTACTTCCATTTGTGTTCTACAGCAGCTTCTAAAGTATACAATGCACAATTTAATTGCAATTTCAAAGCACTACAACACTACATCCCTTCCCTTCTTAGTAAATGAGAAACATAGTGGCTGAATTTTAAAGCCCCAGCACCATCGGGAATGTTGGTGAGGGGCAATGGAGAATGGTACGGTGGAGACCCGCTACCATCCACAACAGTGGCAGGTCCCATACTGATGTAGATGGTGGCGGCGAGGCCTCGTGGTGGACGCCCCACCTCTCAGCGATGGGACCCCCCATTTCTATATGTAAATTAATTAACATACCTGATTTAATGACGGTCCCACCGCCTCCATAATTGCCGCACCGATCTTCATCCAGGTGGCCGACAATGCCGCGCCTTTGAATCCCCGTTCAGGGAATTGTGGCGCAACACCTGTGGGGAGGGGTGAGGAGGGTGAGGAGCGGGATGACAATGCTGCGGATTGGTCGGGGGGGGGGGGGGGGTTATGATGAGAAGGGGTAAAGGACAAAGTTGCCGAACTTTGGGGGGGTTGGGTGGTGGGGAAAAGTCAAATTCTCAATATAGGAATTCCAGGGGGGGTGGGGGGGAAAGGGCAGGAATGTTTTGAAATGCCATGGGGGGGGGGGGGGCGGGGGAATACACGAAAGGTCATTTAATTATTTTATTTAAAACTTTAACTTACCTAGCCCTTTAAATTTTAAATGTCCATTGAGCAGCTTTGATGAATAGGAATAAGATTCCTTCTGTTTCTTCTTACAGTACTTTCTGAAGTTCTTACTAAATAAGATCACTGTTGCTTCTCCTATCTCTGGACAATTACTCCTCTCTAGCCTCGTACCCGTACCTTTTGCCCTTCTGACAACTTCGGTAGGCTCCTGGTACGGTATTTCCTGTTATAATTATAATTATAAACATTTCAGTAAGAATGTTCTCTGTCTTGAACTCTCTGATAATCATGGACTTGTAGCCCTGGAAGTAACTTCTTGGGTAGGATTGGAAGTTGCATTCTAGATTTTCTTCCCATTAACGGTTCTGATGGTGCTAATCCGCATAATAATGGTTCTGTAGTTCGGAAGTGCTGTTTGAAAATCTTGATTTTCTTTAACAGTGCTTTAATAGTTTTGACAACTTGCGCAGCTTCTCCATTAGACTGTGAATACCCAGAGGAATTTGTTCCATGTACAAATCCAATTTTCAGCAAAGTGTGTGAAGTAATCATTTGCAAATTGTGGTCCATTATCAGACACTATCTGATCAGGTATGCGATGTGTTGCGAAGGTTTCTTGCAACACTCGAATGACTGCTTCAGTTGTTGTGCACATGCGTTTAACCTCAATTCACCTGGAAAAGTAATCAAGTACAATCAGATAGGATTTTCCATTAAAAATGAATAAATCCATCGCTAGATGTTCCCATGGTCTGTTTGGGAATTGGGTCCAGATAAAAGGTTCTCTCTGATCCTGTCTGTGCACTGCACATACATGGCAATTTGAAATCATTTCTTCTATATCTTTTGCTATTCTTGGCCACCACATGGACGTCTGAGTCTGTGCTCTACATTTATTTTTGCCCATATAACCCTGGTGCATTTTCTCCAAGATATCTACCTGGAGTGACTCCAGAATCACTTGTCTCCTGTCTTATACAGCAAATCATCCACTGTGGTAAAGTGTCTTCTGTGTTTGAAGAAGATTTTCATCCT
This sequence comes from Heterodontus francisci, assembly GCF_036365525.1. Taxonomy (NCBI): domain Eukaryota; kingdom Metazoa; phylum Chordata; class Chondrichthyes; order Heterodontiformes; family Heterodontidae; genus Heterodontus; species Heterodontus francisci. Next base: position 114,417,605 of record NC_090380.1, read on the forward strand.
CTTACCCTTGGGTCTCTGTTATGACCAACATTGCTTGCAATACTGGCGGACATAGATAAACTCTTCAGCTTGCCTCTGTGCCTGACGAATTTATTGGACAGAAATAGGATGTGAAAATTCGCTAATGGCTCTTTTCTTTTGCGGGTCTGCCATTATGCTGCTTCTGCTGACAATGTGTCCGAAAAAACAAATGGATGTTTTTGAAAACTTACATTTCTCATTACTATTAGGCCTTCATCCTGCAGATGATTGAAAACTGCTCTAACTCTTAGGTTATGTTCTTCATTGGACTCACCGTGGACTAAGATGTCGTCCATATGGCGTATTACACCTTCAAGGCCCTGTAGAATATTTGACATAGTTCTTTGGAATATTTCTGGTGCTGACATGATACTGAATGGTAGACGGTTAAAGCAAAATCTTCCAAGTGGAGTAATGAAGGTTGTCAGTAACCTTGACTTCTTATCCAATGAAACTTGCCAAAAGCCGTTGTTCACATCAAGCTTTGTGAAGATGGTACTTTTGGATAACCATTGAGGACATCAGATGAACTTCCCTTTCCACAGCCTTATTAAGTTGAGTTAAGTCTACACAAATACAGAGATCACTGTTAGGTTTAGGAGCTGGAACCATTCTCAAACACCACTCTGTAGATTCAGTAACAGGAGAAATGACTCTCATCCTGCTCATGTTTTCTAATTGATGTTGGACTTGGTTCATTAGTGTGTGTGGTATCATCCTGAAAAGACAAACTGGTTTAGCATCTTTTCTTTTGAACTTGCGGGAGTAGAGATTTTACTTTGGCACATTTTGCCAAAATGCATTCTGCTTTGTTTGTAGGACACTGTTCGCGCAAGTGCGTACTTTTGGCACTAAATCGCTGGCAGGGTCTAAGTGCTTCTTTCGTTTTCCCCGCAGTGAACCTTCTTTTCTGGTGCTTCATTTACAGCCCTCTGGTTAAGGAACTGTTACTGGATGTTTCCTGAACCAAGGTCTTTCTTCACCTCTCGGGATTGCTCTGTTCTTCTTCTGGACCTCTGCTTGTCTCACCAACTGAATCACTTTGTCTAGGGTGAGGTCGTCTTTAGACTGCAATAAATCTGATAGGGATTCATCAGCAATAGCTACTACAGTGCAGTCTCTTATTAATGCTGCTTCAAGATCTCCATACTCAGCTCCTTCAGCTAGCCTGTAAAGGTCATTAACTGTTTCGCCTGTTTTCTGGACCCTCCTATTGATTCTTGCTCTTTCTAAAACCTTATTGCTCTGCTAGTTGAAATCAGAGTCACAAACTTTTAAAATTTCATCGTATTTTGTCTGATGCCTCATTAATACCGTGTCTTGCCATAACATAATTTGCTATAGCCCGAATGGAATACAATAATGTGTTTACTTGCGCTGCTTCAGACTGGCTACGTTGGAAGCAATTCAGTATCTCAGAAATATTGTTCACCAGAGTGACCAACTTTTGGGATTGATTTGGTCCCTCCATGTGTCCAAATCGCTCTGGTATTCTCTTTTTGGTTTTGCTCTCCAGTATTGTAATTTCCCGTGCTTTTTCAGCCCCGTGCTGTTATGACCAAAAAAAGAAAGTTTCAGCCTTTGAAATCTCGCTGCTAGACTTAGGATTAATTTGCTCCTTGATTTAAACTCAGTTTTATAGCATTACTGCTGTACTCCTTTAATTCCTTGCAGACAATTGAGCAGCCTTGTCTTTTGCTTTATTTTCTCTTTGCTCCACTCGCCATGTATAATGGCGCTGACCTTGGATCAGCCCTCGCTCAGGACTTTCCCGGTGCTGCCCGCCTAGTACCATTAGGAACAAAAGATTTTTGCCCTCTTTCAGGGTTACCTATCAGATCCTTGATCATCGCTTGATTCTCTGATTCGAAGCCTTTGGTCGCTGGACCGGATTTCTACTGCTGATTCCCCGACTCTCCATGTCTGAGCTCTGGAGCTTTTCCACAGCTGCTTCTCGAGTTGTAGTTTTGGCACTTTTCCCAGGTCAGCCCTCTTCTAAATATTTTCAAAATCTGCTTCTGGGTGTAGCATGGTAAGAACCACCATTGTTTTCAATCTCACTGTTGATCACCATGTTGTATGTTTGTTTGGTACACGTCCACCTTACTATGCTTAGATCGTCTAGCTTCAAGAGATTCCTTAGTCTGGAGTAATTAGAACATTAACCTTTATTACATTACAACTATCTACAGCTTCACACCAGTCTGTGTGACACCTCTAAAAGCCACGCTGCGTCTATCTTCAAGCCTCTCTCACATGTAATCTCTTATATCATCATGGTAGGAGGCATTCTTTACACTGTCTTAGCATTAACCCTTTCAGACCCTTATACTACATTAATTTGTGAACCATGCTGAGCAGTGATCATTGATCCTTTTGTGTTGGTCACAAAGTTATCATAAGATATGTTTGTTTTCCAATATGACCATCATGTTTCACAAGTACTTTATCTCCTGGCTTAAGTGGTGTAGTTCTAAATTTCATGTTTGTACCTTGCATGTACCTTCATTCGATTCTTCTGTTCTCGATCGCGTTCACGTACATGTTGATCATGGTAGATCAAATAGACGTGTGCCCATAGGATGTGTAAAGATGAGTTAAGCTGTAGAATTTTCAGTAGTTGAGTGAAGTGTCGCTCTGTAATTACATGAAAGTGATATAGCTCCTGCTTCCATGACTTATTCTCGGTTTCTTCCAAGGTTTGCATAAATCTCTCGACTTCTCCATTAGCTTATGGCCAGCGGGGTGTGATCTTCCGATGAGTGAAACCCTAGGTAGCTCGCAAATTTGCTGAACGCATCACTGTTGAATGGGGAACCATTGTCACTTCTTACCATTTGAGGGATTCCAAACAAGGCGAAGATCTTGTCAAGCTTTGGAATGACTGCTTTTGTTGAAGTTGACCAAACTAATTCCACGATCAGGAATCTGTTGCAGTCATCAATGACAACAAGCAGGTGTTCACCTGAGGGCAAATCTGTGAAATCAACGCTGACTTCAATCCATGGTTCTGGAGGTTCTTCGGACATCTTGAGAGGATCATGAAGGTTTGACATTGTGGTTGATTGACATAACAAACACTGATTGATTTTGTGCTCTGCCATGCGGTTGATTCCTGGGAACCATACCTTTTCCCTAAGGAGCTGTTTGCTATTCATTAGTGTCCTTCAGATGCTATGTCGACAACACATTCCCTCAATGAGTGTGCGATGAGTGTGGAATACAGTTGTTCGGTAATGCGAGCTCATTTCAAACATTGTGAAGACCTGTAGTGTGTGAGCGATTTCACTTGTAGATGCTTTCTCCATCACATATTTCCAGTTTCATGATTCCATAGCTGTCTTATATAATTGCAAAGTCTCATCTAGTTTTGTGGCTGCTTTGATGTCAGCTAGTTTTAGCGACTTTGGCACCACGTTTATGCTTACGTAGTTAAGATATTGTTCAGCAACTTTTCCTCATGACTAGGAGCAACTGATGGTAATGGATGTTGTGAAATGTGGTCCACTGGGTCAGTTTGCTGGGCTGATACTCAATATGGAACTCGTACACTTGTAGTTTGAGTATACAATGGTCTATTCAAGTGGATGGTTTGCTATGTGGATTGTTGAACAGACTAACTAGTGGTCTATGAACAGTTATTACTTTAAACTCGCTTCCATATAAGTAGAGATCAAAGTGTAAGATACCCTGTATGATTGAGAGCCGCGCCCTCTCTGTTTGTGAATAACGTTGCTCTACGGGCATTAATGATCTGCCTGCCATCACAATGATTGATGGGTTACCTGTCTTGTCTTTCTGTACGAGAACTGCACCTAAACCAACCGGGTTTGCATCCATGACTAGCTGGGTGGTTTTCTCAGGGTCGAAATAGCATTTGTGCAACTTGCTGACCTTGTTGATCTGGTGTACCGTCTGTTTATGTGACTTAGTCTATTCCCACTTGGTGGTCTCTTTTGTCAGATTGGGTAGGGGAGAAGATAGTGGAGCGAGGACAGGAATGAAGCGACTGCAGTATGTGATGAGGCCTAGCAAACTCCAGACCTCCTGTATGTTTGTAAGGTCTTCAGCGTTTGCAATAACTTCACTTTTCTGTGAATCAGGTGATGCATGAGCTCATGATCACAGAATTCATTGTTTCTTTCATTGAACAAGCATTTGGCTTTGTTCAAAATCAGGTTACATTCTCTGGGACATGCAGGCATGCCTTGAGTTCACTTTCAGTGCGGCCATAGATGAGAATGACGTTCAGCATGCCTTCAAGTCCTTGAAGTGCAGATTGAATCAAGTGCTGAAATACCTCAGCTGCTGAGTTGACTCCAAAGCTGAGCCTCTTGTATTAGAAAAATCTGATGTGAATAGAGAATACAGTAAGGCAATGGCGTGGTGTTGTCACTGGACCATTAATCCAGAAACCTAGGCGAATGCACTGGGGACATGGGCTCGAATCCCACCATGGCAGATGGTGAAATTTGAATTCAATTAATAAATCTGGAATTAAAAGCCAGTCTAATAGTGACCGTGAAACCATTGTCAATAGTTGTTTAAACCCATCTGGTTTACTAATATCCCTTAGGGAAGGAAATCAGCTGTCCTTATCTGGTCTGGGCTACATATGACTCCAGGCCCACAGCAATGTGTTTCATTCTTAAATGCCCTCTGAAATGATCTAGCAAGCCAGTCAGTTGTATCAAACTACTACGGAGTGTAAGAAAAGGAATGAAATCAGACGGATCACCCTGTGTTGACCTAGCCACTGGAAACGACAACAGTAAACCCAACCCAGTCGACCCTGCAAAGTCCTCTTTACTAACATATGAGAGCTTGTGCCAGAATTGGGAGAGCTGTCCCACAGATTAGTCACACTCACGGAATCATACCTTACAGACAATGTCCCAGACATCATCATCACCATTCCTGGGTATGTCCTGTCCCACCAGCAGGACAGACCCACCAGAGGTGGCAGCACAGAGGTATACATGTGGGAGGAAGTTGTCCTGAGAGTCCTCAACATTGACTCTGGACTCCATGAAGTCTCTGGACTCCATGAAGTCTCTGGGTACTCTGGGTGGGGGAACTTCAATGTCCATCACCAAGAGTGGCGCGGTAGCACCATTGCTGACCGAGCTGGCCAAGTCCTAAAGGACATAGCTGCTAGACTGGGTCTGCAGCAGGTGGTGGGGGAACTAACAAGAGGGAAAAACCTACTTGACCTCGTCCTCACCAATCTACCTACCGCAAATGCAGATGTCCATGACAGTATTGGTAGGAGTGACCACCACACAATCATTGTTGAGACAAAGTACCGTCTTCACATTGACGATACCCACTGTGGTGTGTGGCACTACCACCATGCTAAATGGGATAGATTTTGAACAGATCTAGCAACTCAAAACTGAGCATCTATGAGGCACTGTGGACCATCAGCAGCAGCAGAATTGTACTCAGCCACAATCTGCAATCCCCTGGCCCAGCATTTCCCCCACTCTACCATTACCATCAAGCAGGGGTACCAACCTTGGTTCAATAAAGAGTGCATGAGGGCATGCCAGGAGCAGCACCAGGCATAGCTCAAAATGAGGCGTCAACCTGGTGAAGCTACAATCCAGGGCTACTTGCTTGCCAAACAGCGGAAGCAGCATACGATAGACAGAGCAAAGCGATCCCACAACCAATGGATCAGATCTAAGCTCTGCAGTCCTGCCACATCCAGTAATGAATTGTGATGGACAATAAAACAACTAACAGGTGGAGGAGGTGACTCCACAAATATCCCCATCCTCAATGATGGGGAGCCCAGCACATCAGTGCAAAAGACAAGGCTGAAGCATTTGCATCCATCTTCAGCCAGAAGTGCCGAGTTGATGATCCATCTCGGCCTCCTCCTGAGGTCCCCAGCATCACAGATGCCAGTCTTCAGCCAATCTGATTTACTCCACATGACATCAAGACACAGCTAAAGGCACTGGATACTGCAAAGGCTATGGGCCCTGACAACATTCTGGCCATAGTACGAAGGCTTGTGCTCCAGAACTAGCCATGTCCCTATCCAAGCTGTTCCAGTACAGCTACAACACTGGCACCTACTTGGCAATGTGGAAAATTGCCCAGGTATGTCCTGTACACAAAAAGCTGGACAAATCCAACCCAGCTAATTACTGCCCCATAAGCCTACTTTCAATCATCAGTAAAGTAATGGAAGGGACCGTAGACAGTGCTATCAAGCAGCACTTTCTTTCTTTCTTTTTTTCTTTTGGGCCTCCTTATCTCGAGAGACAATGGATACGCGCCTGGATGTGGTCAGTGGTTTGTGAAGCAGCGCCTGGAGTGGCTATAAAGGCCAATTCTGGAGTGACAGGCTCTTCCACAGGTGCTGCAGAGAAATTTGTTTGTCGGGGCTGTTGCACAGTTGGCTCTCCCCTTGCGCCTCTGTCTTTTTTCCTGCCAACTACTAAGTCTCTTCGACTCGCCACAATTTAGCCCTGTCTTTATGGCTGCCCGCCAGCTCTGGCGAATGCTGGCAACTGACTCCCACGACTTGTGATCAATGTCACACGATTTCATGTCGCGTTTGCAGACGTCTTTATAGCGGAGACATGAACGGCCGGTGGGTCTGATACCAGTGGCGAGCTTGCTGTACAATGTGTCTTTGGGGATCCTGCCATCTTCCATGCAGCTCACATGGCCAAGCCATCTCAAGCGCCGCTGACTCAGTAGTGTGTATAAGCTGGGGATGTTGGCCGCCTCAAGGACTTCTGTGTTGGAGATATAGTCCTGCCACCTGATGCCAAGTATTCTCCGAAGGCAGCGAAGATGGAATGAATTGAGACGTCGCTCTTGGCTGGCATACGTTGTCCAGGCCTCGCTGCCGTAGAGCAAGGTACTGAGGACACAGGCCTGATACACTCGGACTTTTGTGTTCCGTGTCAGTGCGCCATTTTCCCACACTCTCTTGGCCAGTCTGAACATAGCAGTGGAAGCCTTACCCATGCGCTTGTTGATTTCTGCATCTAGAGACAGGTTACTGGTGATAGTTGAGCCTAGGTAGGTGAACTCTTGAACCACTTCCAGAGCGTGGTCGCCAATATTGATGGATGGAGCATTTCTGACGTCCAGCCCCATGATGTTCGTTTTCTTGAGGCTGATGGTTAGGCCAAATTCATTGCAGGCAGCCGCAAACCTGTCGATGAGACTCTGCAGGCACTCTTCAGTGTGAGATGTTAAAGCAGCATCGTCAGCAAAGAAGAGTTCTCTGATGAGGACTTTCCGTACTTTGGACTTCGCTCTTAGACGGGCAAGGTTGAACAACCTGCCCCCTGATCTTGTGTGGAGGAAAATTCCTTCTTCAGAGGATTTGAACGCATGTGAAAGCAGCAGGGAGAAGAAAATCCCAAAAAGTGTGGGTGCGAGAACACAGCCCTGTTTCACACCACTCAGGATAGGAAAGGGCTCTGATGAGGAGCCACCATGTTGAATTGTGCCTTTCATATTGTCATGGAATGAGGTGATGATACTTAGTAGCTTTGGTGGACATCCGATCTTTTCTAGTAGTCTGAAGAGACCACGTCTGCTGACGAGGTCAAAGGCTTTGGTGAGATCAATGAAAGCAATGTAGAGGGGCATCTGTTGTTCACGGCATTTCTCCTGTATCTGACGAAGGGAGAACAGCATGTCAATGGTCGATCTCTCTGCACGAAAGCCACACTGTGCCTCAGGGTAGACGCGCTCGGCCAGCTTCTGGAGCCTGTTCAGAGCGACTCGAGCAAAGACTTTCCCCACTATGCTGAGCAGGGAGATTCCACGGTAGTTGTTGCAGTCACCGCGGTCACCTTTGTTTTTATAGAGGGTGATGATGTTGGCATCGCGCATGTCCTGGGGTACTGCTCCCTCGTCCCAGCACAGGCATAGCAGTTCATGTAGTGCTGAGAGTATAGCAGGCTTGGCACTCTTGATTATTTCAGGGGTAATGCTGTCCTTCCCAGGGGCTTTTCCGCTGGCTAGGGAATCAATGGCATCACTGAGTTCCGATTTGGTTGGCTGTATGTCCAGCTCATCCATGACTGGTAGAGGCTGGGCTGCATTGAGGGCAGTCTCAGTGACAGCATCCTCCCTGGAGTACAGTTCTAGGTAGTGCTCAACCCAGCGGTCCATCTGTTTGCGTTGGTCAGTGATTATGTCCCCCGATTTAGATTTGAGGGGGGCGATCTTCTTGATGGTTGGCCCAAGAGCTCTCTTCATGCCATCATACATTCCTCTGATGTTTCCGGTGTCTGAGGCCAGCTGAATATGACTGCATAGGTGTTGCCAGTAGTAGATTCAATGTGGACATTGCAGCACTTCAGGAGGCTCGCCTCCCCGTGAGTGGCTCTCTGGCAGAGCAAGACTACACCTTCTTCTGGCAGGGCAGGGATCCTGAAGAACCAAGACAGCATGGAGTGGGCTTCGCCATCAGAAACTCCTTGCTCAGCATGATAGAGCCTCCCTCAAATGGCTCGGAACGCATACTGTCCATCCGACTGCTCACCACCTCTGGTCCAGTACACCTACTCAGCATCTATGCACCAACACTCTGCTCCCCACCTGAAGCTAAAGACCAGTTCTATGAACAACTCCATAACATCATTAGCAGCATCCCCAACACCGAACACCTATTCCTGCTGGGGGACTTTAATGCCAGGGTTGGGGCCGACCATGACTCATGGCCCTCCTGCCTTGGGCGCTATGGCGTTGGAAGGATGAATGAGAACGGGCAGAGACTGCTTGAGTTGTGTACCTATCATAACCTCTGCATCACCAACTCGTTCTTTCACACTAAACCCTGTCACCAGGTTTCATGGAGGCACCCAAGATCACGTCGTTGGCACCAGCTAGACCTCATTGTCACAAGGCGAGCCGCCTTAAACAGTGTTCAAATCACACGCAGCTTCCACAGTGCGGACTGCGACACCGACCACTCCCTGGTGTGCAGCAAGGTTAGACTCAGACCAAAGAAGTTGCATCATTCCAAGCAGAAGGGCCACCCGTGCATCAACACGAGCAGAATTTCTCACCCACAGCTGTTACAAAAATTTCTAAATTCACTTGTAACAGCCCTTCAAAACACTCCCACAGGGGATGCTGAGACCAAGTGGGCCCACATCAGAGACGCCATCTATGAGTCAGCTTTGACCACCTACGGCAAAAGTGCGAAGAGAAATGCAGACTGGTTTCAATCTCATAATGAAGAGCTGGAACCTGTCATAGCCGCTAAGCGCATTGCACTGTTGAACTACAAGAAAGCCCCCAGCGATTTAACATCCGCAGCACTTAAAGCAGCCAGAAGTACTGCACAAAGAACAGCTAGGCGTTGCGCAAACGACAAGCAGCACTTGTTCAGCAATAATCTGCTCACTGATGCTCAGTTTGTGTTCCGCCAGGGCCACTTAGCTCCTGACCTCATTACAGCCTTGATCTGAAAATGGACAAAAGAGCTGAACTCCAGAGGTGAGGTGAGAGTGACATCAGTACAGCATTTGACTGAGTTTGGCATCAAGGAACCCTAACACAACTGGAGGTCAATGGGAATCAGGGCGAAAACTCTCCGCTAGTTGAAGTCATACCTAGTACAAAGGAAGATGGTTGTGGTTGTTGGAGTTCAATCATCTGAGTTTCAGGACATCACTGCAGGAGTTCCTCAGGGTAGTTTCCTAGGCCCAACCATCTTTAGCTGCTTCATCATTGACCTTCCTTCCGTCATAAGATCATAAGTGGGGATGTTCGCTGATGATTGTGCAATGTTCAGCACCATTCGCGACTCCACAGATACTGAAGCAGCCTATGTTCTGATGCAGCAAGACCTGAAAAACTTTCAGGCTTGGGCAGATAAATGGCAAGTAACATTGGTGCCATGCAAGTGCGAGGAAATGACCATCTCAAACAAGGGAGAATCTAACCATCTCCCCTTGATGTTCAGTGGCATTACCTTCGCTGAATCCCCCCTATCAACATCATGTGGGTTAACATTGACCAGAAACTGAACTGGACTCACTATGGCTATAAGAGCAAATCAGAGGCTAAGAAATCTGCAGTGAGTAACTCACCTCATGTCTCCCCAGTGCCTGTCTAGCATCTGCAAGGCACAAGTCAGGAGTGTGATGTAATACTCTCCATTTACCTGGATGTGTGCAGCTCCAACAACACTCAAGAAGCTTGACACCATCCAGGACAAAGCAGCCCGCTTAATTGGCAACCTATCCACCACCTTCAACATTCACTCCCTTCATCACCAACACACAGTGGCAGCAGTGTGCACCATTTACATGATGCACTGCAGCAACTCACTAATGCTCCTTCAACAGCATCTTCCAAACTCACGAACTCTACCACCTAGAAGGACAAGGGCAGCAGATGCATGGGAACACTGCAAGTTCCCCTTCAAGCCACACACCATCCTGACTTGGAACTATATCACCATTCCTTCACTGTCACTGGGTCAAGATCCTTGAAATCCCTTCCTAACAGCTCTGTGGGTGTACCTACATCCCAAGCACTGCAACAGTTCAAGAAGGCAGCTCACTACCACTTTCTCAAGGGCAATTAGGGATGGGCAATACATGCTGGCCTAGCCAGCGACACCCACATCCCATGAATGAATATAAAAAACATTTCAATTCTTCTCCAAGCTCAATTTGATGCATTGAGATCATACTTAATGAAGTGATTAGCACCATTCACTTTCTCTATGATATAATTGATTGTCGGTGTCAAATGTCTTTCTTGTATGGTTTGGTTTGGTGATCAAATATCAATACAGATTCTGATCTGGTTCTTGTTCTTGGGTTTCTTAACAATTTATATCGGTGAGACCCAAGCTGTAGGCTCATTCCCAACTTTCTCAATAATGTCGAGGTCCAGTAGGTTTTGAAGTTTCTTCTCTGACTGTTTCCTGACATGAAATGGTATTCGTCATCGTTGATGCACAACTGGGAGCAGATTAGGGTCGAGATGCAGTTTGCAGGTAACATCTTTCAGCTTGCCAATACCAGTGAAGTGTTCAGCATACAGTTTGAGAATGTTTTTCTGCGAAGGAATCACGTATGTGACTGCAATCATGTGCAGGTCTGTTGCTGTGTGGAAACTGATAAGTGTGTCACATTCTCCAGATATGACATAGAAGAGAGATTTCATTCTAGTGTCTTTGACTGAGACTGGCATTTCAAAAGTTCCGAGAATTTTCAGCAGTTGTCACTGTTGTAAGGGAAAATTTACTTATCCCTGGTTTGCAGAGAATGGCACAATCCTGAAGTTAGTTGAATGTTTTGTCTCCCAAGACATTGACAGACGCTGCAGTGTCTAGGAGAGCATCTACGTCCGAGCAGCCAATGGTCACTGTCACACGTGGCTGTTTGCTGTGTCTGAAAGAGAGGACAAAAGTAGGTTCAGGGTCATCCGTCACCCCGTTAATTACATTCTCTTGCCTTTTTGCTGTATTATGCATACGTCACACCCTTTTATTGTTATTGATTTTAGTAGTAGATTTCACTGATGCATGACAAACATGAGCAAAGTGGTTGGGTTTTCCACAGGCTTTACACTGTTTACTAGTAGCAGGAGACTCTGTCCGGAGTGGGTAAGCACTGCCACAGTGGAAACATTCTTTGGATAAGTCGCAACTCTGATTGTGAGATGTTGTTATTGCTTGTTGAGGTGGCTTCCTGGCATGTGAGCGATGAGTAGTGTTCACAGGAGTTGAACATGGAGAGTGGTAGTTACTGTTAGCAGCCTCAACTTCAGTAACTTTGGACTCTGAGAGCGATAGTGATCTTACTAACTCCAACAGCTCTGATAGCTTTCTGTCTTTGTCAAGTGCTTTTCAACGTAATTGACTAAAGAGACGGCCTTTAATAATTTGTGTTTAGCTTTCCTATTCGACATGTTCAATATCACCACAGTCACATTTGGTTGCTAGTTGCCACAATTACGTGCAATATTGGTTTTCTTTGCTTTTTGCTTAGTGTGTTGGAAGCCAATGATTTCACATATGGTGTTTTACTTCATTGTAAAGTAGGTTGTTAGTGCATTTTTGCTGAGTTGTATTCATGTTGCTCAGGTGTAATTGCCTCAAAGAATTCTTTAAATTTTTCACTTCCATAGTGTAGAACTAAGGCCTTTTTCCTGTGTCATCTGTGATTGCAAAACCTGCCATCGCACCTTCGAAATGTCACAGCAACTGTTGCCAACGTGGGGATATGGATGATGCCTCTGAATGTACAGCAAGAGGTGCTTTTTTGGGCATAGACAATGCTGTGGACTGTGCTGACCAACAACCACCCATTTAGACTAATCCTACATTCCCTACTGCATATCCACCATCTACCTACACTAGGGGCAATTTACAATGGCCAATTTACCTGTCAACCTGCAAGTTTTTGGCTGTGGGAGGAAACCGGAGCACCTGGCAGAAACCCACGCGGTCACAGGGAGAACTTGCAAACTCCGCACAGGTAGTACTCAGAACTGAACCCGGGTCGCTGGAGCTGTGAGGCTGCGGTGCTAACCACTGCGCCACCCGAAATGATATAAAGCTTTTTTGATTGGATGGTTATTTTGGAGAGATCAGTGTGTGAGTATACACTGTACAAACTTCCTGTGTCTCACTCTAACACAGTCTCAAACTTATACTGAAGTCAGTAAAAGTAGAAAAAAACCTTCCAAAATTTTCATCCCTGAAAGCAATGTTTCCAGTTTTTCACCATCCTTTGTTATTTACCTCGTCATCATTGTGATGTCCTCGGGACTGGAGTGAGGTTTAGTTGAGTTTGGTATAAGATATGTGAGACAGAGAGACAGACTGCAGGCTGTTGAACATAATGGAATCTTCTTTATTTTGTTTCACTTTCACTTTCCCTTAGGTAGCATGTGTGTTCTACAGCAGCCTCTAGAGTGACACAAATACATGGTCTCATCTCCCTCATCTGATAGGAGGAAACCATGCCAGGGGATCTCCGAGATGCCTTAAATGTCACCATCTTGAAAAATGGCGACAAGACTGACTACGGTAACTATAGATGGGTATCCCTGCTGTCCACCACAGGGAAGGTGTTGTAGTGTTGTAGCCAAGTCCTTCTCGACCACCTCCTCCCTGTGGCGGAAGAGCTCCTATCAGAATCACAATGTGGATTCCATCCAGCAGGAGGCACAGTGGACGTGATCTTCACAGCAAGACAACTCCAAGACAACTGTAGGGAGCAGCAGCAACCTTTATACATGGCCTTCTTTGATCTCATAAAGACCTTCAACTCTATCAACTGGGAGGGATTATGGAACATCCTCCTCAAAGTTGGCTGCCCGGAGAAATTTGTCACCATCCTCTGCCTTCTGCACGACGACATGCAAGCTGTAATCCTTGCCAACAGAACTGCCACTGACCCAATCTGAGCGCAAACCGGGGTCAAGCAAGGCTACGTCATTGCACCAATGCTCTTTTCCATCTTCCTCGCCACAACACTCTACCTCATCCCTGCCGGAGCAGATCTACTCTACAGGACGAGCGGCAAACTATTTAACCTATGTCGCCTCTGGTCCAGAACCAAGGTCACCCCAACCTCTGTCATTGAGCTGCAGTACGCTGACAAGGCTTGTGGATGCACACACTCAGAGGCTGAGGTTCAAACCGTCGTCGATGCATTCACGGAGGCGTATGAAAGAACCGGCCTTAAGTGAAACATCCAGAAGACAAAGGTCCTCTCCCAGCCTGCTCCTGCAGCACAACACTGCTCCCCGGCTATCATGATCCACGGCGAACCACTGGTTAATGTGGATCACTTCTCATACCTTGGGAGCCTCCTCTCAGCAAAGGCAGACATTGATAATGAAACTTAGCATCGCCTCCAGTGTGCCAGCACAGTCTTTGGACGTCTGAGGAAGTGTGTTTGACGATAAAAACCTCAAACCTGGCACCAAGCTCATGGTCTACAGGGCCGCAGTGTTACCTGCCCTCCTGTATCTGTTGGAAACATAGACACTGTACAGCAGACATCTCAAAGCCCTGGAGAGATATCACCAGTGCCTCCACAAGATCCTGCAAGTTCAGTGGCAGGACAGACACTCCAATATCAGTGTCCTCTCTCAGGCCAACACCCCCAGTATTGAGACACTGGTCATGGCTAGTCAGTTACATTGGGCGGGCCACATCGTCTGCATGCCTGAAACGAGACTCCCAAAACAAGCTTTCTACTCCGAGCTCCGTCACGGCAAGAGGCTGCCAGGACGGCAGAGGAAACGCTACAAGGATGTCCTTAAAGCCTCTCTGAAAAAATGTGACATCTGCACTGATTCGTGGGAATCTCATGCCTGAGACCGCCCAAAATGGAGAAGAAGCATCCGCAAAGGTGCCAGCCAGTTCGAACAATGTCGACATGCCCAGGCAGCGATCTAGCGCAAACAGCGGAAGGAGCGTTTGGAAATTCGAGCATTCACTCGCCTCAACAAACACCACCTGCCCCACCTGTGGCAGAGTGTGCGGATCGGAATTGGACTATTCAGTCACCTAAGGACCCACAATTCTGGAGTAGAAGAAAGTCATCCTTGTTCTTGAGGGACTACCTAAGAAGAAGAGAGTACACAATGCACAATGCAATTTCAAAACATTACAATACCACAAAAGAAGGGGGAGAGCGAGAGAGAGAGAGGGGAGAGAGATGGACATAGAGAGGGGAGAGAGAGAGAGAGAGGAGAGAAAGAGATGAAGATCACTCCTGACAGACGAACATGTATCCAAATTCTCAAGTGTGCAGGCAGACATTGACTACTTGTGCAAGCAAAATCAATGCCAGTTATCTCACTTAATAGGGGAAATGTGTTTTAAATCGGACTGTTTTTTGACGACATTAGATTGGCTATGCACTTTATATACAGATTAATTGCCCACATGTCCATGGCTGAGTCAATAATTTTGTCCACTGTCAGTGGTGCAACATGTTTTCCCCTATCGCGCTGAACTGGTGCTTAATAGCAATGATAAAACCCAGAATGGTGCTTCCACCAAGTGGCTTGCCCAGGAACTGCACCTGTAAAGATCACATATTGGGCATAGTTTCCGCTTTAGCACTTTAACAGAGTCCCCAAGTGTTTTTTTACCATGAACTACTCAGGGATAGAGAGATGATCCACAGACAATGCCCTTTTAGTTGGAGGCCTACATGATTGGATCTGGGGAACAAGGAGAAGCAGATTAACTGTTACTCAGGTTCAACCATTTGTATTGTGTTTCTCAAAGTCACACCTGATCTGTTCTGCCTCTGATGCAAATCTCCTCAACAGAACAATTGGAATCATGGGGTGATGAGTCTGGATCAAGAGTCTTCAACCTCAGTGGTCCCTGAGAATCAATATTGAATGTAATGTGACACTCAGGAAAGCTCCACACCAAGAAAGGGAACATGCTGAGAGAGAATAAATAAATTATTTGAATTCCTCAGATCCTTTTAGGATCTGTGACAATTAAGTAAATCAAGGTCAAGAAACAATTACAGGGTCCAGATATGGATTCCAACTTCGATCCCCAACAGACAGACTCTGCTGACATATCCCCAGAGAGTTTGGGTGCATGTTGGCGGAACCAAGCGTTACGGATCCCCAAATATGTCCAAGAGTCCCACTGGAATTTACCCAGCATTTCGGGCTGTTTCCCAATACAGTGTACTGGCTTGGTTCTCACTGGTGCAATCTCCAGATAATACATCCAAGTCTCATAGAGTTTCCCCTTTAGACATAAGATGGGGCAGCTGCCTTCAGTGCGGTGTGTGTGGTTACAGAGGGCCAATGACAGGGTGTCAGCCACTTTGATTTTCTCGATGTTTAAATCCAATGTCATTTACCAGCTCACTCAGCATCAACTACGACTAAGGAAATACACTGCCCCATGTCAAGGGGTTTAGCAGAGGTAGCCTCACCATGGGGTTTTAGCCAGTGTTTTCCCTCTGTGAAACGAGTTAGCTTTTAGCCTGACATCTACCTCATAACTTGGTTTTGGATCTGGTAATTTTTTTTTATTCTTCCATGGGATGTTATCATCACTGGCATGGCCAGCATTTATTGTCCATTCCTAATTGCTCTTGAGAAAGTGGTGGTGAGCTGCCTTCTTGAACCACTGCAGTCCATGTGGTGTAGGTACACCCACAGTGCTGTTAGGAAGGGAGTTCCAGGCTTTTGACCCAGCAACAATGAAGGAACAGCGATTTAGTTTCAAGTCAGGATGTTGTGTGACTTAGAGGGGAACTTGTAGGTGGTGGTGTTCCCATGCATCTGCTGCCTTTGTCCCTCTAGATGGTAGAGGCCACATGTTTGGAAGGTGCAGTGGTTTGCACCGCAGCCTCACAGCTCCAGCGACCCGGGTTCAATTCTGGGTACTGCCTGTGTGGAGTTTGCAAGTTCTCCCTGTGTCTGCGTGGGTTTCCTCCGGGTGCTCCGGTTTCCTCCCACATGCCAAAGACTTGCAGGTTGATAGGTAAATTGGCCATTATAAATTGCCCCTAGTGTAGGTCGGTGGTAGGGAAATGTGGGGATGTGGTAGGAATATGGAATTAGTGTAGGATTAGTATAAATGGGTGGTTGATGGTCGGCACAGACTCGGTGGGCCGAAGTGCCTGTTTCAGTGCTGTATCTCTAAATAAAACTAAATAAAGCCTTGATGAGTTGCTGCAGTGCATCTTGTAGATGGTACACACTGCTGCCACTGTGCGTCGGTGGTGGAGGGAGTGAATGTGGAAGTAGGTGGATGGGGTGCCAATCAAGTGGCTGCTTTGTCCTGGATGGTGTTGAGCTTTTGGAGTGTTGTTAGAGCTGCACCCATCCAGGCAAGTGGAGAGTATTCCATCACACTCCTGACTTGTGCCTAGTGTTAAGACCTCAGTTGAGACCTTTAAAACTTTAAAATAAGATATGAGCTCCCTGGACAATTACAGAATTAAACAACAAGCTTTCATGTTTTAAGATTTGCACTATAACAACTGAACTAAAAATCAACATTAACTAAACAATACTTAGTAGGTAATAAAAACAAGAAATGCTGGAACCACTCAGCAGGTCTGGCAGCATCTGTGGAAAGAGAAGCAGAGTTAACGTTTCGGGTCAGTGACCCTTCTTCGGAACATTTCTTATTTCAGATTTCCAGCATCTGCAGTATTTTGCTTTTATAATACTTAGTAGGTAGCTATACACTAAATTACAGAGAAAGGTATTTCCCATTAACTTATTAAAACACTTGTAAACCCCACATCACATTTCTATGTTACACAGTGTTCTCATCTTTGCAGTTAAAAGTCCCAAACTCCTCCCAGTTGCAATGGGTTGGATCTACCAGTGCCCTTAACAAAGCCCACATCCTCGTTGCTGACTTCTTCCAAGCAAACTTGACTGGTTTTCTGTTAATAAGGCAATCTCTGGTGACCCTGTTGGTCTTTTCTCCTCCAGAAACCACAAGCCTTCGAACCAGGTTCAAACCTTAGCAGCCTTTTGCTGGATCAGTGTTCTGAGAGCAGTTGTTTTCTCTCTTTCTTCTGAGACTGTGCAGCTCCTGCTGGTTTCTTTGTGTCTTCCATTTTTCCAGACTTAGGAAAGCCTGTTGAACTTACCCAGAATCAAAAGTCAATTGCTGTTTTCTTTTTACAATATTCAGAGTCCATAAGTCCGGCCGTATTAAAACCACCTGGGCCTTCCTTTGTTTCCAGGTATTAGCAATTGCAACTTGAATTTGCATTTTGAGCCCCTGGCTCCCTGTTTATGATCTGAGTGTCTGGGATAGCGAAACCCATTGTTACAACCTTGTACTCTGCTTTCAAAAGGGTCTTTGATCTCATTCCTTGTTTGCATGGTAACCAAGATCCCTGGCTTGTTTCCGGGCAGACTTGGTGTAAGGTCACATGTCTTCTCCAACTCCATTTTACACTGCATTAAAAATCACAGTTTTTTAAAGCATACTCTTATTTAGCGCCCGACCAAATTCATGTCAAATTTTACAAATTTCACGGTCATGGCATTTTAAGAATTGTGAATTTCACCATTTGATGTATTTAAACGGTAAATTTCACAGCATTGCAACAAACCATGGAAATGATATATTTAAAACAAAAAAAAATACAAAAGGGGTTTTTGGTTTCAAATGGCATTTATTGTATATGCAAAATCAATTGTAAAAAGCTAACGATAGACAGGTCACATTCTTTACTCGCTGAAGTCAGTGGTTGAATGTGAGCTTGTAGACTCACATGCATTAATCTGACACTTCATCTTCTCACAGCATTGGTAGTCCTGTCGTAGTTTATTTGCACTTACGTTGAATGAATAGCCGCAGCTTCGGGTGATCAAGTTTTTCCAATGGTACGTTGGCGCTTGCAAAATCATCCACAATTTTCATTGGAACCAAACAGATCATTTTCTGAGCTCCCTGTCAACCTCTTAAAAAGAGATGAAATCATTGCTTGTTTTTTTGCGTGTTCACTTTCCAGCAGTGCTGTGTCAGATGCTCTCTTTCTGCCGCAATGGCTTTCGGACTCTAAGTGCCGCTGAACCGTTGCCCACCTGAGAGGATGAATGTTGTCATCCTGAGAGAGGAGAGCAAATGCGTGCTTCACAGAGCTACCCCTAAGGTTTGGTATCTCAGCATGCCTCGTCATCTGCTGGAGCACAGATTGCTGGACTGCTGTGAGAGCCTGCATACCTGGTTGAGCACTGAGATCCCCGTCCACAATGGCAGTTGTCTGTGCCTGGATGACAGCATCCAGGGATCTCATGACCAGTGTCTGAGCTTTCACTGCAGCACTGATACATCAGTGGGACTCTGCTTGCACTGCAGTGGAAGCTGTAACGGCAGCCATCAGATGCTCCATGATATGTCGGTCTGATAGTACTGCAATGGAGGTGCCCACCATTTCCACAGAAGAAAGGATGGGCTCCAAGCTCTGCTCGATGCCCTGTGCCGCTCCATGCTCCTAGCCAGTGACCAGAGCCTATCTGGCAGGCCTGCCAATGCATCAGAATCTCGGTGTGCATGTTCATCAGCGTTTTCGTTTAGTCTGCCACAACGAGGTCCTCAAGTGAGCCCTCTCTCTCCTCCTCCGGGGAGTTGGCACAGGAGCTGATCGATTCACTTTCCCAGCTGCAGCCCACTCATGCCAGGTGACACATCACCTGCAGATCCTGAGTCTAAACTAACCTCCAAGGTGCACATGTTGTGCCAGTATTTGAGCTGGTGGTTACGTGTGTTGGGACAAATGGCGATGTTCTTCTTCCAGACTATCTTCCTCCTCTTGTTCCTTGGCTTGCTTCTGGAAGAGTTGAGCAGCTGACAGTTCCTGGCTATCTGAAAGCACAAAAGCACAATAGAGGATAGGGAGGAAATCCGAAGTTCCATGGTTACTTCATGTGCAGTTTCTATTTCATAGCACCTTTCAGGATGAGGGTTAAGAGTCAGTGGAGAAGTTGCATAAGGCAGCAGCTTAGCATCATCCAGAATGACCTCCGCTGCATCAGATACTACCAGCCCCGTCAGTGGACTGCTGTCCATTATTCCAAGGACCATTTCTTCCAGGGAGCTGAGGGGATGTAAAAGACCTGCTCCTCCTCTGGTCCTCTGCTTTCTTGCCTGTTGTGGGAGACCAGTCCCTGAAAGGGAGAGGACGGAAGTCATTGATTGCACGTCAGTGTGTTTGGGTGATACCTGCCATAGCTGAATAGCTGGAGTTACACGGAGGCAGTGAGATGTGTGTGTGTGTGCAGCTGGCATACTTCAAAGGTGTGTGTGGGTGAGGTATAGTGTCAGGATGTTAGGAGTTAGTCCTGAGTGTCATGGTGTGGTGCTGGGTGAATGATGGGGGAATGGTGCATTGAGCAGAGTGAGAGCTTAGTGGTGTGGTAGGTAGGAGATATGATGTGCAGATGCATTCACTCACCTTGACCACTCCATTGAAGTCATTATACTTCTTTTGGCACTGCAGCCAGGTCATTGGTGCTACATTTTGGACATTGACTACCCTCACACCATGCTCCCACTCCCTTCCTAGCATTAGTCTGGTGGTTTCTTTCCCCCTGCCAGAATCATAGCCTTCATCCTGCCTTCAACCTCCTAACAGAGTGCGTCCAGGGCAGTATGACAGAATCTAAGAGCCCTTTCCTTTCCTTGCAGCAACATGGCTTCTCCTTGAGTATCCAAGACCAATTATCCAGCAGCCTGCGGTGCATTCCTGCAACTTCTCTTTTAAAGGGGATGTATTTTTAAATAGAGGAGGCTTTCTAACGAACGCTAATTGGGCCCCTGGAGTGTGCCGGCGGCACCTGCACCGATATGGACACCAGGGCTGTACGTGTTACTTTTGACAGCGCAATCATGGAACTGAGATGGATCCACCAGTTTTCTGTCTTACCCAAAGCATTTTCAACAAGCGTGGGCACGCCACAAACTGCAGCCTCCCCCTCGCGCCCGAAAATCAGGGAATTGAATTTTGCACCCTTCAGCTTAATACATTCAACGGAAGGGGATCTGCTGATCTGAGAATGCTACAGGCTTACTTTCCAATACAGCTTTAGACGCATCGAATTGTACAGCATAGAAGGAGGCCATTCAGACCATTGTACCTGTGCTGGCTCTTTGACAGAGCTATTCAATTAATTCCACTTCCCTGCTCTTTTCCCAGCGCCCTGCATTTTTTTTTCTTTTTGAAATATATATTTAATTCCCGTTTGAAAGTTACTGTTCACCTGCTTCCACCACCCTTTTAGGCAATGCATTCAAGATCATAACATCTCATTGGATAAAAATAGCATTAGTTTTCACATGTACACTGATGACACCCAACTCTACCTGACCACCGTCTCTCGGCTCCTCCATTGTTCCTAAATTATCAGAATGCTTGTCCGACAGTCAGTACTGGATGAGCAGAAATTTTCTCTAATTAAGTGCTGGGAGGACTGAAGCCATTATCTTTGGTTCCCGCTACAAGCTCTGTTCCCTCACCATCAACTCCATCCCTCTTCCTGGCAATAGTCCGAGGCCGAACCAGACTGTTCACAACCTTAGTGACATATTTGATCCTGAGATCAGCTTCCAACCATATATCCGCGCCAACACTAAGACCGCCTATTTCCACCTCCATAACCTCACCTGAGTCTGCCCTGCCTCAGCTCATCTGCTGCTGAAACCCTTTGCTAACTCTGGAATCATAGAATCATAGAGTCATACAACGCAGAAACAGGCTCTTCGGCCCATCGTGTCTGTGCCAGCCATCAAGCACCTATCTATTCTAATCCCATTTTTCAGCACTTGGCCCATAGCCTTGTATGCTATGGCGTTTCAAGTGCTCATCTAAATACTTCTTAAATGTTGTGAGGGTTCCTGCCTCGACCACCCCTTCAGGTAGTGTGTTCCAGTTGACTATTTCAATGCGTTCCTGTATAAAACTAATCACTTGGATAAATATTCTTTAATAAATGACAACCAGCATGGATTTGGTAAATAAAAACAAGAAATGCTGGAATCACTCAGCAGGTCTGGCAGCATCAGTGGAAAGAGAAGCAGAGTTAACGTTTCGGGTCACTGACCCGAAACGTTAACTCTGCTTCTCTTTCCACAGATGCTGCCAGACCTGCTGAGTGATTCCAGCATTTCTTGTTTTTATTTCAGATTTCCAGCATCCGCAGTATTTTGCTTTTATTTTATGGATTTGGTAAAGGCAGATTGTGTTTGCCAAGTTTGATTGCGTTCTTTGATGAAATACCATAGAAGTTTGACGAGGGTATTGGTATTGATCTTGTGTATATGGATCTTGATAAAGTACCACATAATAGACTTGATCGCAAAATTGATGCACATGTGATTAAAGGTGCAATGGCACTGTGGATCCAGCATTCCCACATTCTATTCTTTGTAAACTTGAGTTTTGGAGTCAGGTTGTGTGAAGGTGACAATTCTGAACCGGGAAACTCAGTTAAAGATCATCTGTTCTTGGACTTCACATGTCAAAGTTAGATGGTACAGACTAACCAATACCCAAGGACAGGGGCTGTGTGTTTGGAGCACTTCTCACGGTGTGCATCGTTCTTCCTTAATGCAGTTCAACACCCAACATTTCTAAAGTACACTCAGGATTCAGACTCAATAAAGGAGATTTTTCATAGAATTATAGAAAATATACAGCACAAGATGAGGCCATTTGATTGCCAATGCTGGAACTCTCTCCTGTAACTTCATTCCACCCAGATCTTTTATATTCCTCTTTTTTAAACATTTTTTCCATTCCGTTTTAAATGATGGTTTAGTTTACGTTAATAGGCACCCGTGGTAATGCATCCCATGGTCTAGTAGCCATAAGTTTATGACCCTTTCTTTTTCCTTCATCCTTATTTTTTCCAATGATAATCCTCTGCTTCCGTCCATATCTACCCATACTAAAGTCCCCAGGTTTCATTCACACCTTTACTGGTTGCACCTTTTGCAGCACTGCTCCAACTTTTCATCCCCACGTCCAACCTTTTTCCCTAGGTCTCCGACCCCGCTCCTACACTCAAGCCCCACTCTCCTGGTCCCACAGTCTCCCTTTCTGCTCTGAGCCCTTATTTCCCACTCTCCCTCTCTCCCCAATGCCCAACTACTGAGCTCCCTGACCACTGAAGCCCAGCTGCCCCATTCCCAAGAACCCTCAACTCCTGAGCTTCCTTGGCACTCGAGGCTCTTTCTCCTCCCGCCACAATTCCCAAGGTCTCCTAACTCCTGAGCTCCTGCTGACTCCTAATGTTCCCTGGTTCCCGAGACTCCCCAGGTCCTGAGCTCCCCTGACTTCTGGCCCTTGATAGTTCCAGACATAACAGCTGGTCCCAGTTCTCTGGCGGTGACGTCGACATCACTAGCTGGAATCAGGAAATTTAAACCATACAATGGAGACCAGTACAACTGACACCTGCTTGAAAAATGAAAGGTTGATAATGCAATGTCCCAGTGTTCATTTACCCGCACAGGGACAGACTGTAGAGCTGACGCACATGCGTAAATTGGCGATATGACAAAACGTTCTCCTGAGTTGTAGCAGCAGCACCCGTGAAAGGAATGGCTGATTTCAGGAGACTCCAGCTGAAAGCAGGAGGGTCGCGAGCCCTAATCTAAGAAGACAGTCTCAGAATAAGGGGTCGGCTATTTAGGACTAAGATGAAGGAGACATTTTGTTAAAGTGTTGTGAATCTTTGGAATTCTGCACCCCAGAGAGCGGTGGATGCTCAGCTGTAGAGTAAATTCAAAACAGAGATTGATAGATTTTTGGGTACTAAGGGATATGGGGATAATGCAGGAAGATAGAGTTGAGGTAGAAGATCAACCATGATCCTACTGACTGGTGGAGATGGTTCGAAGAACCAAGTAGCCTACTTCTGTTCCGAGTTCTTGTGTAAGATAAGGCCTTGATTTAACGTCTCCCTTCTCATCCACAGCATGGCACCTCCAAAATGAAGCACTGCCTCAAAGTATCAGCCTGGATTTGTTGGTCACGTTTCTGGAGTGGGACTTGAACCCACAATCTAACAACGGAAGGCAAGCGTGCTACCTGCCTGATAGCCACATGGCTTAATACCACACAGGGTGGTGGTTTACCCCTGCAGCATCAGGGACACTGAGACTGATTGTCTTAAAAAAATGGAAAGTTTCTTGCGTGTAGATTTTCCGTACACCTTGTTTTTGATTTGGTGAGGAAACCATAAACGATGCAGGGAAATGAAGTTTGAATAACAATGGAACATATTGGTGCGTAGCTCGTAATTATATTATTTATCCATTATTTGGCACATTGCTTCCACTTCCAAAGAACAAAGAACAAAGAACAGTACAGCACAGGAACAGGCCATTCGGCCCTCCAAGCCTGCGCCGATCTTGATGCCTGCCTAAACTAACACCTTCTGCACTTCCGGGGCCCATATCCTTCTATTCCCTTCCCTTTGATAGATGTTTGAGTGAAGATGCTGTCCTTGATAACGTCAGCCAGTCAAGTGGAATCTTTATACTGCTGGAAAGAGAATGAGAAAGGAATGATAAAGAATGTATGTAAAAAGAGAATGAAAGACTTAAGGCCTGATATTTGCTGTATTTCTTTATTTTCTATCTCTCTGACATAAAGCTGTCGAATAGCTGGCCAGAAGTGGCAGTCCTGCAGTTTAAACTATAGCTGGAAACATTAGTCCAATTTGTTTCTTGTGTTTCTGTGTAATACAAAATCATGCAGCATAATAAGTAATCAGAGGAATTAGTGCAAGCCTGGGGCTGTTTAACAGTGTCACATGGTCTGTAGCAAGCATCGTTTAAAGCTCTGATACTAATGTCGCCATCTTGAAGGAGGTGTAGGCTTCAGCCTTGAACGTGCCATCTTGTCCATTAGAGATTATTTCTGTAGTTGGTAATCAGGGTGTCTTGCAATTATCGTGCCCCCTCCCCCCATCCCAGAACAATAAGATGTGAAAAGACTGTTTCACTTCCTGGAGTACCTGCAGTTTCAGCAATGCAAAGCTAATGAGTAAAAGGGCCTATAATTTTTTAAAAAAACAGAAAAGTCTGGAAATACTCAGCAGATCTGGTGAGAGCAAGTTATCTGAACTGGAAAAAGTTCGAGAGAGGTAACGTGTTTTAAGCAAGTACAGAGGCAGGGAAAGGAGAGAAGGGAAGAAAAGAACGAAAGGGGACGTCTGTGATTGAGCGGAAGGCAAGAGAGATTAATGGTGCAAGGCAAAAGAGGATGATAATGGAACAAGTGAGAAAACAAAAGCTGGGTCTAGAGGAAGTGTAAATGGCAACAGCAGAATCATTATCAACAGAGAAAAAGTGGGAACAGTATTTATGATGTGAAATTATTGAACTCAGTGTTGAGTCCGGAAGGCTGTAAAGTGCCCAATCAAAAGGTGAGGTGCTGTTCCTCGAGCTTCGGTTGAGTTTCATTGGAACAGTGTGGAGGCAGAGGTCAGATTGAGAGTGGGGTGAAGATTTAAAATGGCAGGTAACTGGAAGCTCACTCTTGCAGAGTGCGAAGTAAAAGGGGCTTGTGATGCAGTAGGGCAGAAAAGTAGGACTGATAAGTGTCGTCTCTTCCATCTTTATAAATGACATCCATGTACCAAGTGATCGACGTTTTTGCCTTTTACAGTTATCCAGCCAGCCAACCCTGCAACAGTAAAGAATGTCAGACCTATGAGATCAGACAGTAGATAAGAACAGTCCCACAGCATTTGTGATTTAATGATATACAAACTGAAACTTATCAACCAATTTTCTCCTATCCACTCCCCAGCAGACATTGAATCATAAAAGCAAAATACCGCGGATGCTGGAAATCTGAAATAAAAACAAGAAATGCTGGAACCACTCAGCAGGTCTGGCAGCATCTGTGGAAAGAGAAGCAGAGTTAACGTTTCGGGTCAGTGACCCTTCTTCGGAACAGACATTGAATCATAGTCAGTTTGGACCCCCCCCCGACCCCCCGACCCCCCCACCACCCCCCAAACCCCAACCCCCAGGTTTTCCTATACCAAACTTTATCATCACAATTTTTGCAATGATCTACTGCCAGTGGTAAGCATTGGAACATTGGAACGCATGTTTAGGGCCAAGAGTGGGCCATTCAGCTCCTCAATTATTTTCCAGCATGTAATTAGATCATGGCTGATCTATATTTCAAATCTATTTGCCTGCCTTTGCTCCATGTCCCTTGATACCTTTACATAACAAGAATGTATCGCTCTCAGTCTTTGAAAACTTCAATTGACACCCAGCAGCCACTGCCTTTTCTGGAGGGCATTCCAGATTTCCACCATCTTTGTATCTTTTTCCTCTGTTTATCTTGATAATTCTCATGTTTTCCAAGCCAACCCAAATCTATCAAATTTAACCTCCTCTCTGCTATAATCACCTTAACCTCACGTTCAGTCCTCATTCTCACACTGTATCAGTGCACTCCTGAATGGACGAGCTCCAGTTTTAGTCTGTCCCCTTGCTCTGGATTCCATCACCATGCAATATAGTTTGTTCAGAGGATTGTGATTAAAGATAAATCTCCAACCAGCACACAGATCTAGTGAGGCTCCACCAGACAGTTGAGCTATATTGTTGTGTGTGAGCCTAAACATTGTGTGTTCACAGGCTATTGGACCATAGGGCCCATTGCAGTCAACAGTTCTCAGTTCACACATGTTTACCTATCGGCGGGAGAGATGTCACAAGCAATCTGCTAACATACCCTTGCTGATGCCTGTTTCTCCTAACTCCAGGCGCATGGCAGATAATTTTACCCTATCCCTGTTATTGCCAAGTCTGAGATTCGCAACAGATGGGAGAGCAAAAGTCAGGAAATCATTGACCTCCAATTTTTCATGAATATAAATGAATAGATAGAAATAATTTCATGGTGCGAACTGCTGCTCAATGGAAAAACTAATTTATTTGCCATGTTTTCAACTGTGTTCCATACAATAAGCCTGGACCTTGAAGTTGTTTTCCCATTGAGATAGAATTCTTTTGGATTGCGCATTAAATAAAAGGAGGTAAATACATTACAAAGAGGCATTAAAATAGAATTACATAGCATAGAAAGAGGCCATTCAGTTAGTCTGTGTTGAATTTTACTCTGCACATAAATGCCTTATTCCCATATCCCCCTTTTGTTCAACCACCTATCCTAAAATGTTGACATGTGCTGAGAATTTCCTCAGATTCACTCCCACGTTTTTGCAAATAGTTTGTGTAGATGGGATTTCAGCCACACTTCAGGTGAAGTGACAGTGGCTCCATGGAAATTCTTGGTCACAATCCTTTGTTTCGAGTGCTTCCATTTTTTTGTTAAATTTTGAGGATTGTGTTTTAAAACTGAAAAAGAGTCCATGGATTTTTTTTTATAAGGGTCAATGAGAGGTCTGGATTGTAAACAATTACTAGAAGAATCAAGGAGTGCTAAAAAGCAAGCCCTTACTGGAAAGCACCTGCCTCCAAATAATTACCCAGCAGTGGTTGTTTTTGACTTGGAGAAAGATGGTTATAAAGAAGTGACAGGTCAAAATTTATAGGGGTGAGGAGGCGTGACACTTATGGCATTGTTTTTGGTTCCATTTTGGACCGTGAGTTGAGATTAGATTAGATTAGAGATACAGCACTGAAACAGGCCCTTCGGCCCACCGAGTCTGTGCCGAACATCAACCACCCATTTATACTAATCCTATATTCCTACCAAACATCCCCACCTGTCCCTATATTTCCCTACCACCTACCTATACTAGTGACAATTTATAATGGCCAATTTACCTATCAACCTGCAAGTCTTTTGGCTTGTGGGAGGAAACCGGAGCACCCGGAGAAAACCCACGCAGACACAGGGAGAACTTGCAAACTCCACACAGGCAGTACCCGGAATCGAACCTGGGTCCTTGGAGCTGTGAGGCTGCGGTGCTAACCACTGCGCCACTGTGCATGGACAATGGTTTAAAAAGACCGGTGTGGGAGGGTGGGTGGGGGGTGGGTGGTGGGGGGGGGGGGTGCGATTTGTGTGTCTAAGGTAAAAAGGGAACTTTTATATTTCGATCTGTGTGTTTATGCTTTCCTTCATTACTGGTTAAGACTTGTTTTGTAATAAACTGATAATTTTGTTGTTATTAAAGAAACCTGGTTGGTGCGTTTTATTCTGGGATAAAAATAGAGTATATGATTGACTGTATCGGTAAGTGGGAAAAATGTTAATATATGTTGTAACCAGTGGAGATGTGGAAATAGAATAAACAGTGCATTCCTCCAGCCTCGGTCGTAACACTTTGCACCAATCACTAACTCTGGAATTGCATTCCATAGTGCTCTGTGCAAAACAATTTCCCTTGCTCTCTGTTCCAAATTTAATCTTATATCTGCGTCTCCATTTCAAGCACTGGAAACAGTCTAATTCAAAGCCTTTCAGAAATCACTCTGTAATCTAGGAATAATTTAGCCCCTTGAACCTGTTCCGCCATTCAATGAGATCATGGCTGATCTGCCACCTAACCTCACCTGCTCCGTTTGAACAAAAATAGCCCTGCAGCTGAAGGCAAAACGAATGTTAGTTTAACATACTAGACCTGCATTTCAGTATTGGTGACGATGAGTTTCAAACACTTGCAGTCATCACTGAAGTCATTATTCAATAAATCTGCAATGAGAAATGAAATGTCATAACTGACCAAAAGATTAGTTAAAGTGGTCGGTTTTAAAGGAGGTCTTCAAGGAGGAGAGGATGAGTTTAGAAGGGCAGTTACAGAGCATGGGAGTTAGCTGAAGACATAGTCCTAATGTCCCAGTAATCTAGAGGCTTGGACTTAAACGATAGAGACTTGAGTTCAAATTCCACCCTAGTAGCTGGGGGAATTTAAATCCAATTAATTAATAATATAAGCCTCATTAATAATGGTCATGGCTCCAGCAGATTGTTATGAAAAACCCATCTAGTTCATGAATGTCATTCAGGGGAGGAAATCTGCTGGCCTCCATGTGACTCCAGACTCACAGCAACGTGGATGACTCTTGACTGCCTTCTGAAGTGGCCTAGCAAGCCATTCAGTAGCAGGTGCTCACCAGTATCTGCTGAAGGGTAATTAGGGACGGGCAACAAATGCCAGCCTTGCCAGTGATGCTCACATCCCAAGAACAATTTTAAAAAAGCTGCCAATGTTTGGGGTAACGGAAGGAGACATCTATGAGGCTGTAGCAGAGGAAAGAAAATCACTGGAGAGGGGGCTTGTAGGCTGGAGGAGTTTGTGAAGACTGGGAAGGGTAAGACCATGGAACGATTCAAACACAAGGAGAATTTTACATTTCAGGCATTAGAAGACTGGAAACTGATGGAAGTCAATGAGGATTGGGGTGATGGGTGAGTGGAATATAATCCAGGCAGCAGGGATGGGAGAATAACCCTTTGCTGGAGATGTTCTGTGGAGTAACAAATGTATCTTTAGTTTTGTAATGTTTTCACATATTATGCTAATGACATAAATAAATACTCCTTGAACTGGCCATGCATAGTATCTATTTTCTTTGCTAGTGCCACCTGATATATCACAGAAAATGATGATGAGGTTGAGATCAAAGTCTGTAAATATAGGCAGCAAAGAGCAGCAGGGACTGAAGTGAACAGGATCAGCCAGCTCCTGGTGACCTAGCTGCTCGGATGACAGAGAATCTGGCTGGATTGTGCAAAGCCTAAGCCTCAAACTGTCTCCTCAGTCAAATGGGGTGCCTTTGCTCCACGACCTTCTGGTCAGCTATTCTGTGACCTTGTCCTAATTACACCTTCTCCTTTGTTATCTCTTGCCCCACCCCTGCTTTACTTGCTTATAACCTTTTACACTTCTAATATTTGCTAATTCTGAAGAAGGGTCACTGACCTGAAAATTTAACTCTGCTTCTCTCTCCACAGAGGCTGCCAGACCTGCTGGGTATTTCCAGCATTTCTTGTTTTTATTTCAGATTTCCAGCATCCGCAGTATTTTGCTTTTATTTTACTGGATTGATACCTGGAATGAACGGGTTGTCTTATGAGGAAAGGTTGGACAGACTGGGCTTATTTTCACTGGAGTTTAGAAGAGTGAGGGGAGACTTGATTGAAGTATATAAGATCCTGAACGGTCTTGACAAGGTGGATGTGGAAAGGATGTTTCCTCTTGTGGGTGAGTCCAGAACTGGGGGGCACTGTTTTAAAATTAGGGATCACCCTTTTAGGACAGAGATGAGGAGAATGTTTTTCTCTCAGAGGGTTGTGCAACTTTGGAACTCTCTGCCTCAGAAGGTGGTGGAGGCAAGATCATTGAATATTAAGGCGGAGGTTAATAGATTCTTGTTAGGCAAGGGAATCAAAAGTTGGAGGGTAGTGTGAAATTAGAAGTGTGGAATTCGAAACACAAACAGATCAACCTGGATCTTATTGAATGGCGGAGCAGGCTTGAGGGGCTGAATGGCCTACTTCTCCTAATTGGTATGTTTGTATGTGAATGGGTATATGATAGCCATTACAGAGATGTTGTTGCAGACTGCCCAAAGCTGGGAACTGAATATTCAAGGATATTTGACATTTCAGAAGGATAGGAAGAAAGGAAAAGGAGGTGGGGTAACTCGGCTGATAAAAGATGAAATTAATACAATAGTGAGAAATGATCTTGACTCAGAAGGTCAAAATGTAGAATCAGTTTGGGTGGAGATAAGAAATAGCAAAGTAAAGAAGTCACTGGTGGGATTAGTTTATAGCTCCCTAACAGTAGCTAAACTGTAGGACAGAGTAAAAATCAAGAAATAATGGGGACTTGTAGGAAAGGTATTGCAATAATCATGGGTGATTTTAATCGTATCAATGAGAAAAATCAAATTGGCAAAGGAAGCCTTTAGATTGAGTTCATAGTGGGGACAGTTACTGAGAACAATACGTTCTGGAACCAACCAGGGAATAGACTATTTTAGACCTGGTAATGTGTAATGAGACAGGATTAATTAGTGATCTCATAGTAAAGGACCCTCTAGGCAAGAGTGATCATAACATGATGAATTTCACATTCAGCTGAGGGTGCGAAACTTGGGTCTGAAATTAATATCTTAAACTTGAATAAAGGCAATTCCAAAGGTATGTAAACAGAGTTGGCTACAGTGGACTGGGAAAATAGGCCAAAAGGTAAGATAGTAGATAAACAGTGGCAGACATTTAAGGAGATATTTCATAATTCTCAACAAGAATATATACCATTGAGAAATAAAGACTTTGTTCGAAGGATGCACCATCCGTGGCTATTAAGATATCGTATCAAATTGCAAGAAAAGGCATACAATGCTGCAAAGATTAGTGGTAGGCCAGAAGATTGGGAAAATTTTAGAAACCAGTAATTGTGACTTAAAAAAAAGAAAGGGAGAAATTAGAATTGAGAGTAAACTAGCAAGGGATATGAAATCAGACAGTAAAGGCTTCTAAAAGTATATAAAAAGAGAGTAACTAAAGTAAATGTTGTTCCCTTTGAGGATGAGACTGAGGACAAGAAATCTGTCGTCCTTCATGGTCTGGCCGACATGTGACTCCAGACCCACAGAAATGGCAGATTTCCTTCCCTGAAGAGCATTAGTGAACTGTATGGGTTTTTAAGACATTCAATGGTAGGTTCCATAGTCAACATTCCAAATCTTCATTAATCAATTGAATTTGTTAATTAACTTCAAATTTCACCATCTGCCGTGGTGGGATTCAAATCCATGCCCCCAGAACATTAGCCTGGGCCTCTGGATTATCAGTCCTGTGACTTTACCACTATGTCACTGTCTCCCCATGTGGTTGACTCTTAACTGCCCTCTGAAATGGACTAGCCAGACATTCAGTTGTTAAGGGCAATTAGGTACGGGCAACAAATTCTGGCCTGCCAGCGATGCCCATAAAAGAATAATAATAATAATGTGAAACAAGAAAATAGAGACTTTGAACAAGTAATTTGTATCTGTCTTCACAGTAGAAGACACAAAAAGCATCCCAAGAATAGTAGAAAACCAAGAGGCAAAAGGGAGGGAGGAATTTAAAACGATCACTATCACTACAGAAAGAAATACTAGAAAACTAATGGGACTTGCATCCTCGGGTCATAAAAGAAGTGGCTGCAGAGACAGTGGATGCATTGATTGTAAGCTTTCCAAAATTCCCTAAATTCTGGAAAAGTCCTGGTGGATTGGAAAACCACAAATTTAACACTTCTTTTTGAGCAAGGAAGGAGACAAAAAGCAGAAAACTATAGGTCAGTTAGCTTAACATCTGTCATTGGAAAATGCTGGAATCCATTATTAAGAAAGTAGTAGCAGGACATTTAGAAAATCATAGTACAATCAAACAGAGACAACATGATTTTGTGAAGGAAATTGTGTTTGACAAATTTACGAGAGTTCTTTGAGGGTGTAACAATCAGGGAGGCGGTGGCGTAGTGATAATGTCACTGGGCTAGTAAACCAAAGGCCCAGGTTAATGCTCTGCGGACATGGGTTTAAATCCAACCATGGTAGAGGGTGAAATTGAATTAGATTAATAAATCTGAAATTAAAAGCTGGTCAATTGTTGGATAAACCCATCTGGTTCAGTAAGGCCATCAGGGAAGGAAATCTGCTGTCCTTACCTGGTCTGGCCTACATGTGACTCCATGGCCTAACAAGCCACTCAGTTGCATCAAACCACTACAAAGTTTTGGAAAAGGACTAAAACCAGACGGACCACCCAGCATCGACCTAGGCACTGGACATGACAGCAGCAAATCCAGCCCTGTCAACCCTGCAAAGTCTTCCTTACTAAGATTTGGGGGCTTGTGCCAAAATTGGGAGAGCTGTTGCACAGACTAGTCAAGCAACAGCCTGACATAGTCATACTCATGAAAACATATCCAATATCCCGGACATCACCATTCCTGGAGGTATCGGCACAGTAGTATTCTAGTCTAAAGGGAGTTGCCCTGGGAGTCCTCAACATTGACTCCAGATCTCATAGCATCAGGTCAAACATGGGCAAGGAAAGCTCCTGCTGATTACCATCTACTGCCCCCACCGCCCCTCGGCTGATGAATAAGTGCTTGACAGCCATTGGAAGAAGCACTGAGGGTAGCAAGGGCACAGAATGGTCTCTGGGTGGGGGATTTCAATGTCCATTACAAACAGTGGCTCAGTAGCACCAATACAGGCTGAGTCCTAAAGGACACAGCTGCTAGACTGGGTCTGCGGCAGGTAGTAAGGGAAAAGCCTACTTCACCTCATGCTCACCAATCTACATGTCGATGACAGTACTGGTAGGAGTGACCACCGCACAGTCCTTGTGGAGATGAAGTCCCACGAATACTGGTGGACAAATAAGCAACTACCAGGAGGAGGCAGCTCCACAAATATCCCCGTCTTCAACGACGGGGGAGCCCAGCACATCAGGACAAAAGACAAGGCTGAAGCATTTGCATCCATCTTTAGCCAGAAGTGCCAAGTGGATGATCAATCTCGGCCCCCTCTGAGGTCCCCAGCATCACAGCTGCCAATCCGATTCACTCCGCGTGATATCAAGAAATGGCTGAAGGCATTGGATACTGAAAAGGATATGGGCCCTGACAACATTCCAGCAATAGTACTGAAGACTTGTGCTCCAGAGCTAGCCGCACATCTAGCCAAGCTGTTCAGTACAGCTACAAAACTGTATCTACTGAACCATGTGGTAAATTGCCCAGGTATGTCCTGTGCACAAAAAGTAGGACAAATCCAACCCAGCTAATTACCGTCCTATCTGTCTACTCTTGATCATCAGCAAAGTGATGGAGGATTGATGACAGTGATATCAAGTGGCACTTGTTCTGCGATAATCTGCTCACTAACACTCAGTTTGGGTTCCTCCAGGGCCACTCAGCTCCTGGCCGCATTACAGCCTTAGTCCAAATATGGACGAAAGAACTGAACTCCAGAGGTGAGGTGAGAGTAACCGCCCTTGACGTCAAGACAGCATTTGCAGCATTTGACCGAGTATGGCATCAAGGAACCCTAGCAAAACTGGAGTCAATGGGAATTAGGGGAATACACTCCACTAGTTGGAGTCATACCTATCACAAAGGAAGATGGTTATGGTTGTTGGAAGTCAATCATCTCAGTCCCAGGACATCACAACAGGAGTTCCTCAGGGCAGTGTCCTAGGGCCAACCATCTTCAGCTGCTTCATCAATGTCCTTCCCGCCATCATGAGGTCAGAAGTGGGGAGGTTCTTTGATGATTGCACAATGTTCAACACCATTCACAACTCCACAGATACTGAGGCAGTCCGTGTCCAGATGCAGCGAAACCTGGAAAACATCCAGGCTTTGACTGATAAGTGGCAAGTAACATTCCCACCACACAAGTGCCAGGCAATAACCATCTCAAACAAGAGAGAATCTAACCATCTCCCCTTGATGTTCAGTTGCATTACCATCGCTGAATCCCCCACATTCAGCATCCTGGGGTCACCATTGACCAGAAACTGAACTGGACCAGACACATAAATAGCATGGCTACAAGAGCAGGTCAGAAGCTAAGAATTCTGCGGTGAGTAACTCACCTCCTGTCTCCCCAATGCCTACCTGCCATCTACAAGGCACACTCCATCACAAGTGTGATGGAATATTCTCTACTTGCCTGAATTAGTGCAGCTCCAACAACACGCAAGAAGCTCGACACCATCCAAGACAAAGCAGCCCACTTGATTGGCATCCCATCCAACACCTTCAACATTTACTCCTTCCACCACCGACGCAGTGACAGCAGTATGTACCATCTACAAGATGCACTGCAGCAACTCACCAAGGTTTCCTTGGACAGCACCTTCCAAACCCGTGACTTCTACCACCTAGAAGGACAAGGGCAGCAGATGCATGAGAACACCACCACCTGCAAGTTCCCCTCCAAACCACACACCAACCTGACTTGGAACTATATCACAGTTCTTTCACTGTCGCTGGGTCAAAATGCTGGAACTCCCTTCCTAACAGCACTGTTGGTGTACCTACACCCCAAGGACTGCAGCGGTTCAAGAAGGCAGCTCACCACCACCTTCTCAAGGACAATTAGGGATGGGCAATAAATGCTGGTCTAGTCATCGATGCCCACATCCCCTGAATGAATAAAAAAAAGGGTGGATAAAGGGGAACCAGCAGATGTAGTGTATTTGCATTTCCAATAGGCATTTGATTAGGTGCAGCATAAAAGATTACTACCCAAGATAAGAGCTCATTGCGTTCGGGGTAATATAATAGCATGGATAGATGATTGGTTAACTAACAGGAAACAGAGAGCAGGGATAAAGGAGGCATTTTCAGGTTGGAAAACTTTAACTAGTGGGATCAGTGCTGGGGCCTCAACTATTTTAAATCTATATTAATGATCTGGATGAAGGGATCGAGTAGTATTGTACCCAAATTTGCTGATAATACAAAGGTAGGAAGGAAAGCAAGTTGTGAGA